>NW_026251393.1:600000-950000 GCF_025118155.1 Cokeromyces recurvatus
CAAGCTGTGTATTACTCGAGGAGTTTGACGATTGGGCTTGTCCAACACTTGCTTGATCGATCGCCGGATGTCGCGAAGTTTCTTGAGAGGGAGAGACGCTGTCATCTTTGTGGTATTCAATACAAAGCCGAGGTGTTCTAGTTGTTGCGTGGGTGTTAAGACCGACTTCTTGAAGTTGACGAGCCAACCTAGTTGTTGAAGAAGAGAAACCACCTTTTGAGATTGTTGAAGAGCTAATTCTTTGCTGTCTGCTACCAAGAGCCAGTCGTCCAAGTAAGCAGAGATCCTGATGCCTTGACAGCGTAAGTGTTCTAAAATGGGCTTGCAGACTTTGGTAAAGACATAGGGACTTGAGGCTAAACCAAAAGCGATTGTACGATACTGGTAGACTTGACCTTTCCATTTCAGACGTAAAAACCGTCTTGAGTCTGGATGGAGACCTATATGAAGGAATGCGTCCGATAAGTCGATTGAGACTAGGTAATCGTTTTGATGGATCATTAATGATACTTCTCGTAATGTGTCCATTTTGAAATGAGGAGCGTGAAGGTATTGGTTGAGGCGCTTGAGATTGAAGACTGGGCGAATGCCTCCATTTTTCTTGGGGATGACAAACATGGAGCTGTAAAACCCTGGTGTTTGTTGAACCGATTCTAGGGAAACAGGTTCTATTACTTGTTTGGATAAGAGTTCTTGGATGGTCTGATCGATCAGAGGTATTTGATCTTGAGATAGAGGGTGAAAGGATGTTGGATTTATTGTTGTAGGTGGAGTAGTATGAAAATGAATCTTGTAACCGTGTTGAATTATGGTGTCGACGAATGAGTTGATGGGAATTTTTGTCCAGTTTAAATAGTATTTGCTGAGACGACATCCTACTGGGTCGAGTGTTGTAGCTGTAAGTATTGATGTGGTTACTGACGAAATGGGTTGGTGTTCTTCCTGTAGTTGTAGTTGTTGTTGTTGCCACTGTTGTTGTTGTTGGGACGAGAGCTGCTGCTGTTGTTGTTGTTGTTGTTGTTGTTGTTGTTGCTGTAGTTGTTGTAGTTGCTGTTGGTGTTGTTGAGAAAACCACCCTGCTGCGAGGGTGGACCTGCTCGAAAAAACTGCTGGTTGGAAACGTTTGAGGAAGAGCTGTTCAAGCCAGAATTACCATTTTGGAAGCGACGACGTTGGCGTTTGTTGATGATTGCTTCCCGAGTGGCCTTTCTTGCCGCAGTCTGTTGAATCAGAGTATCGTGGAATACATCCAAAGGGAGAGTGTAATTAACTTCATTTGTAGATTTCATGGAGAACGAAGGATCAATCGCACGAAGAGCAATGTTATTACGGGTTTGCGTCATTGATGCACCGAGATGTAACAACAATTTTCGGATATCCTGAAGCATGGTACAATAGCGTTCCAAGTTTGGATTGCCAGCTTCGGATGAGACAAGTTCATGACTAAGAATGTCAAGGGGACGATAAACTGCAGATAGCAAATATTGAAATTGCTTGATGGAATTGTCTTCGTAACGTTGGCCTTTATTCATAAGGCGCTCCGCTGTTGGGATGGTAGCGGGTGCTTTGTAATCCAAATGGGCCATGGGAGGGTAAGACTCAATGATCGTCTTACGTTCGGAGTCAGTAAGTAAAGGTGAAGTGTTCAATGGAGCATTTAAGTTCATCAGTTCAGCAAGACCCTCTGAAGGGGACCAGTCGTAATGGGGTCGGGTACCCATTGAGTGTAGAGGTAAGATAGCAGTGTCATCCGCTGACTGCATCGAGGTAGTGGTAGCATTCTGTAATTGTTCTTGTAGGGCAGCGATCTGTTGCTGCATCATGTGAAATTGTTCTTCAAGGGAGGACATTGAAAATATTAGGAAAAGAAATTTTAGGAAAGAAATATTTGCAACTTTATAGGAAAGTGTGTGACAAATAAGCTGGTAATGACCGAGCGAAAAAGAAGATTGATAGTATAATATAAAAATTTTATTCCTTTATATATCTTTGAATTCGCTATTAAATAAAGATTCAAGAAGATTCTAGCATAATAACATTTCCTATTTTGTTCCGACGGTCTCAAGAAATTCTCTCGAGAAATTTCTTTCGACTGAGAATTGTTCAGTATAGACCCACATTCGCGTTCGTGTCCCATATTCTCTTATGTGTCCCATTTTCATATTGGTGTCCCAATTTTGCAATCCTGTCCCAAATTATTCTGGAAATGGCCAAATTTTTTTTATATTGACCCAACCTAGTTTCTTCGACTGTAATGATGGTATTTTATTAGTTTCATTAAAATTCCGCTTATTTTAAACATCATACAATACAATTTGTTTAAGCATTATTTCTTATTGTTTTTATATATTTCCCTTTATCAATTTCATAAAGGAATAGATAAAAGCCCTTTTTTTATTATTAATATTCATTTTTTTTTTCTGTTTAAAATTTATATTTAAAAGATGGCAACTCCAATCCCTGGAGAACGGTTCATTAGAACATTAAGAAATTATTTGGAAGTTAATGAACGTCGATTATTATCTTCAGCAGTACAATCTAACTTTATTCCAACTACTCAATCGCCTATAATTAAAGAAGAAGAAGGAGAAGAAGAAGAAGAAGAATCAAATGGATTCATGAAAACTGTTTCTAGTTTATGGAGCGATAATAGTACTTCTTCTTCAACAACAGCGCGTTCAACAGGAACTAATTCATTATATGGTATTTCCATCCCATACATGTCATCTTTGATCACCACTAATCCAACTCTTTCTACATCTAATAAAATTATTTCCAGTACTCCATTTATGCCAGTTAGATCAACTTTAACTTTAGATATTCATTACTTGTATTTTTTGTTAGTTCAGTTTGAATATTTGGGATTAGAGGAAACTCGTTTACCTGTACCTGAACCGTATGGGCTTGTTGAGACAGAAGCGACAACAACAGGAAAGGCACCGTCGATCAAGACAGTAGGTTCAATCATGTCAACTCTTTCGCTTTCTACAGGCTGGCAATTTTGGTCACAACATAATAAATCAGAGGAAGGACGGATACAGGAAGATATTGTCTATATTCATCGTTATTTTTCCAAAATCACTGCTCTTAAATTGCAAATGAATCTTTCAACAGATACCGAAAGGGGCGTGACAAGAAGCGGCCAGCGAACGATTCGTGGCTATGAAAATCCTTTACCCCAAGATGGCTCAATTGCACTGAGTCTTAAATGTTTCAAAAATTTAAAATACCTCGAGATACAACATATCCACCCTCGTTGTATTGCTGATTGGTCTGATTTACAGTCATCCTTAATAAGTTTAATTGTTAAATCAAGTCAACTCGATAATGCCACAGATATTATCAACTGCAACACTACTCCTTGGTCTGAATTAAAGATGCTATCATTAGCTGATAATAGTTTAACAACATTAGAGAACGAATCTGCTCAATTATTGCGTAACGTAAATCATCTCAATTTATCGAGTAACCTCTTGATTGATATCCCAGCTGCTTTAGCATCACTCTATAACCTGTCGTGTTTAAATTTATCGTATAATATGATTTCATTCACCACAGCTGTTAATACTGTATTAGGAAATATTCAAGAGTTAGATTTAAGGGGTAATCGTTTAACAGTATTAGCAGGATTAGACCGTTTATGGGCTTTAGAGAGATTAGATGTACGTGACAACCGAATTGAAGATGCTGCTGAAATTGGAAGATTGACTTCATTACCTAACATAAATATGATATGGGTAGAGGGTAACCCATTTACCAAATCACAGGTAAATAATAATAATAAAGAAGAAGAAAAGAAAGAAAGAAAGAAAGAAAAAAAAATGGGCTTTTTTTTTTACACTCTCCAACAAAAAAAAAAAAAAAAAAAAAAAAAAAAAAAAGACCTAATCTATAATTTTGTACAGTCTGATTACAGAGTAGAGATTTTTACATTATTTAAAAAGAATGATCTTGATATTCAATTAGATGGTAGTGCACCTACCTTTGTTGAACGTCGTCGAATTCAAGTAACAAATAAAGACAGATCCGTCAATACACCTACCATCTCTGCAACTATTGCAACCGAAGCCATATCATCTAAAGATAAAGATAATACAGTGATAACAAGTCCAAAACATAATGAAAAAGCTAAAATAGTTCGAGCAAAAGCTAAAAATAATAAACGACAGATTCGATTAGGGAAATTAAAAGAAGAAAAAGAAAGCATGATACCAATTCCAACATCCATAATAGAAGAAAATAATAATAAAAAGCATGTACATCGATTAACAGAGTTAGAAGAATCTGTTCAGCAAGAGGCAGCAAATTCACGTCGAGCTCAATCTGTTCGATCACATAAATACAGTAAAAAGAAACCAGAAATAATTACAAAAGTGAGTGATGACTCTGAGTCCTCAAAGAGATCTTCAGAATTATTTAGAGATAAAATTGAAGCAATGCGAAGAGAAGCCGGTACAGAATGGCTTAGAGTATTACAAGAAATGGATGTTGTTAAAAAGACACCTTAAATAATTATTGTTATTTTTAAGATAAAAAAAAAAAAGAACAATAAAAAAGCAATAAAAAATGTCCTTTGTTAGATGCTTTTTTTTTTTTTTTTTTTTTTTTTTTATTTTATACTATTTATTATCAAAAGAAACGTTGTCAGTATAAAGTTGATATATACATGTGTATACAGGTGTATTTATTTATTTTTTCCTAGTACGACCATTACTTTGTTTAAATTCCCGTTTTTTATACACATATAAAAATAAACATTTTACATTATTATTATTATTATTCTCTTTTTCTTCTTTTTCTTTTTTTTTCCTTTAGTGTATTGAAAAGATATTATTCAGGATGCAAACATTTGCACAAAAGTTGACTTATGATGTGGCGTTGTGGATATTCAATATCATGATTGACATCTTTTTTCGAGAAGTAAAAACCAGGGGCTCATATAAGATCCCTAAAGAAGGACCAGTTATCTTTGTTGCTGCTCCACATGCGAATCAAGTAATATAGGTTTTCAATTTTAGAAGAAGCCGTCATTCATTTATTTAATTTGTTTCTTTATGTAAATAGTTTGTTGATCCTATTATTCTTATGCGAGAATGTAAGAGAAGAGTTTCCTTTTTAATTGCAGAAAAATCAATGCATCAAAAAACGATAAGCTTCTTTGCAAGAATGATTAGTGCCAGTAAAAAAAAAATTTTTTTTTGTTCTTTTTTTTTTTTTTTTTTTTTTTTTTTTTTTTTGTTAAAATATATATTCATATACATATTTATTGACTGTTTTGTTTCTTTTCTAACTTGTTTATTTTATCATCATTGTTCACTTTATTCAATAGTTCCCGTTATTCGTCCACAAGATAGAGCAAAGCCTGGAGAAGGCTATATTCAATTATTAAATCGTAAAACTGATCCATTACGTATTACAGGTATTCATACTCAATTTACTGTTCAATTGAAACCACGCGATTCGATTCTATTACCAAAGGGAGCTGGTAATGCTGAAGTCGTACAGGTCATTTCGGATACAGAGATTATCATTAAAAAGGAATTCAAGGATCTTAAAGCATTAGAGTTATTGACTCAGACTG
Organism: Cokeromyces recurvatus; assembly: GCF_025118155.1. Lineage (NCBI taxonomy): Eukaryota > Fungi > Mucoromycota > Mucoromycetes > Mucorales > Mucoraceae > Cokeromyces > Cokeromyces recurvatus. The sequence continues at coordinate 605,582 of NW_026251393.1, forward strand.
AGGGAACATGTTATAAATATATGCCACATATCGATCAAAGTACAGTTTATCAAAGTGTTCATGATGAATTAAACAATGGAAGATGTATTACAATCTTCCCTGAAGGTGGAAGTCATGATAGAGCTGAAATGTTACCATTAAAAGGTATAAATAGTGTGTACATCGTCTTTATTTATTCATATGTTTACTTTATTATATATCTATATCTATTTCTGCATTTGCATATGCAATTATCCTTATAAGCTGGTGTTACATTAATGGCTTTAGGTGCAATGGCTAAATATGAAGGCTTAGATGTTAAGATTGTTCCTTGCGGTAAATAGATAGATACACTTTATGCATTATTTTACTAAAGAAAAAAAAATATAAAACAAACACACACATAAATGTGTAGGCTTAAATTATTTTCATGCTCATCGTTTTAGATCTCGTGCAGTAATTGAATTTGGTAAACCTATCACAATATCATCTGAATTAGTGAAAAAATTTAAGCAAGGAGGAGATCTAAAGAGAGAAGCATGTTCAAGTCTATTAGATAGTATTTACAATGCGTTAAAGACTGTAACTATTAATGCTGGAAGTTATGAAACACTTATGGTAAAAAGAAAATGCATATACATAAAACCTTATTCAAACTACCTTATTCTAGATCCTCTCTCTTTCCCCCCCCCTCTTCCCTTTTTTTTTCTTAATATACATATATATTTATATGCATATATGTGTATACAATAGTTAATTCAAGCAGCAAGAAGACTTTATAAACCAGCACATAAAAAATTACATCTTTCTCAAGTGGTTGATTTGAACAGAAGGTTTTTAATTGGCTATAATTTATTTAAAGATGACCCTAAAGTAATTGAGCTACAACAGAAGGTAATGGCTTATAATCAATTGCTTAAATATCACGGCATCCAAGATCATCAAGTTTCAAAGACAAATAAGGAAAATAATGGAAGACTTTTATGGTTACTCATTAAACGTATTTTTATACTGATTATTTTAACTTTGTGGGTATTCCCAGGCACTATCTTGAATTTACCTGTTGTCATTGTAGCAAGAGTAATTAGTCAAAATAAGGCACAAGGTAAGTTTCCCTTAAAAAATAATAATAATAATAATAATTTGTTTCTACATTTTAACTAACACTGTATTTATTTACATACATTAAAAAAAAAAAAAGCTGCACTTAAAAGCTCTACAATAAAAATCGCTGGTCGTGATGTTTTGGCAACTTGGAAATTATTAGTCGGATTAGTATTATTACCTACTTTATATGCTTTCTATAGTTTGATCATATTCATTATTGTATTACAAACAGAATTAGAATTCAAATGGAAACTTATCTTACCTATTGCTACTTGGAACCTTTTACCTTTCATCTCCTATGCAAGCTTAAGATTTGGTGAAATTGGTCATGATATATTAAAGTAGATATCCAAATACAGAGATTACTATCAAATACATATACATATACAGTTATTCAAATCATTTATTATTAGGTCAATTCAACCTACTGTAATGGCTTTATTAGATCCAAAAGGAGCCGAGACACTTCGCCAAATTCGAGAAAAACTATCAAGTGATATTACTGAACTTATTAATGAATATGGTCCCAAAGTATTTTCTGATTTTGATGGTAATCATAAAAAAGTATACTATGTATATACATAAATGTTAATCTTTTTTTTTTTTTTGTCTTTTTTTTTTTTTTTTTTTTTTTTTTTTTTTTTTTTTTTTTTTTTTTTTTACATCTTTAGCTAATTATATCTCAAAAACAACTGAACCTTCTATTAGTCGAACATCGAGCGCCACTAGTTTGTTATGGGCTTCAGCACCAAGTAAACTCCCTAAAATTGCAAGCGGTTTCTTCCAACAAGTGAAACGTATGAATTGGTTAGATGATAAAACTATCTTTAATTGGAGTCGAGCTGAAGATTATGCTTCAGATATAGCAGATGATGTACTTTACTTTTTGGATAAATTTAGTGGTCGTAGTAGGAGTGGATCTGTAAGCGAATCTGATTCTCGACCCATAAGTCGTAATCGAAGTCGTGTTAATAGTTTCAGCAGTAGTGATGGAGAATTCATTAAGGTAGAAGCAATGACAAGTTTACCAACTCATCATTCTACTAGTTCTAATATGCTTTATCATAATACATCTGATACTAATACGAGTAAAACGATGTTAACCTCCAGAGTTATTTTTCGTATTGATGATGTTGATGAAGAAGAAGAGGAACGCGAACTTGATGATTTAGCTGTAACTGAAGGACGGCAACAACAACGTGAAACCAAAAAGGATATATAGCTATAATAAGAATTTGAATAAATAAACCAAAATAATACCTTCTCTTACGCATACTTCTTTTTTTTTCATTCTTAAGTATAGGCAATTATGCTTCCTAGATAAGTGATGGAAAGCTACTTAAAAAGGTTATTCCGACTTTGTTGTTTCATTAACTTGCATCATTTATTTACTGTCTAATTTATTTAAATAACTACAGTTACCATTTTTCACTAAAAAAGTGGTATCTTTTTTTTTTTTTTTTTTTTTTTTTTTTTTCCTTTAATCACCTTTCATATCTTCTTTTTACAACAATAATTTTGTTTAGCTTGTTATAAACTACTCCAGTAATATTGATACTTTCACAGAGATAGAGACCAAATTGGCATTCATTCTTATTTGTTTACTATATGCGAATGACATGATTTAAATTAGCTTCCTTAAGAAATAAAGTATGCTATTTTTATTCTGTAAATAACTATAGCTGTATATTGTACTATCAATGACATCCTTCTCAGCGTATTAAACTTAAAAACACACACACACACATGCACACATCTAATACATCATAAGCATATTTCCTTATAGGGTTATCAGGACTCTTTTGTTTACTTGGTTATTTCCTCCCCTCCCCCTTTTTGAATCTAATGGCTCATTAGATTTGTTAACTATTGTTCAAACCAATACCATCAGGATCCTTCAGATCAAGAACCAGCTCATATCCATAAGGGTGAATACAAATGAGTTCAAATGAATGAGTACAGTTCATTTTCTGCAACACTAAAATAATTCATTTTTTCAATGGAGTATATCCCAACCATGAGTAAGTTTATCAAGCAATTAAATAATAATACAGAGATAGATGTATTCGTCAAGTTTTTAGTAATTCCTTTTGACTTTTAAAGTGATATTCAGTATGATTAAATAATTTACAATGTTTTTCTTAACATCACTATATACCTACAAGTACACTATTTTCTAAATTGTTACTTAATGAATCATTATATCTTCTTCATTATCACTGATATAAGTCTACTAAGGTACCCTTTAGCAAAAGATATGCTTCTAGTATTTTTCAATTTTAATAAATGCTCGTTCTTGCTGACAGCTTTGAAAACTCCCCCCCCTCTCTCTCTCTCCATTGTCCAAGTCCTATCTCCAAATGTCTCTTTTTTACTTACAAACTAAACTGATAAACAGTTCTTGCCTATATTTCTCGATGGATGGTATTGAGCTCTGTGTTGGCTGGCTAGCTCGTTAGTGAATTCCTCAGTGGTAAGCCTATCATCTAACCATAAAAAATAGTCTCACTTCTTGATTGTATTTATATGTATATCATAGTATATATATATATAGTTTACCTTCAGCTACTAGTGCTATAAAGTAAAGAAATTCTATTATTGATTTTAAATGGGTCTTTTCGTACAAAGTCTTAGACTACTGAAGTAGCCCCTTTAGCTCTTTAGTAGTATTTGACTGGTAAAATGCTAGTTATTTCGCTAGTTTCTTTATTTATTAGCATTCCTCTCTCCTTTTTTTTTTTCAACCTATGAGAATGGTTTTATCACATCACTTTCTCAATTTTGTCAAGTTAACTAAGGCAAGACTATAATATTTCATTTTTTATTCTTCATCTATTGCAGAGGAGTTCAAATTTTTTGCGATGACGTAAAATGCCGGCATATTGTTTTTGCATTTTTTTGTGTAAAAGAAAAAAAACTTTTCTTTTTCTTTCTTTTTCTCATAATCATTCTCAACATTTTAAATTAATTTGTTTAAAAATGGCAGATTATGATAGACCCGCAAGTCCACAGGTAAGAGTGTTCATTGATTATGATAATGCTAATAAAAAAAAAAAAAAAAGAAAAAGAAAATGAATCATGTATAATAATCAAAGAACCATAATCAACTTATAGGACATAAAAACAGAAGACCAACCAATGGAAGATGTTAAACGTGATCGTTCTCGCTCTTTCTCTCGTTCTAGATCTGGATCACCTAGACGCGATGTTCGTAGTCGCTCTCGTAGCCCCCCTCATCGTAGTTCTTCTCGTTATCGTTCTCCTGATCGTAGACGTCGAACTCCCTCTCGTTCTAGATCTAGAAGCAGAGACAATAGAAGAAGAAGGTATAATTTAATGTTGTATACATATAATAAGATAAGTAAAAACTTATACGCGATATTGTTTTTTTTTCTTTTATCATTAGTGTCTCTCCTCGTCGTAGCCACAGTCGTAGTCGCAGTATTAGACGACACAGTCGCAGCCCTCGTCGTAGTCGTAGCCCTCGTCGTCGTAGTCGTAGCCCTCGTCGTCGTAGCCGCAGCCCTCGTCGTCGTAGCCGCAGCCAAAGCCTTCGTCGTCATCGTTCTCCCATTCGTAGAAGATCGTAAATAGAGTGTATAAAATGATAATGTATTAGATTATTTTTCTAACTCATATATAACTTTAGTGAAGGTAATAAGGAATTTCATGGTACTAGAGAGGCACCTGAAGTATCCAACATTCTTGGTGTCTTTGGTTTAAGCTTGAGAACACTTGAACGTGATTTAGAAGATGTTTTCAGCGAATTTGGTTCCATTGAAAAAGTGATTATTGTCTATGACCACAGAGTAAGATTTTATTCTTTTATAGATATAACTAAAAAAAAAAAATTGTATGCTCATTTATATATTTTAGAGTCGTAGATCTAGAGGCTTTGGTTTCGTTTATTTTAAGGATCAAGCAGATGCCACTCGTGCTCGTGATGCATTAAATGGTATTGAGATTGACGACCGTAAGATTCGTGTTGATTATTCAGTTACTCACCGTCCCCATACACCTACACCTGGTGAATACATGGGCGAAAAAAGATCTTACGATCGTGATCGTTATAGACATAGTAGACATCGTAGAGATCGTTCTCGTTCTCCTCGTAGAAGATACTATCGTTCAAGAAGCCGTAGCGGATCTTGGTCTCGTTAATCCTTTTTTTTAAAAAAAAAAAAATAGCACAATTTTTTTTTCAAAAATCATTTCTATTTTCTTCAAAGAAAATCAATCAATTTTTTCCTTTTTTTTATATTTATATTTTATCAAGGCTAGCAAAAAAAAATCATTCAAACTTATAAAAAAAACACGTTTAAATCAACAAGAAGCAAGTAAAGAGGACAAGACTCCTTTTCCTTTTTTTTAACTGTCAAAATGTGTCTGTCTCTTGTGAAAAAAAAAAAGTCAAACAAAATTTCCTTTCCACTCAAAGAAAAAATGGGGACAGAAGTGAAAAATAATAATAATAATAATTAATAAGAATAAGAACTATCTCATAATCAAGACCAAGTCAAAAAAAAAAAAAGAAAGAAGGGGAAAGGCGAATATAAGAAGCTACTAATTATTATCAAGAAGTAATTATTTATGTGTGTTTGAATGTTAAACCCCCCCTTTTTTTTCCAGTATACATGTATACTTTTTTCTTTGGGGTGAGATTAAAAGAAGAAGGAAGAAAACACGTTGAAACTATAAAGTTGAGTTGTTTTTTTATAAGAAAGAAATGGTAAGTAAATTTTTATTATTATTTTTATTTTTATTTATTTTCCTTCTGTTACAATAAACGTACTTTAGTCTTCAGGATTTTTTTTTTTTTTTTTTAAAAAACTTTGTACGCTTGATAAAGAAACGTCAAAGATGATTCAAAATAGAATTATTGTTGAGTCAACATAACTAGCCTAGCCTATGTTATTAAGGCAAAGGAAACTAATAGTACCCAAAACAATTTTTTATTATTAAATGTTTTATTAGAATTTAATAGTAATGTTGAATAATAATGATTTGATGCAAGCTAAAATTATAGATATAAAGAATCGTAACGAAAGCCAATAAACATTCTTTTACATTGCAGGTACAAGCAGATTTGCATTAAGCTCTTGAATAAAAAAAATATACATGTTCATATAGATAGATATATAAATGCGTGTTCCATAATTTAATAGTAAACACTAGTAAATGATGCTTATGCCTATTATTCATAGTTATTTAAATGTCGTATTGTACATTTTTTTTTTTGTTTTTTTGGCAGGAAATAGCTCAAGGTTTGAAAGTATTAGATTGAAAAAAAAAAAATATTTTTATCTCCCTTAAAATAGATGCTTATAATTTAAATAAGCGAGACGTTTGTTTCTTTTATGGATATATGTATAATAAAAATTTATATTATGATTCTATGTATGTTTGTATGTTAATATCTAATATTCAATATCCTAAACGTAAACCAATAAGTGGAATCCATAATAAAATAGCACTCATAACAGGAATAGTAAAGTTATCGTCTAATTTGTATAAACAATCACTAACACCTTCGCTGAATGAAGCCACAAGACCACCGTAGATAGACATGAGCCATAAGGGAACTGGACTAGTCAAGGTACGGTAAGACAAAGCAAAAGCGGATGACGGGCTCAAATGATAATAAATCCAGGTCACAAGGCAACCTGTGATAGCTGCACCTAATGATCCCGCTAAGCTCTTACCGCTCTTATATTTCCAGGTATATTTGCCCCACAATTTACCACAAATGCTAGCAGTAGGATCTGTCCATGACAAGTAAATAATTGATAGTGCTGCAATATCTCTTGGAAACCAATACAGTACAATAATACAGCCTATTATATAATCATATTTATATGATTTGCATAAAAAGTTATTATGTCATATTCAAAAAAAAAAAAAAAAAAAACTTACCCAATAAATAATAGACAACTCCATTTATTGTATTTACTTCAGAAGACCTCATAAGAGGTCCTAAAATATAACAGTAAATATCGTTGAACCAATCAAAACTAAATCTTAAAAGTTCACCAGTCAGGACGATGCATAAAAATACAGTTAAGAAGGGATATACGTCTCTTGTATCTGTCCCATTTAAATAAAGATATAACACAATAAAGCCTAATTTTAGAGAAAAAAAAAAGAATGAATGAATAACAATTCGTAGTCTATGCAATGTAATTCAAAAAAAAAAAAAAAGAAGAGTAATTACCAATTGAAAAATGGAATAGTTTACGAGGAATCTCCCAGCCTCCTTTTATTGGAACATGAGGATATATTTTATCCATCTTTTTCTTTTGATCTTCATTTACATTTGATTTGGACATGGTTACGTTTATACAATTAAAAAAAAAATAGTGAATAAAATAAAATAGAAAACAAAAGAAAATCAAAGTTTTATAATCTTTTATAGTGTTTATGAAAAATGACAAGCTATTCAAAAAAAAAAAAAAAAAAAAAAATCTAAACTCCTCTCCGAAGGCTTGATTTTCTCTTTCTTTTTTTTTTTTTTTTCTTTTTTATTAGTTGATTTTACTGCATAGTAGTAAAAATACTCATTTATTATTACGTTTGTTATTATTTTCCTGTTGTAGGAACATGACCAGCTTTTAATAAGCGTTCCAATCTAGAAATTTCATCAAGTGATGTAGCTTGTTTGAGTGCCTCCTAATAAAAATATATGTTTTTAATATACAAAAAGCCCCTTTCTTTTTTTTCTTTTTTTTTGTCATTTTACCTTGATCTTTAATTGCTCTTCAGGAGTAAGACCATGGATTTGACTATCTTTTTTATCATTTAATCCTTCTCCAGGTTCAAAAGTCTTTGTTTTATTATCTGTAATTGATTTAGCCAAGTCATTGTCTGAACCATCTGATTTACTGAATAATTTCTTTGCTTCTTGCTTTTCGGATAATTTCACCTTATTGAAATCTAAGACACGAAGTTGGGGTAATTTATGAATCAAATAGAGACGATAGTGTGATTTTTTAGTAACTGGATTATCCATAATACTCAAATGTGTTAATTTCTTTAATCTAACTAAAGGTTCAAGATCACCCAATTCCTGAATAGCGTTATTTGTCAAGATAATTGTATGTACATTAGGAATATAGTCGCTTAATTCTGAATCAATCTTACTGATACGGTTATTATTCAATAAAAGATGTTGAAGTCGATTTAAACGAGGGAAATTGCCAAGAACACGTAAATCATTATTAGTGAAATCAATAGCATCATTTAAATCCTAATGAATAAATAAATAAATAAATAAAATTATTAATGAATTATCGTTTTTTAGTCATAAATAAATAATTTACTTTAGTCACGCCAAGATTTTCAATAGCAGGTATCTTTAAGTCTATTATATTTACAGGGATAAGGTAATTATATACATGTATATGTATACGCGCTTTTATCTTTTTATATATTTTTTATATATGTATTACCTCTAAGAATAAGCTCACGATCACCTAAAGGATTAATATGTGATAGACTGTTATTAATTAAATCGGCAGTTAGCTTCATGATTATGTATAAAATAAATTGTGTTTAACTTGAAAGAAGAAAAGGAACTTTGTTTGTGCTTTAAAGTGGCTTATTATTTATTGCTGGAAAAAAAAATGTAGTGTGCTTTACAACAAAGCATTAGTTTGCTGTGTTTTAAAAGTTTTAGCACAGCATTTTATTTGATTTTATTAGTCGTTTTCTTTTATGTATATTGTAAAATACGGTGAATAGAATAGAGTCTATTACCACACATACAATTAACTTTAATAAACAACTTGTGTCATTATATTCGGCTTTATAAGGTGTGTAAAGTTTTATTGTATTTTGGTTAAAAGAAAAAAAAAAAGCATGTATATAACTCTTATTTGAGCCAATTAGATTGACTTATTTTTTTTTTTATTTACCTTTTTATTTACCTTTTTATTTACCTTTTTTTTTTTTTTTTTTTTTTTTTTTTTTTTTTTTTTTTGTATATTCATATACATATACATATATATTTTTAGTTATAACATGGAGCCACAAATTGAAGAAATTGAGGATGATGGAAAGATCGTTTATGATTGGAATCCTCCTACAGGACAACAACAAAAATTTTATTATAAAGGATATCCTATTGATAGAGAACATGTAATATTGACCTTTAAATGGAATTATGCTTATTATGATTAACTCTTTTTTTGTTTAATTATCCAGGTTACTAAGATGTTTGAAAACTCAAAAATAAGAGAATGTCGTGGTCATAAAGAAAAAGTACACACAGTAGCATGGAATAGTGATGGTAGAAAATTAGCTTCAGGTTCTGTAGATAAAACGGCACGCGTTTGGTCTCCACATCGAGGGGTAAGAATATATTTTTATTTTATTATAGAAATCGTTAAATTTTATTTTAACATGTATATGTTATAGACAGATATTAGATATTCTATAGAATTAAAAGGCCATACAGATAGTGTAGATCAATTAGATTGGGATCCAACTCATCCAGATAGATTAGCAACAGCTTCATGTGATAAGACAGTACGATTATGGGATCAACGAAGTAAATCAAGAATGACCATCAATAACTTGAACTAATGTTTATTAATGAATTATTTATATATATATGTTTATATATATGTATATAGCTGGTAAATGTACAGCAGTAATACAGACAGATGGAGAAAATATCAACATTTGTTGGAGTCCAAATGGAAACAATATCGCAGTAGGAGATAAGAATGACACAATCAGCATAATTGATACTCGTACAAATAAAATCATTGATAAACGTAAACATCCTGTAGAAGTGAATGAAATTGCTTGGAATAATGCCAATAATCAATTTTACGTCACAACTGGACAAGGCACGATTAGAGTCTATGATTATCCTTCTTTTGAACTTCAGACTAATTTACGTGGACATACAGCGAATTGTTATTGCGTGGAAGTAGATCCAACAAGCAAATATCTTGCTGTAGGTTCAGCTGATGCCTTGATCTCATTATGGGACACAAATACCTTTCAATGTGTTAAAGCATTTCAAGAACTCACGTAAGATTTATTGAAAGAAAGAAATATATTGATAAAGATATATATTTATATGCATGTATATGCATACCTAATATCATATATATATATATATACATATATATATAGTTGGCCCGTTAGAACTCTTGGGTTTAGTTTTGATGGTCAATACATTGCATCTGCCTCTGAAGACCATTTTATTGATGTGGTATGTATTAAACCTTCTTCATAACTTACATTATATGAAAAAAAAAGAGGAATTATTCACATGACTTATATTATTTAATAGTCACATGTGGATAGCGGGGAATCAGTTCATCATATAGAATGTACTGCAGCAATGAATACAGTTGCTTGGTCACCTCGTGATTATTATCTAGCGTATGCAGGAGATGAGCTTAACTCAGATGGTAAATATGCAGGCAATTTGAAGATTTTTAGTATGAAGGATCCTCGAGATCAAAAATAAATAGATAAAATACTATAATGCAATTTTTTTTGGAGCCCTGATATATAAATACATAATAAGGCTTTATTTCATTATGTTTATGGGATGGAAAGCAAGAAATTTAGACAGAAATAGTGTATGTATTTGTATTCATGAAAGAGAAGCGGGATTGATTTCAATTGTGTACAATTTAATAAGTGAAGCTGTAGTAGCAAGAAGAATATAAAAATTATAATTTCTATGTATGTTACAAGAAAAATGATGATAATAATGATCAACAGTGGCATTGTTATGGGCTTTAATATCACTGTTGCCTCATTCATAGTGTTTTAATTAACACTATTACTAGTAAAGATGTCTGGTAATAGTTAGTTATCTAAAATATAAAATTAAGCAGCCGATAAATTAGAAATTACTAGAGTTACAAAATACATAAAAACTAAAGACAATAATTATTTAGCTCTAAAAAAATGACTCTATTTTTTCTTTAGACATCATTAAGGTCAAATGAACATCATTAAATATGTGTATTATTGACAAGAAAAAAACACACACTGAATATTGTTCATAGTCAACCTAATGCATCGTTATCTTTTTTTTTTTTTTTTTTTTTTTGTTACTTAAGAAATACAATAATATCTGATAATTCACTCAAGATAAATGCTCGTGATCATTGTATTCATATATTTAGCAGTATCAGTAACTACTGAACTCTTCCTATTTGAATAGTAAATCATATTTATCAGCATTTTAGACAAGCATTAAATTAAAAAAAAAAAAATGCGCTACATTAAGGTTTAAACCTAATTGTCAAATAAATCAATGTAGTGTACACGTGTAATGTCGTTTACTATGTCTGAAACATTCATCTCCATTCGTTTTTCTTGATTCAGCATGAGCTGTATTGCTCTTTGTGAATCAATCTTGTACAAAAAAAAGGGATCTATACTTTTTTTTTTTTTTTTTTTTTTTTTTTGGCCCGAGAAAATAGATTTTGATTATCTTAGTTTTCATATAAATAGGCCCTTCTTTATTATATGCCGTTATCTTTGTAAATTAATTATTTTTATTTTTTTTTAAAAAAAAAATAAAATGAGAGAAGTTCTCTTTACTCTAATATTGTTAGCTACTACGGTCTTTAACGTATTAGGAGCAACTAGATCAGGTTTTTCTTCTTCAAGGCCTGCTGATCTTGAAGGCCAATTTCCACGTCTTGGTGCTTGTCCTCATCCTCATATTTGTATTTTCCCTCCTGACGTGTAAATATAGACTATGCCATTTTTTATTTTGGATTTCATATACGTGTTAAACAAAATAATAATCTAAACTTTCTTTCTTTTTTTTTTTTTTTTATTAAACTGTTTAGGTCTACTTTTCTTCCTGGTTCTTACTTTGATTTACGAGTAGAATTTCATGCGTACAATAATGAAACTTTTACTCCTTCTTCGAACAAAGTGTTGAAAACAATGATTAAAAAAGGGAATGGGAAATGGTATAAGATGAATGATTACTTCAAGTTGCATAGTAAAAAACAGCAACCTACTCTTGAGGCCTGGAATTTCAACTGGGTTAATTCAATTGAAACTCAATATGCTTCCATCTTGAATAATTCACGTAAACCTATCTCAGTTAATGTTACTTCTTATGTCTGGAGAAAATTAAAGTTGACTGACCCTGGAGAATATGAAATTAAGGTGAAATACGGCTCTGAACAATCCTATTCCGTTAAATACAATGTTGTTAAGGTTAGATCAGAAAGGAAAAGCCTTTTTTTTTTTCTTCTTCATCAGCACTATGAACCTCCTTTCTCACATTTTTTCTTTTTTTTTCTTTTCTAAAATTTATTTAGCCCAAGAAACCTAAGAATAAGGCGAAGAATGTGATTCTATTTATTTCTGATGGTACCAATGTTGGTGTATGTATAATATATTTACGTGTTCTTATACACCTTGATATTTAATATGTATGGATGAATGAATATATATATATATGTATATATTTCTTTTGTTTATATAGATGATAACTGCAGCTCGTGCACTTGCTCGTAAACATACCTCTGGCAAATATGAATCTTTACTTTCATTTGAAGATTTTGATAACCTTGGTCACGTCATTACTAATTCTGTTGACAGTTTACTTACTGATTCATCTAATTCTGCTTCTGCCTATGCCTCTGGTCATAAAAGTTCTGTGAACTGTTTAGGTGTTTATGCTGATTCTTCAAGTGATCCATTTGATGATCCTAAAGTTGAACTTATTACTGAATTGATTCGTCGTCGTCAGCCTGGAAAGGCTATTGGTATTGTTTCTACCGCTTTTGGTCAGGTATATATATATATATATATATATATATATATATTATTATGCATACATATATATAAATACGTTTTATTTATTTATTTATTCAGGATGCTACTCCTGCAGCCTTTGTCAGCCACACTCGGAAAAGATATACATTTAAAGAAATTACAGATCAAATTTTAAATGGTGTTCATAACTGGACTTCTGCTGGTAATATATATATATATATATTACAATAGTAGGATTCAATATATATTAAACAATTTATGATAATAGTTGCTCCTGATGTTTGGTTATCCGGTGGTGCTGAATATTTTGCTGGTAATTTGACTTTAAACAAATTAAATTATTATAATATGTTTAGAAAAGCTGGCTACTCTATTGTTCAAAATAAGAAGGATTTACTTGCGAATAAAGACAAGAGTAAAAAACTTTTAGGTGTCTTTCGCAAGGGTAATCTAGATACGTAAGTAGTATATATATATATATTTTGTCTTTATAATTTCTTCTTCTTCTTCTTTTAACGAATAATAACAACAATTATGATGAATGATAGTTGGTTTGAAAGAAACATTTACGTCAACAATACGGTTGGTAATAAAGCTGCTCCTGATTTAAGTGGTAATGATGCTCTTGGTTCTGATCAGCCTGGTCTTTCTGACATGACTATTTCTGCTCTGAAAGTTTTAAAGAAGCGTGGTGGAAGAGATGGTTTCTTCTTGATGTCTGAAGCTGCTTCAGTAGATAAACAGGTAAATAGGGGGTTTCTATTGATGAAATATATATATATATATATGCATATATTTTTGTTCTTCTCTCATCTTTTATTTTGTAGTTACATACTTTTGATTTCCCTCGTGCATGGGCTGAGCTTATTGAGCTTGACGTAACTGTCAAGAATACAATTAAATGGCTCAAGAAGAACAATGAATATGAAAATACACTTATTATTGTTACTGCTGATCATGCTCATGCCTTTGATGTTTGGGGATCCGTTGATCAGCGTTATATTCGAACTCATGATAATGTACTTGATATGCGTAATTCCATTGGTATCTATGGTCGAGCTGGCTGGCCGGGATATTTCGATAATGACAATGATGGTTTCCCTGATAACTGGGTAATTTCAAAGAGAGAGAGAGAGAGAGAGAGGAGGGGGAGCAGGAGAGAAAAAAAATTGCATATACACCTTGTAATAGTCTGTTTTGCTTTTTTACATAATTAATGATATATATATATATAGTCCCCTAAAATATCTCTGGCGGCTGGTACAAATAATGGTCCTGGTCATTATGAAGCATGGCAAACAGTTACTACTGGTCCTAGAAAGCCTACTGTAATGGATATTCATGGCGATTATGAAGGTAACAAAAACGACCCCGCTGGAAAGAATGGAGGTAATAATAATAGTAGTAATAATAATAATAATAATAATAATAATAAGAAACCTTAATAACACATGTTTAAATAGCTGGTCTTATTTGGAATAGTAATTTACCTTATGGCTCATATAAAGGTGTTCACTCTATGAGCGATGTCTTCATATATTCCAATGGACCTAGTTCTGAACTCTTTAAAAAAACATTTGAAAACTGGGAACTGTTTTTTAAGATGGCTGAAGCAATGAACTTGATGTTTCCTACTAAAAATGAATAACATTATGTATATATTATTATTGTATTAGAAAAAAAATTTATATAAATATTTATTTAAAATTAAAATTTCTTAATATGATATCCTTAAGGGTGACATGTGTTTGGAAAAAAAAAGCTTATGTAATTCTTACTACTTTATTTTATTTTGCCTATATAGTAAGCTCGTTTTTTATTATCTTATCTCATTTTATTTTTATAAAAAAAAAAAAAAAAAAAAAAAAAAAAAAAAAAAAAAAGGTATATGCTATATAATATGTTTGTTATGTATAATGATGTTTAGAAAGTGAAATTTATAGTATAAAACGTATTAGAATTCCCATTTATGCAAATTTTCATCCATAAAAAAGTCTACCATGTTCTTAACACGAGTACCAACAGGATTTCTTGGTTTCATCTCCTTAATACGAGCTGCAAACTCAGGAGATATAGCAGATTTTCTATTGATTTTACTATTAGGTAAAGGTGATTGAGGTACTGATGATGTAGCCATTGATTCAAAATGGAGTCGAAGTTGATCAACCACGATATCGGGTGTCTCAGGTCGAGGTAGAGTAGAGGAAAAAGAGGACGAAGAACGACCACTTGTTCGTGTAGTAGATGTTAATAAAGGTAAAGCGAATAAATCATCTATATTAGCAGCCATTGATTTGCTTATGGTAGCAGCTACTTCAGCATCATGTTCATCTACGATGGTGGTTGTTAAAGTAGAGCATGTTGTAGTTGAGAAACTATATAATTGAGTTTGCTGATTTTGTACTTGATCTATTATTAGTATATCTTCTTCTGCCTCCTCTTTCTCTTCCTTTTGAACATCGTTTAAAATCGTCACTTTCTCGTCTGTTTCTTCTACGACTTTATCTTCATTTGAGGGATTCAATTGTTTTTTTAACTCTTTATCTACAATGGATTGAATGACCAAGTCCTCCTCCTTGGCTATTTGAATGCTATTTTTACTGTTTACTGTTTGGTCCTTTTCTTCTTCTTCTTCGTCGCTACTAGGAATAATGCCTGATCTCTTTTCCGTTGTTAAGCGATTTGGTTTTTTCGTACGTCCTGTAAGAATTGATACAGGTAATGTATTCTTTGAGATACCTCCTTTTGCAGTCAAAAACTTTTTAGAAGGAGCAGCCGTAGTTGTCATGGTAGTAGACTGTGATGAATAAGTCGAAAAGCTATTACCTCTTCCTCTTCTTTTTCTGTTTCTTTCTTCTGATACTCTAGTATTATTATTATTATCAATCTTATTCTTATTATTACTCTCTTTCAAAGAGCTTTTCGTTATGTTCGAACGAGTATTCTATATATGTATATATATAGGTAAATAATCATAAAAGTACTTTCTATCTCTATTTATTCTTACAGATTTCTTTTCTAATAAGTTATTGGCGTTCCTGGTTGAAGTTATGTTGGGTATTTTAGGATGAGTTGAAGATCTTTTTGCTACTAATGTTGTTGTGCTCATGTGACGAGGTTCTATTTGTCCTATGTTACTACTACGCAATTCTATTCTTTTCTTCTTTTTTTGAGAATTATCAGTTATTGTGGTGGTATCCTTTTTTGTGGTATATTTTTTATTTTGCATATTCTTCTTTACTTTTTCAGACTTGCTTGCAACCATGTAATTTTTAAACCATTCTATTTCTTGTTGAGCATCATTCACAGTAGCACTTCCATGTAAGAGAGAGTTTTTTCTATTTATATATAAAAAAAAACCCCCGCAGCAAAGTTAATATGAATTTCACGTACATATTAGACGCATACATATCATACTTACTTTTTTGATAAGCCGTTTATGATAGTTAACCAATCTTCAATAGCATTTGAACCTTCTAATATAAGTCCATAAATTGGCCTATTTAAAAAAAAAAAAATTGATATTACTAATTATGATATACATACATATATAATACATGTATGAATAAATAGAAATTACTTACTGTTGTTCATTTATAATCCAGTTTTTAGTCTGTAGTAACTCTATCTGATGAGTTGAGACAGTATCAACCGTTAATTTTACTTGTTTTTCAAAGATTATTTCAAGTTGTTGATTTTGATGAATAGCTTTAACAGCTTCATCCTTAATGCTTAAAGAAAGGAGACCTAGTGTATATTGTTGTGTCATACAAATCTAGACAAGAAAGAAAGAAAGAAAAGAGTAAATATTATAAGTTAAATATGCATAGTTTAAATTTTTATTTGTTTCCTTTTTTTAAAAAAAAAAAAAATATTTGGTATGCATATGATAATATCACAACTTACAGTATTGTATTATCTAATGATTTTTTTTTCTCTTTATCACTTGAATTAAAAAAGAGAGAAAAAAAAACAGAGAAAAGAAATAGATTGTAACAATAAGGGGGTCGAAACGAATAAAATTAAACCCACTAGTAACACAGAATGAAATTGACAGGCTTATTTTGGACATAAAACATGGAATAGAAAAGAGCATAGAGATTATATTGGAAAAAAAAATAGAAGAGTACTTCATCTAAATGGTTATCCTTTATATATAATAATAATAATAATAGCAGAGTAGCAAATTAGTTTTTCTTTTCTTTCTTTTTTTCGCAGAACGAGGTTAATTTGTGCACAAGTGTCTTAAATTGTTTCTGTTTCTAGCGTTATTTATGTTAGAGCCAAGTTACCTATTGAGAACTAAAGGCGGAAGAGGAACATGTGTGCACGATACAGTTTCTTTTTTTTTTTTTTTTTTTTTTTTTTTTTTTTTTTTTGTATGCCTGGAACATATCGTATTTAGGCTTATGTCTGTATTATATCGAGTTAAATAACATCTGTTTTAATGCACACATATTATTGATTAGGGTGATATTTGCTTACATGTTGTACAATTGACATTCTTTGGACTACTTTACATTATCTACCTGGACAGATTGACGTCTATAAATTTGTTTTACTTCATTACATTTTAGTTTTTTAATATAGATATTGAAAATTTATTTTAACCTATGAACTTTCCCCTCCCCCATTATCTTTTTTTTTTTTTTTGATATTAATAAAGGACCTGAGAGGAACTCATTTCTTACATTGTCCTATTATTTAACTCACAATCTTGGTTCATTATATGTCAAATAACATAGTACTTTTATCCTAGCTGGTAAACTTGGTACATTTAGTTCAGCTGAGTGGTACAGTAGCTCAAATTAGGGGTTTTTTTTTTATTCTATTCTATTTTATTTTAATTAATCGTAGACTGTATACAGTTCGAGTTGGTATAACGTCAGTATCATGACAAATACTTGTAGAATTACTAACAAATAAAAAATTTATCAAGCCTATCAATCATCAATACCATTTTCTAATTGCTAATGACCTGTAAATATAAATATCATTACGTCTAATAAATGTAATGACAAAAGCAGACGTGTCATTATCTATACTCTTCTTTTGCTATTTATGAGTATTCTTTTCCCATAGGTATATACTATCGATTATAAATATATTCATATATCCAGATTGACGGTCTATTTTCTTTTCTTTTCTTTGAAAAAAAAAAGTTGCTTCAATACTAAGGATATATCTTATAATTTTAATGTTTTGTATATAATAAGATATTATATAATGCTATTGATATACTTGGTGAAGCTGATTATATGTATAGAGCGAAAAAAAAAATACCTATCGCCATTCATCTCAATTTAAAAGTTATTCAGAAATTAAACTTTTGAACCATGAGTAGCTATCAACTATTTTTTTTTTTAAAAAAAAGCAACAAGCAACATTACATTATAACTTTACCATAGGATCAGAAGATTTTTTTAATTGTTATATTACACCAAACTGCAAATATTTGTATAGATATATACTGGTGGAGACACTTTGTCATAAATAATGTCTCTCCATACCACAGAAAGGATTCAATGAAAGCATATATGCGGGAAACAGGCTTTATATCAACACATCTATCTCCATATTCCCCGTTTCTGAAGGTTCTAATTGAAGAATGTTGAGCAAAAGAAAAAAAAAATTGTCTTTTTAAAAGTTATATATTTTGGGAAGAATGAAAGTTTCTAAACAAGGCATTCTCCCTAAGCGTCCATATTAAACACTCATCAATATATATTTTTTTGTCGAATCTTGTTTATTGCATAAAAAAAAAGAGAGAGAATCTTGAAGTAAATTATTGGTGTTGTATTTATATTCTTGGCAAACCTTTTTTTTTTTTTGAAACGTGTTTAAAGAAAAATTTACAGTGAATTATTTTTTTTTTGTAGAGCAAAAAAAAAAAAAAAAAAAAAAAAAAAAAAAAAAAAAAAAAAACTGCTGCACGAAAGGTTTGAATTATGAATTTAGGCTGTATTACAAAGTTCAGAAGTTCAATCATTAAAAAGAAACTTCTTGTTTCAAATGATTTTCTTCATTTATACGTCATTCGGATCTTTAAATATATTATCAGCAACAACCTCCACTTTGATATCCTTTTTTTTATTATTATTATTCTATTTTTTATTATTTCTTATCTTATACCCTCTCTCTCTCTCTCTCTTTAATTTAGAATGGATTTTACGATATTAAATACAGTATATAAATTGTTGGCAGAAGGTGAAAATAACGTGCCGAATTTATCATGGTGGAATGTGGCTATTGCTTCATTATTTCTATTTGTAAACGGTAAATACTATGTATAAATAACATGTATTTATGTATATTATTTTAAACAATTCAAATCCTATTACTAGGTTTTATTTCATTTTTTCTCGGTTTAAAGTTAGAAAAATCATTGTTAACAAGCTCAATTCGCTGTATTATTCAACTAACAATTATGGTTTTGTATAAAAGAGATGGATCAAGATACAATAGACACATGTATATTAAAATGATTCAATTTTTATATACCTTTGATAGGGTCAAATCCTCGAAAGAATATTTAATGCAAAAAATCCCATCTGGGTTGCAGTCATGACATGTAAGATATTAGTATAGATGTCGATATAAAAGGCTTACTTTTATTTATTTATTGTAATAAAAGTTGCTTTAATCTTTCTAAGTTCATGTGAGACTGTTTATAATAAATCAGATTGGTCTTATAGTGGCATGGTAAAGAAAGAAAGAAAAAAGCGTACACAAACACACACACACACATATATATATATATATGTCTTTTATAGTTTATCCTATTCTATCACTAATCATTCATATTAAAGTTCCCTTCTGTCTTATTATCAACATTATTTTCTACTATTTTTATTGGTATTTTAGGAACACGTTTTGCCATGAATCAAGGAAAAGATTTTTGGCTCCCAGAATTATTTATTCCAACTGTAGGATTATTATTAGGGATAACATCAGGAGCAATGGCAGTAGGGTTAACGACTTGTTTAACTAAAATGGGACAACAATCTAATCAAATTGAAACCTATTTAAGCTGTGGAGCAAGTCGCTGGGAAGCAGGTAGAACGGTAGCTATTGAAGCCATTCGTCTAGCCATGTTACCGAGCATCAATCAAATGTCTGTTATTGGTTTAATTACTATTCCAGGTGCTATGACAGGCCAGATCTTAGGCGGGGCACCTATTATGAATGCAGTTAGATATCAACAAATTATTACTTTTATGATCTCTGCTACTACTGGATTATGTGTCTTGTCTGTTGTCTATGTAAAGTTTACATTATATATGTATATTATATCTATCCATCTATCTATATACCTAATATATATATTCTTAGTTTTGTATTCATCATATGTTAGATACTAAACATCGACTTCGAAAGGAAAAAGTACACAAGTACAAAGCTAATCTATTTTATGATATTAAAGCATTATGGATCGACTTTTGGAATGAACTATCCAATCAAGAATACAATGACGATGATCAGCAATCACAAGCAGCAAATGAAAATACACCTTTAATCAGTAACAGAAGAAGAAGCTCATAATGTACAAAAAAGGAAAAAAAATAAAATATGTGTGTAATATATAACAAAGATGAAGATAATTATTACTGTGCATAAAATAAATAAATAAATGGAAAAGGAATTTTTTTTTTTTTTATTTTTTGTTATCTTTTTATTTTTATTATTATTTTATATACACATATTTATATACAAATACAGATATATACATATACATATTAAATATCGATACAAATGTCAGCAGTAACAGCAACACCTTTACTAAGTCGACAAAATGCATTTCTATTAGAAGAGAATGATATGCTAAATAATTCACTTCATTTTGTAAGAATGAATTCACAAGTAATGATGGTGATGAAGCTGATGATGAATAGTCATTATTAATAATCTTGTCTTTTATTTATTAAAGAAAATATGTGTTGAATGCAAGCAAAGACAAACACAAAATAATAAAGAAAACAAACGTATTCAACCTTGTCATTGTCTAAATAAACAGCCAAATAATACCATGTATATAACAATAAGCATCATAAAGTTTCTTCTCTTATCAAACTTATTACATCATTTAGATATGTATATATAGAATGCTTTAAGAAATGGCTAAGAAGGAATGATTGCAAGTCAAATTATTATTATTCGATAGTATCATCTTGTAAGACTGTATTCATATATGCAATTCTCTATTCTATAAAGACTATGATACAACTTCACTTATATTTATTTACTGTTTAGCTATTCATGTTAAGAAGAAAATAATAGTTGGTATATTCATCATGTTTATCCTCTATTTCTGTATACATATCAATAGATGCATGGTCATAGAGATATTATCAAAATCTGAGATATATGAAAAATATGGTCAAGATAGATCACTTAAAAATGTACCTGAATCACTTATATTACCTGTAATTCACATATAGAAAATACATGTCATTGTCTATCTTGTATACTTATTCACATTCTTATTCTATAGAAAATAAGCATATCATGTATGCAGTCATCCTATAGTGGTATTCATAACCATTTTATCTCTATTTCTCACTTTACAGTTCTCTTGTTCATTTCCATCCTTTTCTGCCTCTTTCCAATAATTACATTTGTTTTTCTCTTTCTTCTATTCTTATATTGGATTCTGTTATAATAATAATAATATCTTGCTTATTTGAATAAACAGTAAAGTAAATAAGACATGATACTAAAACTCGTCGAATTTCATATAACGTGATAAAATCAATATATCAGCTCCCTATGTCATGGGAGTGCAAGTAAGGAAAGAAAAGAAAAGAAAAAAAAAAACTTTGAATTACAATATTATAAAGTGTGTTCATGTAGTTCCATGTACATCTATTATATCATAGATAGAGATTATATCTATTTCACTCATATTTATATGCTTTACATAATGAACTTATATCTAATATAGACAAAAACCAGTACAAGTAGTATCATGTTGTTTGGCTTGAAGAAGGTAGCTTATCACACATACATATATTAAATGCTTTAAAAGAAGAAGAAAGGTGTAAACTGACAGCATTTAAATTATATATCAATAAAATTAAATAGTGTAACTTTTTATATGGAGTAACATCTCTTTTTGTTGATTTCACATGATTGTATTTCACGCATCTATCTAGACTTTCTTTCTTTCTTTCTTTGATGTAGACCAGACCGGTGTCGTCTAACAAATATATGCTCTTGAGCCTCAATAAAAATATTCCAAGCGTCCTTATTTTTAAAAGTAATGAAAATAAATTCGTAAAATCAAAACGTGATGAACGTTTACAACAGAAATTGGGTTTTTTTTTAAAAAAAAAATTACTGCAGAGAATGACTAGTTGCCCATAACGACTCTATCCTCTTTTTAGAATAATAAAAGAGAAGAAACATTAGATTGAAGAGAAACGTCTTTCTTCAGTAATAGAGACACATAATAGCTTGGAGTTAGTTCGATTGCAGAGAATTGATATTGAACAAAAAAAAAAAGTATCTGAATAAGAAGGTCGTTTCTTTAACATAAAGACGAGACAAATTTTAAATCATTATGGAAAAGTATTCTTTGCAAACTTATACAACGATTGAAGTAATATAGCCTACTATTTATCTTATAAAACTAAATAAACTATTTTTTTTTATAAATACCTAACTTTCTGTATCACAAATAGTGACAGCTTATTCTCCTCCAAAAGAAAAAGTCTCTAATTTGTTACTAAGAATGACTTGCAGCTAAATGCTTTATTTTTATTGAACTTTTAATTTCAAACCATCCTTGACTGAATTTCAAATTCAAAAAAAAAAAAAGTGTGTGAGTAACATTTACTAAAGGAGATTATATCTAAGATGGAAGAAAGAATTATTTTTTATTATTTTCTTGTTTTATTGTTTTAGAATTATGTCTTATCCTCAGTACAATTCATATCTATCTAACCTTGAATCTCTTGTATTTGATTCACCTAATGAAGTAGTTCAAACAGAAAAAGATGTTGCAGATGAATTAGATTTATGGGTAAAAAAAAAAAAAAAAAAAAAATAGATACATCTATTTATCACAAATAAATTTTTTTTTTTTTACTAAACTTTTGAATTAGACAAATGCTCAATTTTCATTTGATGTAAAGCCTGGAGTTGGCATTTATGAAGATGAAAAGAAAAGTAAGGAAACAAGTCCTGCAACTCAATTTGAGTCTGCATCAGGTTTAGACCCTGTAACATATAATACACTTGTCAATTATCTTGACTATGAATTACCTCAGCGACAACAAATTGAAGTTAATGTACCTAGTCAACCACAAAAATCACAATCCCCTCCTACTAAAAAGCAACGTTTAATTCAACCTCGTCCTTTAGCGCCTGCTTTACCTACTTTAGCGCCTAATGTTCCTTTAGTTTCTACTACTCGTCAAGTATTGATGCCTAAACCACCTATGGCCAATACAACTCATATATTATCTCCACTCTTAATAACACCTACTACAACAGTTAATAAGAAGAAGAGTCTAAATGATAACAAAAAGGCTAAATCAGAAGAAGGAAAAGAAGTGATTCCAGATGAAGATAAACGCCGTCGTAATACTGCTGCAAGTGCTCGTTTCCGTATCAAAAAGAAGTTACGTGAACAAGCAATGGAACAATCTGTACGTGAAATGACAACTAAATCAGAACAACTTCAAGACCGTATTAACCATCTCGAAACAGAAATCAAGTTCCTTCGAAGCTTATTACTGAATAAGTCAAATTAGTTAGTCTATTATACAATCTTGTATAATATCTCGTATCAATGCTCTTTTCCCTTCCCCCTTTTTATAATTCAACATCAACTGTAAATATTTTCAACAATATACTTCTTTATTGTAATTCAACATTGCTTTTATAACTTAATTCAACATTATTAAATAAAATAAATAATCTTCTTTTTTTCTTGAAGGATTTTAATTGGACAGAAATTATTCACTATCTATTTTTTTTTTTTTTCTAATGGTATTTTTGCTGACATACTTTTATTTTCCCCACAATGTCAACATTACCAAAAGATGAATCTTTTCAATTAGACTTTCCGTATGGTGCACAACCTGATATAAGTAAAAATTATAAAAGTACTATTTCAACAAGTTATTAAATCATATATATATGTAATATATTTAGTTCGAGCTAATCAGAAAGATGTATATTATCAAACTATTTTGCAAGAACAAATGACGAGAGTTGCTCAACAGTTTTTTGGTATACACTTAAAAAAAAAAAAAAAAAATAGCTTAATTACACTATGGATTAATAAAGATATAAAAAGGCGCTCGACGACAACATTTTTGGCAAAAGGAAATTAATACAATAGCTAATGTTTGTTATTATGGATTAACAACACTTCTTGGAACACAAACCTTGGGTGAAGAATATTGCGATCTCGTTCAAATTGATAATCATCATAAAACCTATCCTAATTTTATGGTAAATTATAAAGTATAGTTGATTTAGTAGACTAATTTCGCATGTGTATTACTGTATTTTTTTTTTTTTTATCTGAAAAGCGTCGATTTATTTTAGTGTTTATTCAAGCTTTGTTACCTTATATTTATACTCAAAGTGCATCTAAATTGAAAAAGATAAATCAAACAAATGATATTGAAAATTTGGAAAAGGGAATAAATTTAAAGATGAAAATAATTCAATTTCTTAAATCTCATTTAAATCAAATTCAAAA
The DNA here is from genome assembly GCF_025118155.1 of Cokeromyces recurvatus. NCBI lineage: Eukaryota > Fungi > Mucoromycota > Mucoromycetes > Mucorales > Mucoraceae > Cokeromyces > Cokeromyces recurvatus. Next base: position 630,150 of record NW_026251393.1, read on the forward strand.
CTTCTTTGTCAAACATATTCGACCTATTCATTTAGCTACTTTTTATTTTTTTGGAGCCTATTATAGTTTTTCAAAACGGTTAACCGGTATTCGCTATGTAAGTTCATTATGATGATAAAAGTGAATGATAATGGAATAAATATAGATAACATATGCATATTAGATTTTTACTAGACAATTAGGACCGCACGAACAACGTGTAGGTTATGAGGTATTAGGTGTCTTGATTGTACTTCAACTAATGATTCAAGCAGGAATAAATATTCATAAACGTATTCAAATAACACAAGAAGAAGAAAAGCAAGATATAGCAGCAGAAGATGATTTTGATTTCATAAATGAGCTTGAAGAAGAGAAGTCTTTAAGTTATGAACAAATGCAAACATTAAAATGTGCTCTTTGTCTTGAGCAGCGCACTACTACCACAACCACTCCTTGTGGGCATTTATTTTGTTGGAATTGTATTATTGAATGGTGTCAAAATAAGCCAGAATGCCCACTTTGCCGTAGTCAAGTTAATATTTCTCATTTAATACCATTAAATAATTTTTAAAATAAAAAAAATCATTTTTCCGGAATGTATCTTTATTCTTCTTTATAATAGCTTACTACACATAATAGTAATGAAAACGTTTTCTTTTTTTTTTCGTTCTTTCTCGGAAAATATAATGGACCGTTAAATGTTACTTGCAATGATTATTTGCTTCTAAGAATAATAGAATACAAATATAATATTATTTAACCGTAGTTCTTTTTAATCGGTTGTATTAGATTTTCCATTTAAATGTTACTCCTTATGTTACACATGTCGGAAAGTCATTTATTAGAAGAAAAGAAATGAAAAAAGGAAACACTATAAAGAACAATAAGAAAGTATAAAGTATTTGAATGTGAATTATTAGCTCTAGATTAAAGTAGATCAGTATAATGAATAATGATATAAATATAAATACAAATGTATATTTATTTCTTTATGTAGGGTTAATTCTAATAATATGGAAGAACAATAAGTTATTTTTCTTTTTTTTTTTTTTAAAAAAAAAAATGCTTAATTTTGCCGTGAAATGAAATTATCCGCGTTTTTTTCTTACTTTTTTTTTTTTTTTTTTGAATGGTATATCACAATTTGAAGCATATGATATCAATCTGTTTAACACTATTAAATGAAGAGCGATAGATAAATCAGTATTGGTAATAGTCAGTATTTGGTTTATATATCAAAAATATGCATAATCTCGATATAAAACGAAAAAAAAACCTGGCCTATGAAATCAAATGTAACTCAAGAAATATGTAAATGCTTAGTTTGAAGCACAGAACTCACATTAAAGTCATAACAAAAGAACTTTATCCTTAGGAAGAAGAGAGAGGGGGGTGGAAAAATATTTTTTTATGATCCATAAAGACCTGGTTGTTTCTCTCTCTTTTTTTTTTTTTTTTTTTTTTTTCTTTTTCTTTACCTTCCTTTTTTTTTTTTTTTTCTTAAAAAACGTACACATTTATTTTTTTTTTTTTAATTTTTATTTCCAATTTTTGAAAGGATGAGTAAGTGGTATAATAGTAATTCTTTATCATCCTCTACTCTTGTGTTTTTGTTGGCAAGTGTCCAGTTTACTACAGCTCAACATCATTCGATGGTAGATGAGCCTGTACCACTTTTTAATGCCTCAGGTGATGAGCCTATGTCTTATGCTCTCTTCCCCGATAATAAGGGCTACTTCTATACTCATGTCATTTTAATGACAATTGCGTTTTGGATATTAATGCCAATCGGTAAGTAGTGACGGAGAAAGAAGAAGAAAAGAAAAGAAAAAGGAATAAATGCTGACATTGTTTCTAGGTATTATGCTGGGTATCGCAAAATCCTCTTTACACATTCCCGTTCAATTAGGCTCCCTTTGTTTTGCTATGGGTGGCTTTTTCTTTGCAAAGTTATATGGTCATTCAACGCCTCATCTTTATAAGGGTAATTCTCATCATATCTTGGGTTGGATTTTATTTTTGTTTATGATAACTCAAATGTCAGTGGGTATTGTGCGAAAGATTGCAAATGCAGTGGGTAAAAGAACAGCTAGTTATGAGCAAATTCATCAAGAAGATCATTTGGATTATCCAGCATCACCCACATCATTCATCGACCCTTGTAGTAGCAGCAGCAGCAATAGCCACTCATCTGATCGTCATAGTGAAGCAAGTGGTGAAACCCTTCATATGAATGAACTCACTGACTTTAATGATAAATCATATCATTCTAAAGATTCTCGACAATCCTCTAACAGCACTGCTGCACATACTATTTACGATGTCGACCTTGATGATGAAAGTTTAATTGAAAATTCACATCTAGCATCAGACAATATGCCAAAAAGCACTGATCTTGGTTTTATAATGCGCTTATTTTATTCTGTTTCACCTTATATACCGAGCATTGTTAAGAATATATTCGTTACACTTGCTTATAATCGATTTACAACAGATGTGTGTAGATATTTCCATTTGATAATGGGGAGAGCATTTATCATCTTGATTTTTGTTCAAACATTAAGTGGTTTGGTTGTCTATCATGGTGTTTGCAGGTAAATAATAGAATAGAATAGACATATACAAAGTTTAAGCATTGCGAAAAAAAAAAAAAAAAAAAAAGAGTTAATTGATTACTCATCATGTGTGTATATATACATAGATCCTGGGAAGTACTCGGTTGTATTGCTCACTTAATCAAAGGAGGTATTTTCTTTTTCTATGGCATTATGACGTTTGGTCGCTATCTAGGTGCATTTGCAAATAAAGGATGGGCATGGAACTATATTGAAAATGGTAGTAGATTTAGTTTTGAAATGATTGAATCATGCTTGATCTTCACTTATGGTATCACAAACACCTGGATGGAACATTTCGGTCAAGATTCAAGATGGACTCATAAAGACCTTGAACATGCAAGTTTAGCCTTTATGTGGTGGTGGTGTGGTTTGATTGGTATCATGGTTGAAAGTAGAGCCGTGCGTCGTCTTTTAGAACGTACTATTCTTACCAACACAAATACGACTCAAAATTCATCCAAAAGTTATTCTTTAAATCCTTTCCCTGCTTTAACAGTCTTGATGACAGGCATTTCAATGGGTAACCATCATCAAGATACATTATATTCATCCAACATTCACTACATGTGGGGGATTTTATTAGCTTCTGCAGCCTGCTGTCGTTTTGTTACTTATCTATTCCTTTATCGTAATGCACCAACTGACGCTCAACCCTCTCGTCCTCCTAGTGAACTCTTAGGCGCCTTTTTATTGATTGCTGGTTCTATATTATTTATGGCCTCTAATTCAGGCACCTTACTTTGGTTACGACGAAATAATGTAGACAGTATGTTCTTAATGAATGTGTGTGTTGCTTTGACTGCCATTACTCTATGTTATGTTGCTGCTTTACAGATCATTAAAGCTTGGGCTGAGAGAAGAGAAGCTTTTAAGCAGGGAGAACGTAATCAACAAAATATGGAACAACAACGATAAATAATGATATGTAGAACCATTTTATCCATTATCATTTTCTTCTTCTTCTCTCGTATTTATTGTTCTCTATATCATTTAATAATAATATTATACATCATAGTCTCATCGAGATGACTTTCATTTTTTTTTTTTTTTAATTTCTTTACTCTTTAAAAGCTTAATAAAATTTCATACTCATACTACTTTATTATTCTAAATGATAAAAATAAGCCTGAACTATTTACTATCACTTGTAGCTCAAAATACAAGTTAAGTAAGCTGATATTTGTTAAAGTATAAAGAGGGAGAGAGAGAGAGAGAGAAGGAAAGAGATCTCAAAGGACTCCTTCAAGGATACCCATGACTAATAATTAAATACCCAAAAAAAACAGAATATTATCTCGGGCTGTAAGTCTTATCTCACAATGTAGCTTCCCTTTCTATATATACATACACGTATTGGCTTATTTATATACATATTCAAAAGCTTATTATTTTTTAGTCAATACATATATATACATATATGTATATATATATATATATATATAAACTTATTTATTAGTATTGTATATTCTATATAGCATTAAATTCGACTATTATTATCTGAGCCGTATTCATCTTGTGTAGGTGTCCACATATTTGAATAAACATATTGAACCAATCCATTGTGATTCAAGGACTTTAGGAATTCTTCTTTATTCACATCACTACATAACCCACTTCTTAATGCTTGTTCAATCACGGCAACAGCAACTTTAGCCGACACATCACGAATGCGAGTCAATGAAGGATATAACCAATTTTGTTCAACTTCATCCACGGTTAATGAATCAGCTAGAGCTTTAGATGCATTATAAATCATAGCGTCCGAGATTGATTTTACTTGAGCAAGGATAGCACCGAGACCCAAACCTGGGAAAATATACATGTTATTACCTTGGCCAGGGATAGAGACGTGTCCCGTCTTGACATTTGTGTAACTAGGAAAGGCTGTACCTGAAGCAAAGATAACACGATGGTCTGTGTTTTCCATAGCATCCGCAAAGGTGCATTCTGCTTGTGTTGCAGGATTAGATAAAGGGAATACGATAGGATTTTTGTTTAGCGAAGCAAGACGTTCAAGTACATTTTTGTTGAAAGCACCAGGAATAGAAGAAAGACCAATTAGCCTATTTATAGATATATAATTAAAAACAAATTAGAAAATCCATATTCCTTTTTTTTTTATTATTATAACTATTATTATTCTGTTATATTAAATTAAATATATAAAAGTATACTTTACACTGTAGGTTTTACATAATTAATAATGTCAAGTAATTCTTTATATTGTTGGCCTTGATTATCATCTCGTGCGTAATATATTTTATGTTGCGCAAGTTTATCACCTCTGTCTAGTGTAATTAGACCCTGTTTTTTTAAAAAAAAAAGGGGGGGATATATGTTACGTAAATTTTACAAAAAAAAAAAAAAAAAAAAAAAAAAAAAAAAAAAAAAAAAAAAAAAATAGGAGGTGGGAGGAGCATACCTTCGAATCGACAATCCAGAAAATATGTTTAGCTTGTTCCTCAGACATATTAAATTCAGTCTGAAAATAAACTTGAATTTGTCGAGCAACACCAATAGCAGCTGAACCAGCACCATAAAAGACGATACGATGTTCTTCGGGTTGAATATCATTGATTACTTTTCGAATTGCATTTATTAGACCAGACAAAATAACAGCACCCGTACCTTGAATATCATCATTAAAACAAATCAGTTTATCTTTATATCTTTCTAAAAGACCAAAAGCATGCTCGCTGGACCAATCTTCAAATTGAATTAATAAATTTGGGTAAATTTCATGAATTGTATTCAAAACTGTATCTACAATTTTATAAAACTAAACATATGTAAGTATATATATATATATATATATATCGCTACAAGTATTATAATTTATAAATACCTCTTTATCATTTGGACGAGTCTTGCGAAGACCAAGATAAAAATCATGCTGACGTAAGTTTTCATTATTCGTACCCATATCTAGAACGATAGGTAAAGTACGACGAGGATCAATACCGGCACCCGCGACATACAGTTGCAATTTCCCAATACTAATCCCCATACCATTACTACCCAAGTCCCCAAGCCCTAGAATACGAGAACCATCTGTGATAACAGCAATTTCCGGTGAAAAATTAGGATAAGGTTGATAATTTAAGATGGATTCCTTAAGATGATCTAAATCTGTTGAATTAAGATAAAGACCATCAGGGACACCAGTTGCAGCCAAGAAAGGATAGATATTTGAATACTCAATACAAGCTGTACCTACTGTAGGGGTATAAATGATAGGTGCAAACTCTTGGAGGTCATCCATGATTATTTTATAAAACAATCGTATATTAGAAGTTCGCAATTGGGCTAAAAAGACATATCTTTCAAGCTGGGTTGATTTTGATCTTACTTGCTGTAAGGCACGACGTCTTTGGATATCCATTGTTTCAACACCTGCTGGCAATAAACCTAATAAATGAAGCTCTTTACGCTTATTTTGCTCAATAGCTGTGCCTATTTTTATATATCATATGTATAAGAATTTCAATAAATAAATGTATGTGTATATATGAAATAACTACATATGCGCATATATATACCTTCATTATCATATCCACAAATATATTTTACCGAAGATACTTGCTGATACTTAGTAAGAGATGCATTTTCAATTTTAAAAGAAATGGGCGCCATTTTTTTTTAAAAAAAAATAAAATAAAATAGAAATATGAAAAAAAAAAGAGGAATGAAGAGAGAAGAATTATTACCGTTTATTTCTATATAAACTACTTTTTTTTTTTTTTTTTTTGATTCCAAAATGAATAAACTTTTTTTTTTATGTGGAGTAAAATTCAATTATATACCGTCTTATCCTTAAAATACCCGTGCTACTTGCGGAAGATCTTTTTGTATATTTTTAGTCTTTTTTGTAAAATAAAACTACCATTTATGTATCCTCTTCCTCGCTTCTGTTTCTTTAGCTGGAATTCAGTATAAACTTACTTTCAATGTATAATGCGTGGGAAAGTTTTGTTTGAAAAAAAAAAAAAAAAAAAAAAGGAAAGAAAAGGAATACTTTAATTTGAACAAGTATATATCATTTTACATATAAAAACTCACTGCTATACATGTACATTATTTATCAGGTTAAATTTGGTATCTTTCATTGTTCCAAAAAAGGAACAAAATACACTCTTTCTTAAACCACATGGCACACTTTTTTTTATGGCATATTTTTTTTCATCTTGGCACAAAAGTGTGCCATCACATTAAAGTGGCTGTTTATCAAAACACAACTGCCATTTGGATGCAGAATAACGACAAAAGCCTTGCAAGTCACTATAAGCGCATGCTAAATAAAGATCATATCAAGCTTATATGTAAAAATAAAATGTGATGTTTAAGACTAGGAAATATAGCTTATGTATTTATATGAACTGTATCAATAAAAGGCAATAGTAGTTATAATGATTATTTTCTATTTTACCTTAAGGTTTGTTTAACAAAGTGAGCCTATCCCTTGCCAATACTCTTTTTTTTTTGTAGAATATGTAGTCATATCCTAGTCAATTACTACACAGAAGCAATATATAAAAAAAACAGAATAGACAAGGAATACCTATTATATTGAAAACTTGATCTGTACTGTCTAATCAAACTGCTGTGTATGTATATTTTTAATGGGAACGTTTGTAAGAAGAGGAGAAAACCAATTACCAAAAGACCGAAAATAAAGTACAATTAGGGAGTTAGGTATATATGTTGTCGGTAAAAAAAAAATAAGATATAATTTAACGCACTCTTACAATTGCATAAATGATGAGCTATTAAAATCAGAGGTCTTCTTAACAAGTTACAATTTTATTCATTTAAAAAAAAGTCACACTCGATAAATGATAACTACACAAAAGATATAAAGAAGTGCTAAACACATATGCTAATCCTAGTAAGCAACGATCTAAAAATAAGCAGTGTTTTGAGTGCAAATATTTGTAAACTATTATACTTTGGGAACTCCAAGTGTATCTGTTTTTTTACAAATTTTCTTTTCTTTTTTTTTTTTACTAGCAAGTTTTTTATTCATTAGAAAGGAAATGTACCTGCAAAATGAAATATTGGCTGTAGCGCCGTTTAAATAAAACAATAGCTGACAAAACAAAAGTTACATATTTAATGATCTATCATCAAGTAGTAAAGAAAGCATTTAAGCTTCTTTAACATAATTCAATATAATATCTTTAATAATTATCATAGTTATTTTTGTGTATAAAAGATATGAAAGATAAATAATAAGCCACAAAAAGATATTGACTATTAATCTTGGAAAACTTTTTCTTTGTTTATGTAAAAGTAAACTTTCTCAGGGTCTATTTTTCTCCCTTTTTTTCTCTCCTTATTTTTAAAAAATGTATTTTTTTCTAACTATTTTATTCTTTTTTGATGGACTTTACGTTGTCTATCTTTTATAGAATAGAAGCATATATAAATAAAAATATATGCTTTTATACTTTCTTTTTTTATTTTCATAGTAGTTGTCTTTTGATGCAGGTCACTATAAATTTTAATTATGGTAGGCTTTCTAAAATTTGATTAATGTAAATGAATCAAACATTGTTTGCTTTTATATGGTACGTTTTTCTAAATACTAATTATCACACATAAGCTAATATTTACCCTTTTAGGTGGGCTTTTCTGGATATTGGCCACTCTAAATAATCAATCCTGTCTTTTTTTCTTTTTTTTTCTTACGGCGGGCTTCTAAGGATACTGGTCGCCTTATAAAATCAATCCTAGTGGGCTTCTCTGGATATTGGTCACTCTAAATATTCAATCCTGTCTTTTATCATAGTGGGCTTCTCTGGATATTGGCCACTTTAAACAATCAATCCTGTCTTTTACCATAGTGGGCTTCTCTGGATACTGGCCACTCTAAATAATCAATCCTGTCTTTTATCATAGTGGGCTTCTCTGGATATTGGCCACTCTAAATATTCAATCCTGTCTTTTTTCATCATAATGGTGTCTTCTCAACTTTGGCTACTTTAAACATTTAATCCTATCTTTTTTCTTCATAATGGTCTCTTCTAAACTCTGGCTACTCTAAATATTCTTTCATAATCTCCTTTTGATACTGGTTAATAGAAATGAATCAATCTTTTTCTCCCCTTTTAAAACTAGGCTCTGTTATCTCTAAGCTATACTAAAAAAAAAAAGATCCTTACACAAAATAGTCAAGCTCTACAATCAAATACATTTGGAAGCAATAGTACGCTGCTAAATAATTAAACTATTTTCTCGCTCTCTTATATTTAAATAAAAGGATGGAGTTTTTTGATAGATAAAAGTTGTCTTAATTTTAAAAGTTTATATTAATCTGTAGATGCTAATCTAAGCATTAGCTAATCTTAAGAGAGAATTATTAGATCGTCTTTATTAAAAAAAAAAAAAAAAAAAAAAAAAAAAAAAAAAAAAAAAAAAAAAAAAAAAAAAAAAAAAAAAAAGCGGAGATATGAAACGGTACTGTCTATGATGATGAAAATTACATTAGCAAAATTTATTTATTTTCTCGTTCTTTTATATAAACATATGCCACGCTCACCTGAAAGACGTAGTAAACATCGCTCTTCTGAAAGAAGCAGTAGACATCGCTCTTCTGATAGACATAGTAAGCGTCGTACACGTAGTCGTAGTCGTAGTATAGATAAAAGTGATAGAAAAAGAAGGTAAATCATTTATATTTAATGATCCATTTTTTTTTTTCATATTTATAAGTATGTATATTTATATAGACATCGTGATTATTCTTCATCACCTGATGAAAGACATAGATCAACTCGGCATAAACATAAAAAGGAAAAAAAAGAAAAACATCGATATAAAAGCGAAGAATATAATGACGATAGTCACATGGATGAATCTAATGATCTACATAGACCTACACTCGAATCACTAGGTTATTCAAACGTCAATAACCCTTTTAATGATGTAAATCTTGAATCAAAATTCGTTTGGAATAAAAAGAAACAACAAGAAAAGAAGCGTTTAGGTTTGTCAGAAGCAGAGTTAAAACGATTAGAACAAGAACGTAAGAGAGAAGCAGATGAGGAATTAGCTAAATTGAATAAACGAAGAGCAGAACGTGAACGTGAGATGGAATTAAGAGAAGAAGAATTAGCCCGTATGCAACGTGATGCCGAATTAGCCCAAATGGGTGATTGGGAAGCTAAAGAGGAAGAGGTAATTAAATCATTATATTTAAACTGAAAGAAATACCACGCAATATATTTATATTTGTTTAATTAGTTTCATTTAGAACAAGCAAAACAAAGAGCAGCTATTCGTATTCGAGATGGACGCGCTAAACCTATTGATATTTTAGCAATGAACTTACGCTTAGCAAATGAGCCAGATAAAGTAGAGGATGAAGTTGATTTAGAAATTGATTTAGATGAACCTTATACCATTTTTGAAGTAAGGAGACTATAACCTCATCCGACATATACATATTAACCTTGTTAGCCTTTTTTTTTTTTCTTTCTAACTTCTTTATTAGAATTTATCATACGAAGATACAAAAGAATTACATGAAGATATTCAGATGCACTTGGCTTTAGAAAAGAATCCTCAATCACTCGAATTTTGGCGTGCCATGATTGTTGTTGCAGAAGATACTCTTTCTAAAATGCAAGAAAATCAAGAACGTATTAAAGCAGGTGGTGTACCATTTACTGTAAATGAAAGTATCCATCGTGTTCTGTCTGGAAAAACTGTTTCTCAACTATCTGTATTACAAAATCAAATTCAACAGAAATTGAGGAGTAATGAGCCTATTGATGTTGAATATTGGGAAAACTTATTAAAAGAATTAGTTGTTTACAAGGCAAAAGCAAAATTAAATGAAATGCATCAAGATATTTTAGCTGCTCGGTTAGAACAATTGAGAAGCAAACAACGAGAGGAAGCTTTGAAAGTACAAAAAGAGTTAGGACGTGTATTGTCAATGCAAGAAAGAGAAGTTCATGGTAGAGGTGTGATGGCAGGTGAAGGTATTGAAGTAGAGCCTGTAGATGAAGAATTAACAGAAGCACAAGATGAATCATTTATGAATAAAGAAAAGTCAATGCATAGAGCATTAAATACTTTATTATTGGAGGAATATGATCGTTCTATGAGCCCTGAGCCAATGGAAATATTAAGCAGAGAAGATCAAGACCTTGAAATTATAGATCCTGTTGAAGATTTAAAGGAATTGGTAACATACCTTTCTTCTTTTTTCCTTTTTTTTTGTCAATATAATTACTAACTTATAATTTAGATGGAAAAACGTCGTGCAGTATTAAGCAGTGCAATTATTCCTAAACAACCTAAATTTGAAGAGAAAGAAGAAGTCGAGATTAAAACAGATAATAATGATGAATCTATTGCATCTACTGTCTTGTTTGAACAAGAGGCTGCTAAGGGAGTTGACGAAGATGAGGATGTGTTTAACATTGAAGCAGAACTTGCACATCAAACCTACAATTGGCAGGACAAATACCGACCTCGTAAACCACGTTATTTCAATCGTGTTCATACTGGTTATGAATGGAACAAGTATAATCAAACCCATTATGATCATGACAATCCACCACCAAAAGTTGTTCAAGGATATAAATTCAATATCTTTTATCCAGATTTAATTGATCTTTCAGTGGCGCCTACCTATTATATTGAAAAGGATCCAGAATCACCAGATACAGTATTGATTCGATTCCATGCAGGTCCACCTTATGAAGATATTGCTTTCCGTATTGTGAATCGTGAATGGGAATATTCACATAAAAAGGGTTTCCGTTGTAGTTTTGACCGAGGCGTTCTTAGTCTTTGGTTTCACTTCAAGAGACAATTTTACAGAAAGTAGTTTGCTTGTTTTTTTTTTTTTTTTTAATTTGACAAAATACTATGAAAATAAATTGGCATAAAGTCTGGTTCAATTTGATAAACTATTTTGAAAACTGTCTTTTATAGACACATGTATATTTAACTTTATATCTTCTTCACATATTCCATGATACTCTTTTACTAACTACATTAGTGATGAGCATATTAACCTTCCTGCATTCTTGTTCTGATTATATGAAAATAAAATAAAACTGCATATTGTCGTGACTGGCTTGTCGCCACTCTATTTTTCTTCCCCGCATTGAAGGGGATGGCTCGTATGATAGTCTATCCTTGACGAAAAAAAATAAAATAAAATAAAATAAAATAAAATAAAATAAAATAAAATAAAATAAAATAAAATAAAATAAAATAAAATAAAATGGGGTTCCACTTCTATTGTGTATCATTTAGACTTTTGAAGTGGTAATATCATTCATGTTACAGCTATTAAACAGCTTAAGGATAATACCCATTCTTCGATCATCATGTTTGAATAGTAATTACAGAAAAAAAAAAAAAAAAAAAAATGCCAAGTATTCTAATAATTGTCTTGTAAATGACATGTAATTTCATTTCTAGCATCGAATCCAACACGGTTTTCATCAATACTTATTAAAAGAGGGATGGGTACACAGAACTCTGTAAGGACAGCTTTAAAAAATAAATCCAATCCATTTGCAAGCAATAAACCATTAAAGCATGCATTAGAGCATCATGATGTTGTACTTTATCAAGCTCCTTCAGGAGTTAAACAAAAGTTTACATGGTTATATATTTCAGCTGGTGTTCAGCTCATTTTTTGGTAACTTTAGAAAATCCTGTTATTATCATTTTTTTTTTAAAAAAAAAAAAAAAAATAGGGGAAATTTAGCAAGTCTGGCATATGTTGCTTATAGTGTAAAAGATGGGTAAATATATAAAAAATATAGATGCATGTATATTATATGAGAAATCATATTTAAAGAATGTATATTTATACAGAGAAGAGGAAGATGCACCTATTGTGCTTGGTCCTAAAGGTGAAAGAATAGCTATTGCAGGAGGTTTGGTTGCTGTAGGTGTTGGTATTGCTTCTCTTATGTGTATTTATCCTTGGAGGTAAATTAAGAACAAAAATACATTTTTGAGTGTGTGTGTGTGTGTGTGTGTGTATACAAATATGCATTTTTCTTTTTTTAAGAGAAGAAAAAGAAATAATAACTAACAAGTATGGTTGAAAAAAAAAAAGATATGTAGATAAATTGGTTTTATTAAGAGGTGGACAGTTAGTTCAAATCGTAACACATGCTCGTCTGATAAAATCACATCAATTACGAACTTATCCTATTGAACAGCTTAATTGTAAACAAAAAGTGTTTACAGGTGTGGGCAAGACAGGAACAGATGTTATTGGGAAAAAAGCAAATTCGTCGTTTATCTTTTTAAATGCTAAGGGTGAAAGGATGTCTTATATACTAGATAGAAAAGGCAATTTTATGGATAGTAAATTGTTTGATGGGTTATGGTTTAATACTTCATCTTGAAGGAAATAAATATATGTAAATGTATAGATAAATATGTAGATGTGTGCGCAAGCAGCATGTATATAGATGGATAAACTATATGTACAGTTAAAAAGAGATATTTGGTAAAACATGTATAAATATATGGACATATATGCATATACATATATGTACATACTGTAGACTATATGTGCAGTTAAAAAAAATAAAATAAAGGATATTAGGTAGACTGTTCACTGTTATCAAAATAAGTGTAAAGAGTCTTCCTCAATTCACTAAAAAAAGCCGCAGATGAAGAAGATAGGATAACTTCATCTGAATGTATACTTCCTGAATCTGACATACTTCCAAAACTATCAGATGGTGGTGTACTGTTTGCTTCAGATAAAACATGAGTATGATTATAATTGCTTGAAGAGGAAGCACTATACTGTTTTTCTAATTCTTCTTGATGATAAAAATGACTCTTATCAAAGTTAATATTTGATACATTCATACTGTTATCTAATAGTTGGACACGTTGTTTCAAAATTTGTAATGTGATACGCAGGTTCTTCTTTGCCCTTGCTCGAATAGATAAGTTAGCAGCCTTTTTTAACATTCCTAAAGTGTCACACGCAAATAACAGCCAATGTAGCTCAACTGCACAGGGCAATCGATGATATAACACTTGAAAAATTTTAGTAATTGCGTCACAGCAGACAGACACGATCAATAAGGCACGATCACCATCAAATCGTGACATACAGGCACTTTTTAAATCTGTAGATGAAGGTGATTGCATGATTCGTGTCTCTAAAGCTATCCAGTGAGAATAATAAGCTTGATTTAAATAAATTGCAAATGTATTCGTACATTGTTGAATACTGTCTATTTGTAAATATTCTAACAAGGGTAAATTTGATAAACGATATGACGCAGGAAGTAGTTTCCAAAAAGAAATGAGTTGATTTTCAAGTTGTTCAACGTCTTGTATTGAAATGGAATCCAAGTGTCCTCCAATCAAATGATATCTGAGCTCACACAGATACATAGAGGGTGGTGATGATGATGATGAGGAGGAGGAGGAAGAGGAGGAAGTATAGGTAAAACTAATGGTAGTAAAATTCTGTAAAAGAATGTTATAATGAAAGGCAGAAAGTGCATTAGAGATGTCTTCATCTTGTGCTTCATTAGACAAAACAATAGGTAAGCCTATACCGCTATCGAACAACATAGAGGGGAGACCATTAAGGCCATCACGAATAATGTGTAGACTAAGTTCCATATAACGTACAGCATAAAATATACGTCGCCATGATTCTGCGTATATAATTTCAAGCGTTACAGGTGTGAAAGGTGTTAAAGTACTTAGGATACCCTGATATTGATCTTTAAGCTGAAGGACCATACGCCAAGCGAGATTTATGTATAAGCGAGCTTCTGCATTCTCGAGTGTGATCAATGCACATTGTGATAATAGCATCAGGGAACTAGCAATAAATATACTAGGCTCTTGGTCAAATAAAGCATCTCGTAATAATTCTTTTGCTTCTTGTCGAAGTGACTCTGCAAATTCTTCTCGTGACATTGACAGTAAAGTGGTTATTGATGGAATTAGGGGCAATACATAATGACATTGTGCATAAATGACAAAAGCTGAAATAGCGGTTGAAATCAGTGAGTTATGCTTTGATTGCAAAAGAGGTAAAAAATAAGGTTTTGAAAGCATAGGGGTAATCAAACCAGTACAATTAAAATAAGACTTTACTAAATATTGTTTCATTTTACAACGTATTTCTTTATTTGATATATGCTGATTATCCACTGTAATTAAAGTGTGTCGTTGTTGAGAAGGTTGCTCTTTTTGAAAGAAGCCATGAAGGAGACATTCTACTTTTAGCATTTTGTTGGTAATCTTTAGTCGATGTGAAGTATAATTGATATGATAACTAGGTGGATGTAATAATGAGGATGAAAAAATGTTATTCGTTGAAGTAAAACGATGAAGTGATTCAGTTAGGAATTTGGAAAGATCAGCAACGTTTTTAATAGATGTTTGAAAGATGATGCCTTCTGATCCTTGTGAAATGGTTAGTTGCCATGATGGTATTTCCTTTTTTTTACAAGATTGAGTAACACTATCCTTTGTTGTAGTTGAGGTATTATCGTATACTATACGATCTGATGAAGTAGAAGGATCATGTTGAATGATGATACCATTTGATTTAGGATTATATAAACAGTTATTTCCGGTATAATTCAAATTTGAACAGAAGTTACTAAAGAGTTCTTTTGAAGGAAGTTGAATAGTTACATTTAATAGTTTCAATTGTTGTTCCATAGTCTGCATATCTTGTTCTATACTACGAACTAGTTCTATCATTTTGTTTTTTTTAGAAATGGGTATCGATTTGTTTACAACAGTTGGTTTTGCAGTATATTTAAACACACAAGTTAAGTCCATTTTAATGCATCGATCGCATTGAGTCCCTTGAGTTACTTTACATTTTCTTCGATGAGCACGACAATTTTCACCTGACAAAAGTTTAGTTTAGTTTAGTTAATTAATGTCAAATGGGAGGGTTGAATTTATATGTATACTTTACATGGCTTATTACGTTTTCTTTTAGTGTTTTCATTAGTTGAAGACATATTTACATAAATATGAAACCTTCACTCCTATTTATTCCAATATACTCCTTTTCTAGTTGTTATAAATAATGGTGTATATAAATTGAAATAATAAGAAAAAGAAAAAGAAAAAAGGAGAGAAAGGATAAACTAATATTCCGTTGTATTTCATTAATAAAATCAAGAATTGGACAGGAAGCATTACATAATATAAGTCTAGAAAATCAGAAAAGAACTGATTTAAACCTCTTTCCTAAATTAAAATTGATAAAATACTGCATGGCTGAAAATTATTTAGAGAGTTGAAAAAAAAAATTCTACAATAGAAGAATTATTCCTATTTAAAATAAAGGAATTGTTTTATGCCCACCTTTAAAAAGTATTTTTGTAGATGGTATAGAATCAAGTGAATGGAATATTTCTTAATAAGCTATTTTTGCAGTCATTTATCAATAAATAAATAAATAATTTTGACACTTTTCTTTTTTTCTTTTTTTTTTTTTTCTTTTTTTTTTTTCTTTTTTTTTTTTTTTGCATAAAAATGATTACAGTGTAGTATTGATTATAGACATGCTAAAATAATGATTGTATTTTAGAATAATCACATGATTTATTCGCATTGCTGTAGAGTCACTTAGTATATAGATAGATCGACTGACTTTATTACTAATTGAAATATATTCTTATCTTTTACAATAAACAAATAAGAAGCGTCCTTCTCAGGAACATGTCTTTGTATCTAAACCTACATTACTATACAAAAAATGAGTCGATTATTTCTTTAAGCTTACTGACTGACTTGTTCTAACTTTTCCTTCTCTTCTATATATATATACATATATCCTCATTCACTGACTATGTTAATTATTTTAATTATTATGTCTTTTATCGACTCTTATATATATACTCTTCATGATATAAAAGATATCAATAGGCCTATAGAAAATAAATTCTATTGAAATAAGATATAACTTGACTCTTTTTATAGATAGAGATTGACAGTTATTTCAGTAAAACTCGTTTTAAATACAAACTTTTTTTTTTCTTTCTTTCTTTCTGAGGACAATGGTGGTATATCCCCGTAAATCGTGAAAAAAAAAAAAAAAAAAAAAAAAAAAAAAGAAAAGACCCGACAGGCTGGAATTTTATTTTCCTCTTTGTTAACAAATATTGTATTTTACGTAATGCATTGTAATTCTTTTACTCTTAGCATAAATATAGGATCGTCATTTTTTTTTTTTTTTTTATTTATTTTAACATTCCTTTAATTAGCTAAATAGATTACTTTTATATTTATAAAAGTGACATATAGTCTGATATTACCATTATACGCATTTTTTTTTAATACATACATGGTTAAATTATGTTTTGTGCCACAAATTTTAGAATTAAAAAAATGCATCTGATTAAAACGCGTAGAAAAATTATATTATGTAGCCATGGTTTTTGCATACAAATAATACATAAATAAACAAATAAATAAAAATGTATATATATATATATTTATAAGAACAAAAATATGTAAGCAAGACGGCACACATTTACATTTGAATAAAACAGTATATTAAAAGTAGACAAAAGAGTAAAATCTGTACCCGCATAGAATAAAAAGACTTACATTATTATATTAAATGGAATGGAAGATAAGCTTCTGTAAAAGACCTTCTATTTTAGTTTCCAAATAAAGAATAGGCATGACATCATATTCTAGCTCTATTTGACCCAGTTTAAATTCATATACGACGAAATATTATATATAAATATATGTATATAAAGCAACGCATATTAACGTATATTATCGAATGTCTATTTCATTTTCTTTCTTTTTTTTTTTTTTTTCTTTCTCTTTTTTTTTGGTTTCTTTTTTTTTTTTTTTCTTTTCTTTTGAAATACACATTCGTTTAAATACTCCTTATATATTCCCTACTTAATACATACTATGTCTAGTAACGAGAGTAAAATTTCGTTTAAAGTACCAAAAACGATTCTAGATTTAAGCTACGATATAAAACTTGCTATAATGGATCGCTTAGATAACAGATCATTAGCAAGAATGGCGCAGACATGTACATATTTTGGTAAAATATCTTTTTTTTTTTTTTATATAAGGCGTTTCTAAGATTATAAAAACACAAAACACACGTACATTTATATATATGCGTGCTATCTATATAATGTATATATACAGAGATCTAAATAAATATAAATGTATATATCTAATAGGAATGCTGATACGTAGTATTATTTCATTTAGAAAAGCACAAATCAGTATGGTCGATCAAAGACTACCTAAATCAATACCGTTTTTAAGTTTTAGAGCTGGCGCCTATATTGGATCGAAATTTTACTTGCCCTTTATTCATGATGCCCTACTTTGTTATGTGTATGACCTTAATGAGTACGTTTGGTCTTCACATAAACTCAATTTAATGGGTATACAGCATTTAACACCTCAAGTTACAAGCTCAGCTGTCATAGGAGATAAAATCTATCTTGTTTGCGGTCGATTATTGCATTCTTATGTCTTATCAAATGGTTTAATTGAAATTGATACAACAAATTTTAATACACGATTGATCGAGTCAGCAGAAGGTTTACCGCCACGACCTCGTCACGAGCATTCCGTAGATGCTATCTTGAATAGATATTTAGTTGTTTTTGGAGGTTTATGTTATAATTCAGTCGGTAATATATATATATATATATATATATAAAGAGAGAGAGAATAGATACAAAATATTAATTTTTTTTTTTTCTTCTTTGACAGGTGAAAATGACGTATTTGTCTACGATACATTAGAAGATAGATGGTTTGTACCGCCAATCACTGGGTAAGAAATTCAAAGTCGTTTTAGTATAGTAGCAACTAATTTTTTTTTTTTTATAATGATTAGGCATATACCCCATTTAAGATTTGGACATTCAAGTGCAGTCATTGGTACTGATCTTTACGTTCACGGTGGAGCGCAAATAGACGATACCTCTTATATTGTTTATGATGATCTTCATAAACTTGATTGTGCAACCTGGACATGGTATAAATATGAGCATCCAGAGGTTGAACGCTATCTTCGACATCAAAATCGAAGCGAGGAAGTACCGGCCAGGACACAAAGGAATTTCCTTATAGCTACAAGTGGTGACAGTCCATATGATCGATTCCAATCTTGCATGTGTGCGTATGGTTCAAAGATCATCATCCTAGGTGGTCACTCCATTCGAGAAGATGAAGACGAAAATGAAATGCTATGTAGTTACCCAGTAGACGAATTGTCTGTCTTTAATATACGAAAATGTTTGTGGACTACGATTCGTGCATCAACAGCTACACATCAATCCATATCCTATGGAGCTCTAGCAAGACGCGAAGATGAAAATGGTGAACACATGGAGGATACTATTACACTAACAGACATGAGTGTCGCTGCTGTTTCATTAGATTCGAGAGGACTTCGTATTTTTATTCTTGGAGGTCAAAGATCAGAAAAGTTAGTATTATTAGAAGAAGAAGAAGAAGAGGAAGAGGAAGAGGAAGAGGAAGAAAAAGAAGAAGAAAAAGAAGAAAAAGAGAGATTAGAAAATGGTGATGAACCCACTTCATCCTTCACAAATCAACCTACTACATCATCCCAGAATTCAAACGAATGCCATCATCATCACTTACTTCCTCTTATTTCAGACATTACATCGCAAAGACCTAATAAAATACAAAAATATGATTCAGATCTTACTCAAGACATGAAAGAAACAGAAGAAGTAGCTAGACATAATGCTTCAATATTCAATGAATTACCTAATGAACAAACTATTCAGCAGGATCAGGTAATATATATCTTTTTTTTTTTTTTTTAAAAAAAAAAAAAAAAAAAAAAAAAAAAAAAAAAAGAGAGAGAGAGAGAGAGAGTTAGATTATGTTGAATAAAAAAAGCTTTCCTATATTTAGTGGACGACAGAGATTGAAACAAGATCCCCGACATATGAACCACTTTCAGAGAAGGTGATCGAACTCTTTCGAGCTACTGACTCTGATATAGCAAATGCACAGCTTGAGGGTGAAAATCGAGATTTAGATAAAGAGCATGAGATTATTGAAAGAAGTAATAAAAGAATTTCAAAGTCATTAATGAGCGGTAATGAAGAAAGTCGAAGAAAGGCAGGTATAGGTAAAGATAATGAAAATGCTAAATTAAGAAAACTTTCCACGGCTGTCATTCATCGAGCACATCAAAGTCAAGACAATTTACATGATATTGAGGAAGATACAAGAATAAGTAGTAGTAGTAGTAATAGTAATAGTAGTAGTAGTAGTAGTAGTAGTAGTAATAATAATAATAATAATAATAATAACAACGAAAGTATCAGTCATGATGGTCAAAGCAGTAATAACAATAACAGTAATACAAGTAGAAAGAGTAGTCAAGATAAGGGAAATTCTGTTACTCCTTGTCTTATGTTACTTGAATTATTAGAATAATTTAATTATAATCTTAAACCATTTTTTTTTTAATTGCAAATATTTATATTTTTATCGTATACCACTTGAAACCTTAAAAAAGACAAGCATGGATAAAATAGATTTTGCTCTTTTTTTTTTTCTTTTTTTTTTTTTTTTTTTTTCTTTTTGCTTTTTATATGTATATCAATTTTTTTTTTTTTACATGTAATGAATGGAATAATGTTATATAAAATATAATAAAGAATAATACATGTATAATAATACTACTACTATTGAAAAAAAAAGAAAATGAATATGAGTATGTTTGGTAATAGAATGTACAATTTACATATTAAAATTGTTGAACATATATTTTACAAAAAAAAAAAAAAAAAAAAATAGTAGTTTACTAATTTAGTAATAGGTATTTCCTCTATTATTATCATGATGATGATGGTGCTGATTATAATCATTATTATATCGATACATATCATAGCTATCATATCGACTATTATTATTACCATTACGATAATAATCATCGTAATATTTATGTTCATCAATAGGAGAACCTACTAAAGTAGTAGGTGTATCCACTGTCATATCATCTAATCGAATACCCGATTTTCTGCGTTTACGTCTTTCTTCTTCGTCATCATAACTTTTATCTCCACTTGTACAAAGTAAAGTAATTGCATTTGACATGGCTAATAATTGTAAAGCAAGGGCTGCAAATATGATATAATATATTTTAGAGAATGTACTTTTAATATATTGCTGTAAGATGTATGCACAAGGAGATAAAGGATTTGTTAAACTTGTTGTAGGTTGACACCTATTGGTTAAAGCGTAATTATCAATTGATGTTTGAAAACCACAGCAGTTAAACTACATACATATATATAAAAATTAGCTATTTTGGATGATTTGTATTTTATAGTCAGTTACCTGATTTTGAAGATTTGCTCTATAACTTGTACTTGCAATTGACCATAAGTCACTTAAATATTTGGATGAATTAGCAGCCTTTTGGTAGATTTGTACACCAATAAGAACTTGAAAGATGAGTGCTGCAATAATGATAATCATATACAAATATGTAATTATATTCTTTTTCACATAAGCGCCTGTAATACCAAATAAAGCTGCAACACAAATTATAATACCCAAAATGACAATATCTTTTATTTAATTATTAATATTTTCTCTCTCCTAATAAAGAAATACATATTTATTATAATTACTCTTACATTTAAATATATTATCTGGAAATAGAGTTGCACCGTTAAATCCATCTTTCATACCAATTAAGCCGAAAGCGATAAATGCAATACCCAAACAGATAAATAATGTATTCGTAGTAATCATGTAGACTTTACTCAGTCTAAATAAATAAATTAATAAATAAATAAATAAATAAATAAATTATTAAAAATAAAATAAATAAAAATACCTAGCACAACAGGTTGTCATGATGGAAAAATAAATAAATAAATAAATAAATGCGAAATTGAAGTATGATTAAACTTGCTAATAAAAGTTTAAAATAAAGAAAAAAAATAAAATAAAAAAGTAATCCCAATAATCAAAAGGAAAGGAAAGGGCAAGCAAAAAAGAAAATAGAAAGAAAAGAAAAAAGAAAAAAAAAAGAAAGGGGAGGAGGAAGAAGAGGAGGAGGAAGAAAAAGAAGAGTGGAGGAGGAGGAGGAGGAGGTGTTGGTAGTGAACGGGAAGATGAAAGGAAGGAGAAAGAAAAAAGAAAAAGAAAAAGAAAAAAAAAGGGGGGGAAAAGAAAAGAAAAAAAAAAAAGTCTGTGAGTGAAAGTATTTATGCTTTATTGTACAGTCTAAATTAAACTCATTTTTTATTTAATTAAAAAAAAAAAAAAAAAAAAAAAAAAAAAAAAAAAAAAAAAAAAAAAAAAAAAAAGGCTCTGTTACTATGGTAAGCAACACTACAGCTTATTACTGGTATAATTAGAATATATTTATTGCTATAATTAAAAATAGATTACTTAAGCGGAATATAAATTGTTCACTTCAGATCCCTCCCAACAACAACAACAATTATACTTTTCCCATAAAGTGGTCCAGGTAACATTTTCAAGCAATAATAGTCAACAAGATAATAGCAACTACTTGTTCCAAATTCTATTTTACTCAGTTTAGATCTTATTCCTTTACTCTCTTCTTGTAAACTTGGAAACGCCTTTTAGCTTTCTATTTTTATATCTATATAACCTCAGAATCAAATCATGTATACATTGCTTTTCCAATGTTTAATGTCTTCATTGTCAAATTTGCTATTAGAACCAGTAACTATATATAAAATAGAGTATTAAACAAATGGACGTTTCATCAATACTATATATCTGTTGAACAGAATCTAGAAGAAATGGGTTCTTCATCTAGATTGAATAAAGTTGGCATCTAAAATATTACCAAGAACATGTATTACTATATTATCTAATCGTAGTAACCTTTTTATTATTATTATTATTCATCTGCATTATTGAACACTCAAATCTATTTGTTAGTGCAAATGAAAATTGTTTACTGCATGTTTCATTTATCGAATCTATTTCCTAGATTCTCTGATTTAACAGAATGTGCAAAAAAATAATATTAAAAGAATCTTTTGTAGACATCTGTCAGCACATTTAATTTAAAAGCTTTTTTTTTTTTGATAATTTCCCTTGGAAAAGAAATAAAGACATTTACTTTATCGGTTAGTTTTAAAAAAAAATAATCTACAAAGTTCGAATTCTCTAGAGCGATAAGGCATTTTTTTTTTGGGTGAATGAAGACTGATGCTGAAGTACTTAATTATGGGGTAAAACAAAAACAAGATTTGATATCCAAGTTCTTTTTTATTAGATAATGCATTGTTTGTGAAAAGAAAAAATGGTCAATTCATTTAGAAAACAAGAGCAGCACCCTTAGTCTTCTTATCACCACCCAATTCAAAGTGCTTGCATCTCTTAATAGCCAATTGCATCTTGTACTTGCAAACTATAGAGATTCCAAAAAAAAAAAAATTAACATCCAATATACTACTACTTTACATCTCTCCTTATTATACTTTACCGGTACATTCAAGACGAAGAACAATCTTCTTGGTAGTCTTAGCCTTCTTGTGGAAAACGGGCTTGGTTTGACCACCATAACCGGATTGCTTACGGTCGTAACGTCTCTTACCTTGAGCGAAGAGAGAGGCCTTACCAGCCTTGTATTGAGTGACCTTGTGGGGAGTGTGCTTTCTACACTTGGCACCCTTACAGAAGGTATTTCTGGTCTTGGGAATGTTGACCTATATATAATTCAGGAGCGCGTTAATGCTGGATTCTTTAATATACATATACATATATTTATTCAGATTTCTTTTTTTTCATCCATCGATTTTATTTTATTTTATTTTTTTTTCTCCATCTATTCATCATTAAAATAACGTCATTAATTGAAATAGAATTGTTCAGTTCTTTTTTTTATTTATTATTGTTGAAATTTGCTTTAGTAAATTGACTATTACATAAATTATGATAAATCGTCTTTGAAAAAAAATATATGTGTATATACGTCGAGAGATGGATGAATGGACGGATGGATGGATGGATGATTATTTGTTGAGAAACTCACCATTGTTAAAGTTCACAAAGAATAAAAAAGAGAAGGATTTCGGTATCATTTGAGGGTTGAGATGCCAGTGTTCCCTACTTCAAATTCAGCCAAAAAAAAAAAAAAAAAAAAAAAAAAAAAAAAAAAAAAAAGTTCGGAAGTAGAGAAACAGCAATAATTTAAAGACCACAAACAATACTATTACTATTATCAAAAAGAAAAAAAAAATACTTATAACTAACCATCATCAATGATGAGTGAACAGATAATTTATTGAACAATTATTTAGTATTAACTATAATATTACATAAAGGTTATGTAGAATCATGGTTTAAATAATTAAATAACAGTCATTGTTGACTGTAAAGTGAAATGATATTATGCAGAAGAAGAACCAGCTTCCTTCAATGATTGATGACATTTATGACAAATTTTTTGATCTTTCTTTTCGGGATGATCCCACCAAATGGCCGTATGCTCTACTTGACAACCTTCTGTTGAACAGACACGAGAGATACGCACTTTTTTTCCATTTTTAAGCTTTGTTCCTATTGAGTTGCTGCTGGATATTGAAGATGCCTCTGTCAACTTGTTCTTATTGCTTTTACTTGTATTTGCTGAAGATAAACAAACAAATGATAGTACTTTATCATCCATATTAAAAGATTCCATAACTGCTTCTTTTGAATTTGGAATCTTGGGATGATGGGTTTTCTTTGAAGTAGTAAAGTGCTTAGCTGCACACCAACGTCTCATTGCTGGAGTAGTTTTATTTGACACACCTTTATATATCTCAATAAATGTTTTTAATGAAGACTATAAATAGAGATAAAACATGCATTATTAAAATTGGATTCTATATATTACTAAACCTCTTTTTCTTTTTTTTTTTACCTTTTTACTACTATTATTGGTTCGAGTACTAAGGTCAATAAGTCTTTTACTTGATAGATTATGATGTGGACACCATACTTGTGGAACCATTAATCCAGATGGTGATGGCATATTGTTAATAGTAAATAAACCATCTGAAATAACTGGACAATTCATGGATGATTTGCTACTGATTGGGACAATTTCAAATGCAAGTTTGAAATTATTTTCTATTGCACATTGTATATGTACTGTCTTTTTACATTCCGAGCAAGGTACACAAGCGCCATTCTCTTGATTACATAACCAACACTTGGCTTCCATACGAGACTTATTCACACAACCAATATACTCTACAGGTGACATAAGGGTAGTAGAGATAAACTTGATCTCTGGAATAAAAGCTGCGCATTGAACATGAGCCCAATAGTATCCAGAGGTACGTTTTAAAGGTTGCTGGCTAGTAGCACCATGATGACATAGTACACATTCATAATTGTATGAAGAAATTGGATGATATTGATTGCTACATGGATCACATAACCAATCAAACGACTCTTTATTCTCCTGGATACCATAACAATCTAATATATAATATTTAGAAAAAAAAATAAAGTTGTGGCACATGGTTAAAATACATACCACTATGTATTATTAATCCGCAATTACGACAGGTATAAAGGAGTTCAGGAGAATCAGAACTAGAGCAAATTTGACAAGGTAAATGTTCGAGCTTGGCATTTTCTTCAATATCAGCTCTCTAGTATAGTATATATGTATATTGTAATTAGGAGGAGGAATATAGCATTCTAAATACAATTCTATCCTTACCTCTTCTTTACGCCTTTTAACGTTTGGCTTTTGTTGAACATGATCAGCAGGATTTTTACGTTTTTTATTATTTACATTGGTATCTAGATATGTTTGTAAAATTAGTTTCATTCATAGAGGTATTAACTGTTTTTATATATATATATTATTATTACCTATATTCTTAGAGGGGCTACTAGAGATTGTAGTAGGATGAGATGCAATAGGCTTTCCAGATTTACTTGCAACTGAGATGGATGTCTGTTTATTATAAGACATAGTAGCATTAGCTAAACGCTCTTTAGGATCAATTGGCTTGGTTCGTGCATATTTCAGCCAGTAAATACCACAATCATTACAGAGTACTTTTGTAAATACTTTTTGTTTGCGATCAAAATCTGAAGGAGACCTTCTCCATATTTTGGAAGACTTTGTATGACAATTCATACAATGATACGATGATGTGGCATAGGTTGATTTTGGAACAACGGTTTGATCAATAATTATTTCTTTTTCTTTTTCTTCTTCTTCTTCCTCATCGGTGACTGTTTCAGAATGCTCTTCATTATCCTTAGAAACGTCTTCGTTATTGTCTGATGAATAATTTTTAAATTTTTTTCTAAATAAAAATAGAAATTAGAGCTAATTTTATCGAAAACAAGTTTTATTAACTTACAATGGCTTAAAAATCTTTGTCCATTCTGAATAGACAGGTTCATATCGATCTGTTTTCTTCCATTTGTAGAAAAATCTTACAATATCAGCCATATCTTTTGTTTGAACGCTTGCCTTGGCACAATTCAAGTCATGGCCATGTTCACGAATACTCTGTTCAAAGGCATCCATTTCTTTTTTACTCCAGTGAACAAGATGTTTAAAATCATCTTTTGTAATTGTCTTCATAGTCTCTAAAGCGACTTTGATATTGTAGTTTGCATCAACAAGTATAGAAAGAGCTTTATCCATCATATCAGAACTATAACAAGGTAAGGGTAAATTATTTAGTTCTTTAACTAAAGATAAATACGTGTCCACTGTATATATATATATATAAAAAAAAAGTTTAGTAAGATTTGCGAAAAAAAAAAGCTGTATGTATAAAATAATAGACATACACTTTTCTGAATCAATAAAATTAGGATTAAAAGCAGAACATAATGTTTCATCTGTGCCTCTTATAGGTATAAGAGATTTTTCAAGTAATTCACTTCTAGATAAGTTGACTGGACTTGCAGTTCCTACAAAAATAAACATATATTTATTAGAAAATGGAAAAAATTACAATAATAAATCTAGCTTTACCTGATTTCTTTTGACTAAGTGGTGAGGTAGATTTTCCTTTTCTATCTAATGACTTTTTATATTTTTTATTAGGATTGTCATTCGTATGACCGGAAGAAGCGATATTGCAGGAACGAATATCGCTTAAAGGAGATGAGGATTCACAAGTATCAAGATCAGATGACTTTCTCTTTTTGTCATTGGATATATTTAATTTAGTGTTACATGAGCCAACTCCATTGGGGGATAAAGAACGCACAAGGGAAGAAGAACATTCAATAAAATCTGGTACTGCTGCTTGATATTTTGGACCCATTCTACTCTTGGCTCTAGGATAAATACGATCATCTACATCTATAATGAAAAAAAAAAAAGAAAAAAAAAAAAAGTGAGTGAGAGTGAGTGAGAGTGAGTGAGAGTGAGTTAAAAATATCATTGATCATCTTATAGTCAATATGACTTTACCAAGTACATCTTTAACATCTGTATTTACACCAAAATAACGGAAAGGCCACATGTGTGTCATTTTTAGTACACGATCTTGAGATAAATGTTAGGACGAAGTTGAATGTGTTTTTTTTTTTCTTTTGTACCTTTAAAATTTCTATTTTTTTTCAAATTAATTTTTAATTTAATGCTGCTGCAATTACTATCGTTGCTATGAGACTCCGACACAGTAGCAGGGTTTTTAGTAGTAGATGATGAAAAAGAAGCTTCAGAAGAATTAATTTGGATAGGCAAGGGTCGTTGTTGAAGTTGTTGCTTTTGTTTCACTATTTGAGAACGCGTAGACCTTGTTTGTCTGGTAATATGTTTGCTTTGTTTGTCATTAGCTGTTTTAGCACTCACATCAAGATGAAGTGACGTAGTATTTGCTGATGATACTTGAGGCAAATTAGCAGTGGTATCATCATTATCATCAAGAGATAATCTTAAAAGCTCTTGACGAGTACAAAAGGCGCATTGCCAAGCGAACCCCTTTGAAGGTTTACGAGTTAAAGGAGGATTTAGACATGCCATATGATAGCTTTTATGGCATACCGTACATCTTACAGAAATGGCACTATTTAAAAGAAGATGAGAACATGTTCTCAATTATTCAAGCGATAACTCTATACCTTTCACACCACTCTTGGCAGACACAACAAGTTCTTCTTGCTACAGTAAGATCAGCAACCTTACCTTGTTCAACAACAATGAATTCAAAGCGTTCTCTTAGAACTTTAAGAGTCTCCATAGGCACATTTTGGACGGCTTCAGTAGGAAGGATATCATATACACGCTGAATGTAACGGTCATAAAGTTGAGTATAATAAAAATTATCTTCGCCTTGGCGATAATTTTCTAACTCTTCCTTGGGGATATATTGTTTATGAACCACATTGCATTTACCACGAATGGCAGAAACAGGATTGACATCGGAGTGCATGGTAGCTACTAAAAGACAGCGATCGGCTGAATTCCGATTGATGACATCCTTGGGACGGTTAAACCATGCAATGCGTGCTTGTAAGCCTTTACGTTTAGTAGAAGTGCAAAACACCATAATACGGCCAATGTAATAGGGTTCACCAAGATGCTCAGGAGCAAAGTAAACATAGTCTTTAAGAGATATAATTTATATTTATTTATATTTATAAACAAGATTTGGCAATCATGATCAACAGAAATTTTTTTTTCTTCTTTTATTGTTTACTTACCATTGATGTTAACGATGCTACCGTCAGGCAATGAAATATGAGTAATATTATGAGAAGGTACAATATCAGAAGACATGATAGTAGTTGTCAAAGAACAAAAGTTAGTTTTAAAGAATATAAATGAAAAGAAGAGTAGCTCTTTTTTTTAAGGGAAAAAAAAAAAGAAAGATAAAATAATAGACGCACCGTTCAAGGATAAAAAAGAACGTTTAAATGTAATAAATAGATATGAATGAGATGTAAACAGTTATAATAGTAGTGATATAAAGCTTACAAAAGGAGCATGTATAAAGAAGAAAAAAAAAAGAAAAGAAGAAAGGAATTGATTTGATTAAATTTTTTATTTTTATATTTTTTTATTTATAAGAAAAAAAAGGGAGAAATGAGCCTTACAAATATAAACAAAAAAATAAAATAAAGAGATGATACAAATAAAGATTTATATAAAGAGAAGCCTATAAGATAAGTTTAAAGTAAGAAGTAACATTTTACTTTCCATCATTACATCATTGGACATGGGCATCCTTGAAGGAGTCCTTTGAGATCTCTTTCCCTCTCTCTCTCTCTCTTTCTCTCCCCCTTTTTATACTTTAACAAATATCAGCTTAATTAACTTGTATTTTGAGCTACAAGTGATAGTCAATAGTTCAGGCTTATTTTTATCATTTAGAATAATAAAGTAGTATGAGTATGAAATTTTATTAAGCTTTTAAAGAGTAAAGAAATTAAAAAAAAAAAAAAATGAAAGTCATCTCGATGAGACTATGATGTATAATATTATTATTAAATGATATAGAGAACAATAAATACGAGAGAAGAAGAAGAAAATGATAATGGATAAAATGGTTCTACATATCATTATTTATCGTTGTTGTTCCATATTTTGTTGATTACGTTCTCCCTGCTTAAAAGCTTCTCTTCTCTCAGCCCAAGCTTTAATGATCTGTAAAGCAGCAACATAACATAGAGTAATGGCAGTCAAAGCAACACACACATTCATTAAGAACATACTGTCTACATTATTTCGTCGTAACCAAAGTAAGGTGCCTGAATTAGAGGCCATAAATAATATAGAACCAGCAATCAATAAAAAGGCGCCTAAGAGTTCACTAGGAGGACGAGAGGGTTGAGCGTCAGTTGGTGCATTACGATAAAGGAATAGATAAGTAACAAAACGACAGCAGGCTGCAGAAGCTAATAAAATCCACCCCCCCCCACATGTAGTGAATATAATGTATCTTGATGATGATTATATAATAATTCGTAATAAAGCACAATATTCGTCTTACTACATTGAATGTCAGCAATCTGGCTTTATTTAACATTTATTACTAGAAGCAACATCTTAAACATCTATCTTTTTCTTGATTTATCCTAATGTTTCCGATTGTCTTAAGTTAATACTTGGTTATGAACACGTTTACGAATCTATCTTAAATTACATACTATTATTTATTCAGCAGAAGTCGTTATTCTCTTTAAAAGATAGTGTTCTCTTTTGGATATCTAATGAAAAAAAATAATAATATACAGTTACGTAATTCTGTATTTTTGGATATACTTGGACCTTATATTAATTCAGATCAGTATCTATTTCTATCATCATCATCGTCGTCATTCAGGAACGCCTTTCAAGAAAAAGAGTTGTCTTGGATTTTTTTTTTAAAGTCAAAATGTGATGAACATTAGAATAGCCAATAGGATCATCGAACATTTTATACAACTTAGACTCAAACATAGTATATTAAACTGATACATCATGTTTTAGTTTTTTTTTTTAATATCAAACATTACCAATTGATGAAAAATATGTAGAATTAAAAGTTGATTTACTAAAAAGATTAAATAAAGTGATATGATTGGCTGGAATAGTTTTTTTTTTTTAATTTTACTACTTTTTTTTTTATTTTGACGCAGAAACAACAAAAATAAAATAAACAAAAGAATGTCATATTCAACCTTTTCTTTTTTTTCTTATTTATATATTTATTTATATATTTATTAATTCAAAAATGATAATTCTTAGGCATAATACATTATTAGCAAAAGACCTTTTTCTAATTGAAAGGGTAAAAAAAAAAAAAAAGAAAGAGTTTAGTTATACATGGTTTCTTTTTTTTTTTGACTTATTTTGACAAATAATAGATTATGTTAAAAATATCAGAAAATCCATCCTTTGATTATTTACTTGATTATTCTCTATTAAATAAATCGAGAGGAGAGGTTTATGGTTACATTGCAGGCATATTTAAGCGTATTGGTATTTGTCATACACTGGGTATTACAACGTCAGACTTTCTTGATTTACTGATTGATATTGAAAGAGGATATAATGACAATCCTTATCATTCATTTTATCATGCTGTCGATGTCGCTATGGTTCTTTACCATATGCTTGAAAAATATGATATGAAAGAATATCTTAATCGGTTTGACTTGGCTATGCTGATGATTGCAGCATTATGTCATGATATCGGGCATGTAAGTTTTTTTTTTTTTTTTTTTATAACACAGATAGATGTCTTACCTTTCTTCTTCTTTTTCTTTTTTTTTTTTTTTTTTTTTTCTTTTTCCTTTCATTTAATTAAAAATATAATAAAAATAGCCTGGCAATAATAATCATTTTGAAATAGCTTGTCAAACAAAAAGAGCACAAAGATATAATAATTTATCAGTACTTGAAAGCTATTCATCTCAATTAACCCTTGAATTATTAGATAAACATAAATTTTTACGTCATGTGGAATCAAGAAGTAAAGCGTTGGGTTGTCCAATGTCCTGTGATGACTTTAAGAAATCAATCGTTGAAACAATTCTAGCTACAGACATGATTTGTCATTTTACACTTCAAGAAAATATTCATCTTTTACACGATACTATTTTACAATGGAAAAAGAAAAGGTCACATCAAGACTTTATAAACTTTAAAACAGTCACATCATCCACCTCTCAACTCAAGCCTCTCTTTCCTCCTGATGCTCAACATGATCCACTCGACTATTTCAATAAAAATTATCATTTCAAACAAACAATAAACGATAAAAGGGATGATCAAGCTTTGAATGGTCAAGAACGATTGATGATCTGCAAGATCTTGATTCATGCTGCTGACATTAGTAATCCCTGTCGGCCTTGGCCCATTTTTCATCAATTATCACTTTTAGTTTGTGTTGAATTTTTTCGACAAGGGGAACAAGAAAGAGCACTTGGTTTAGATATATCACCCAATATGGATCCTAATAAAGCGAATCCTTCCAAGATCAATATAGGTTTTATTGATTTTATTGTTCAGCCTTATTTTGAAGCATTGGCTGCCTTGTTCCCAAAATCATTTGAATTAGTCGAGGTGTGTCAGGTAAATCGAAAGGAATGGCTTAAATTATCAACAGAGACTGTAGACGGCGTAGATCTTAATTTGATTTCGATTGAAGAGACAATGGGGGCGATACCAAGAAAGCATGTGACAGTAGCAGCAGGAACAGTTCAAATCCCTGAATCAATAGAAGAAGATATCATTAGAAGGAGGAAACGATTACAAGCTACAATGTTCAATCGAAGTATAAGCTTTAATTCATATTGTTCAGGTCAACTCTTATCACCTATATTACATGAAGATGCATCGAATTCAACTACAAACCGATGTCGTCGAAAAAGTAGTGAAGAAGTCATTGCATCAAGCTTGCATCGTATAAATCGTTTTCATAGAAATTCCATTTCCAAAACTAGGAGGAAAAGTGACGAATTAAGTAGTTCTAATATGCTTAATAATCATCCAAAAATAATACCTTTCTTTTAGATGTATTATAACAATAAAAATAAAATAAAATAAATTATAACAATAGTTTATTAGATATAATACGACTTTTAATACATCATTAAATACTGTACTAGTAAAAATAAAATCAAATAATAAAGTGCTTATTATCTAATTTATTTAGACATTAAAAGAGAGTTATTTTAATATTCTTGAAAGATTAAGAACTACCCTCTTAAACACTTGATTTTCTTTAAAGAATTATCTATGTCTTATACCGGTAAAATATAGACACACACACACATATATATATGTATATGTATATGTATATGCATATTCTTATTTATTTATTTTGAAGCAATATTTTATAATGTAGATCCTACATACTTTTTAATTTTTTATCCAAGACATGTAACATATAAATATAAATATATACATATATACATATATATATATTTATGTATGTTTGTATGAACGTATGAACGTATGAATGAATGCTTATCTATATAACTTCTTCATAGGCAGGTGGTGGTAATAATTGTAAATTTGGAGAATAATTTCTATCATTTTCATTATTATTACTATGATAGTATGAAGATAAGATATCTAACATAGGATTATAGGGCACAGTATTCCATGCTTCTTCATAACTCGGTAGTCCGGTTTGATTAACGGCACAAATGGTAATAGGGATTGCCATCCTTAATTCTGAGATATGTCCAATTTCATTCGTAAATGATAAAATAAACTTAATCTTGTGTCGAATACAGATATCTTCATTTTGAATATCATATTGTAACTCTTCTATTGAATTTGGTAAAGGAATTGTTTGTACCTTGGTCCAGATTATGAAATGATCGTTATAATTGTGGTTGTTCATTTTTCCAAATTTATGGTCCTTAGTGGAAAATAAAACCCGATTGTGTGCTCGTGGACGGCTGTTTAATCCCCTATTATAACAGATCATGTATTCCTTTAATATACAGGAAAGATGTTGTACACGTAAAGAATCGATAAGAGGCGTAACACGAATTGTCACTTTAACTTGATCGCCATGAGTATATATTTTACTGGGTATGATAATTTCATAGTGAAATCTATTTGCCCATTGGTTTGAAAGTATAACAGGTTCTGAAAATTCGAGTGTGAAGGGCAAAAGTTGGCGAGAAAGACGAATAGGTTTAGATTGAATGATGTTGGGTATTAATGAAAAAAATGTAGGGGCACGTTCAAGAGTAGCCCTGAGTTGATATTGAACATGGTAAAAGTTGGAAATATGAATTGACTCTGGTAAATAACCAGGTAAAGCTAATTCGAATTCATATGCATACATGCCCATATTTAATACGTGTAGCTTACTTCCTTTTGGTAAAAATGACCATTTATAATCAATAATCAATTTTTCATGACGAAATAATCTTTCATCTATTATAATTGTAAATAAAAAATAAATATTTATAAATATATTGTACTGACCATATATATTTTTATATATTTATTTATGTATTGATTACCTTTTGACAGAATAATAAATATTCTTCCTATAAATTGAAGTGTAATTGCTTTGATTTTAGTTGCTTCTGATAAACTAAGTTTAAGTATTCCTCTTAAAACACAACCAGCAGATTCATTTGATGAACCATACATGATCAGATTTTCATTTTCTACATAAATCTTTATATT
Organism: Cokeromyces recurvatus; assembly: GCF_025118155.1. NCBI lineage: Eukaryota > Fungi > Mucoromycota > Mucoromycetes > Mucorales > Mucoraceae > Cokeromyces > Cokeromyces recurvatus. The sequence goes on from NW_026251393.1 coordinate 663,873, forward strand.
ACTATGAGGCTTTCGTTTGTTCATCCTCGCTATATGTGGAAAAAGAAGTGTAGAAAAATGGAACTTTCATGCTTTTTTTTTTCTTTTTCTTTTTCTTTTTCTTTAGTGACCACCAAGAAGCAATACAATGCATAAATATATGATTTTTTTTTCTTTTTTTCTTTTTTTTTTTTTTCTTTTATTATTATTATTAAATACATACATATACATTTAGATTATATAATTAGTATTATTATGTAATCTATCATGTATAAAATATATTATGTACAATTGAAGTAAAAAAGTGTTATTATTTCATATTTCGAAACCATGAATGATTTAATACTTGATCAATATTGATTCTTTTTCCAATATCTCTCTCTAATATTTTTTTCAAAAGGTCAAGGGAATCTATTATAAAAGAGCCTGTAAGTTAAAAAAAAATCTTTAAAATAGGATAAAGTAATACAAACAACAACCTTCAGACAGTATATAAGGCACAGTGAGTTCCTTTTCCATAATTTCATCTATATTATGAAATGGATTCTCTCGATAGATCAATGTAAATAGCAGGACACCCGCTGCCCAAATATCCTGAGGTGGCCCTGCATAAGGTTGGCCTTTTAATACCTCTGGCGCACAATACTCTAGTGTTCCTGTAAATGTATCAAACTTTCGATTCTTTCTATAATAAGTAGCGCATCCAAAATCAATTAAATGAATTTGCCCCTTTTGGTCCAAGATAATGTTTTCATCTTTGATATCACGATGAACGATACAGTGATCGTGAAGATGTTTAATTGCATTGGCCACTTGATAAAAGATGTTTCGAATCGTGTCTTCTGTCATACTCTTATTTTTCTCGATATAATCATATAAATCCATGCCAGTGCCCAATAGTTCCATGATCAAAAAATAATGGTCTTCATCCTCTAAGCTTGTAACTAATAATCAATCAAAATATTAGAAAATAATAATAATAATTCATGGCCACCATTTTTACCTAATCTACAACAATTAACATGTGGGTATTTTTGAAGTGTTCTAAGGATATGAATTTCCATTGGAATAGAACCTAATTGTCGATCTCTGATATATAAACATGTTGATACAAGTATTAGTATTATAGAGAAAAAAAAAAAAAAAGAAAAAGTTCACCTAATCCAAGAATCTATGATAATTTTTTCTTTGATAATATACTTGATTACAAGTTTCTTCTATATAAATCATATTCTTCAAGTTAAATAAACTCTTTCTCTTTCCATTATATATATATATATATATATATATTACCTGAGATGGATCATCTTTTCGAAAGGCTAACTTAGCCATACCATAGGTTCCCTGACCCAGTACTTCCAAAATTACGTAATCATCAAGTGGGTGATGATGATGTCGTTTTGTACTATTTCTATTGTTACTTAATGGTGATAATTGCTTAATATCATTGTTTGTACTGATACATGTCTGAGAAGGGAAAAGCTTGCGATTTTCGTCGACTGCACCAAAGGAACTTATCCTTAAGGAACGCATTGCAGGTCTATTACGAGTCAATTTACTCTGATTTTGTAATTGGTTATTCTCATCTTGCTCTTCTTTGCCATGATTATTATCCTTCTTTTCCTCCTCTTGTATCATCCTTGCCGACTCATTTAAATGATTCTTTCTCTTTTCATATTTTGACATGGCATGAAGACGGTCATAAGTAATGAGGACTTCAATCCGATCAGAGTCATTATTCATCATCTTGAGTTGAATCTCCACCTCAAATTGGCTTCCATCTCGATGAACAGCATAGATAACAGCAGGTTCTTGAATCGGATCCCTTTCCAGTAGTTCTAAGCATAAAGCATGTTGAACAAGAGTTGCACCAGGGGGTATTTTGTTAATAAGAGTAGGTAAAAGAGGAATGAGTTCATGAGCATAGGTTCGCTTTTGTTCAATTGCTTCAGGGCGTCCAAACAAGTATTTAGCGGGTACAGGGCTTATCAAGGTGACGAGACCACTCGTTCGAGAAATGAACATGGAGCCAGTGATAGAAGGCAAGGAAGTCATCTTGATAACAGCCCTTGCCAAGTCATCATCACCCATTGCTACATGACGGTTTAAGGTTAACATGACAGGGATGGATATACCTTGACTAGACTGACTTCCAAAAAACTTGAGTCGATCAATGGTTTCTAAATTTTCATCACAGCGTTGTTGCTGTTTTGAGAGAGATGGGATAAGACAGTTGACATGTTTACCCAACACCTCCTTTTCCTTATATCTATAGATTTTCAGCATTGTGCCTAATACTCTACGTATTGTGCACTACATATATACAGCAGAAGTTAATTTCGATAAATAGATAGATAGATTGGAGGAAAGAAATTAAGGTTTTTTTTTTTTCTTTCTTTCTTTCTTTCTTTTTTTTTTAGTTGCTTGCTATTACCTCAGAATCTACATAGACAGATAGTGATGTTTCATAGATTTCTTCAAATATCCAAATATAGATATGATCATCATTATCTGTATTTTTTTCCTTTAACCATAAAGTAGCAACTGATTTCACTCCATTTGCTTTAATAAAGGGTATCTAATTTATAAATATGTATGTATGTATGTATATAGACCAAAAAAGAAGATGTCAGTGTATATACATGTTTTAGTTCAGGTCATCCTTATTTACTTACTATGGTACCGCAAACAAGTACTAATCCTTTTTTATCAGAGCATAACGATTTCTGAGGTGGATTAGTATTTTTTCTCTTTCTACGATTCAACACGTTTGTAATTTGTTTTCGAAAGGGGTATTCTAACAAAGATGTCAAGATAGATCTCCCGATATAAGACTTGTCGATTTTAAAACAAAGAGAAGCAATATCATTGAATAATAGAATTGTTCCATCTGATTTAGTTGTGAAGACAGCTTGATTTTGAGGTAAAAAACGAGATGGGGCATGAAGTGCTCGAGTGTATTGTTCAGCATAAGTATTTAAGAGGGTTAAATCTCTTTTATGTATGTGTGGTAAATTATGAGTTGATACAGATAAACTTTCTTTATGTTCTATAACATGATTTTGAGGTGTATTATCCTGTTGTTGATGTTGATTAAATGACTGATGATAATAGTGATCGATGTTTAGTTGTAAATCATGGTTGTTGATAGCATCACCACTATTATTCACTTGTTCATCACTACCGTTAGATTTCCATTTCATTTTTCGTATAAAATTCATTCCTTGACTAACAACTACACTACTTTTCTTTCGAAATGATTTATATCTTTTCCTGTTATAGTTAACATGACTTATAGAGGAAGTTGGAAGACTATAGTTATCAGTAGAATGTCTTGAATTAGTCGGAAAGATTGTATTAGCATGACTTGATAGAATAGTGTCATCATCGTCGTCTTCAATTTCTTCTTCATAGTCATGTTGATGATTATTTTTATTATATCTAAAATATAAAGTAAATAAATATAATGTGTAAACATAAGGGTGGAGAGGGGGAAAGAGAGGGAGAGAGAGAGAGAGAGAGAGAGAAAGAGAAAATTACATGTTACTATTACAAGTTGCAGTGATACTATTATAATTGTATACTTCTTTCAAGCATTCATCGTCTTATAAAATACTTTAAAATGTGTATATATGCGTATATATATCTATGTGTGTGTTACTGAGAAAAAAAAAGAATTGACTTACCACTTAATACTACAGGAACTGAACTCATTAACTTGCTTTATTTATTTATATTTGTGTATATGTTTATATATATTTATTTTAATTGAAGAAATAACGATAAATATGATAAATTATATATTGTTGATTTGTTTCCCCTATCAAATATATCAGGTAACAAATAGTAAAGAAGAAGAAGAAGAAAAAAGAAGAAGGAAAAGTTTGAGCTATTATTATATATGTTCATGCTTTTTTTGGCATCGTCGTCGTTTTTTTTTTTTTTATTATTATTATTATTATTTTATTTTATTTTATTTTATTTTATTTCCCCTACCCACAACAAATAGAATTTAATCACAGACAATCACTAAATTTATTTTGAAAACAAGTAGTAAACAGTCGTGGTGGAGAATGAGAGAGCATTATTGCATATAAATTATGCATTAGAAAAAAAAAGTATATTTTATTATTGTTATATAAAGAGAAGAATATCATAAATAAATAAATAAATAAATATATAATAAATAGGTAAGTAGAGTATTAAATAATTATAAGCATAGATTTTTTTTTTTTTGTTTTCGTTTTTTAATGGATGCTGCTAGACCCTAGTCCTTCTCCCAGATCTACCACATGTTAAGCAACTTGCAATGGCGCCCAGTGTACCTGTAATACATCTTGTAATTGCTGAAATAATTGTATGGAAGAATCCTGCAACAGCGCTTACTAATCCTGAAAGCAGTGAAGCAATTGAGCTACATATACCACTTAGACATGAAAAAATTGATCCCATTTTTTAATTTTAATATTAGAAATAAATATATTTATAAATACGTATATTTTTTGGTATTATTATTTTTTTGATCCCTTTTTATACAAATAAGCCTTGAAAATAAAAAATAAAATATATATATATTTATATATCATCATGACGTAAATGCTTAAAATGGATCATATAACTGGACCATGATAGTTTTTTTTTTTTTTTTTTTTTTCATTTACTCATTTAAGAATTCTATTTTGATAGGCATAATATGCATTATTTTAAAATACAATAAATGACTATGTACATTCAATTGGATTTGATTTACCTCAAGCTTTATTCAGTTTTTTTTTTTTCACATTTGATCAAACTACCTATAGGAAAGACAGATATTATATACATATATGTATTTGAGGAAATCAGGTATGGTGACTTCACTAAAATGAGTAGAGGTGAAAATAACAAATCCCTATATTTGTAATAGTAGACAAGTTATGATTATTTAATAATGATTTTATTATTATACTAATATACCTCAGTGTATATTGATTGAACTACCAAGTTCGGAAACTCCCTACTATTATTTGATAGATCATTAAATACACCTTAAATTACACTTTACTTTTTTGTAATGTTTTGATATTCTATAACTGAGTATAATTCATCTTTAAAGAATTTACAGTGTAATTGATTATTATTCGAATTTATTTTATATATTCTAATAGTTAAAAAATAATGTGCTTAGTTATTATTTATGAATAGATAGAAAACACGCTTAAAGTGAAAAGAATAACTGTATGATAGGATTCTATAGATATTGGTTTTTGTCTTTTTTTTATACTTTTTGCTTTTTAGTCGTGTCATTGTTAATAGTATGCTTTCTTTTAGCTTTTGATCCAAATGCTGTATTTTTGAGCACGTCGTCAATCATAACTTCACAACGAATTTTCATCTCTGATGCATATTCTTGAGTAGTAATAAATGTTTCGGGATATCGAAGACTGTATAATTTGCTCTTTAGTTTATGACATTATATAATATAATCATCATTTTATCTATTACCTTAACCACATATATAGCATTATATTTTTGTGGCTGTTCTCTAACTCGATCAACTCCTTTGGTGTTGAAGGTGCTGAATTTGGAAGTTGAATGACATCATCTAAAGCACAAGTCTCTCCTTTACTAAACTTTTCAGCTAATTCTTGAATCATAAGTGTAGAAGCTTCATTACGAACGCTTACGGGTGCTGTTACAAATTGGTATCTATCTCTTAAGGGTAATTTAATATGTTCTAGAAAATCAGCAATTGCCTATTTTTTTTTTTTGTTTTTTAGATAACGCGTTTATACTATTTTATATGAAAAATATACCTTTTGATCCCTATAGTTACACAGGAAATAATCACCATTTAAGGAAGCTAAATCTTCAAATTTTTGCTATTTAAAAAAAAAATGTCAATACTTGTACACTTTGATTCTTGTAAATTTAACATACTAATAACCCTGAAAACTTTTCATTTGGCATTTGTAATGCAAATAATTCTAGTATCTCTACAGTAGGCTGTAATCCAGCCATCTAATTTTATATATGGTTTAGTTTGTACAAAAAAAAATAAGTTTATAATCCTACTTCTTTACCTCTAATGGTATAATTGGAGCATTGACACACTCCTTAATATAAGCAAGATCATGTGGATGTAAACTAAAAAAGAAAGATTATTTTTTTTAACTAATACTTGTAATGAAAAACCTTAGTAAACTTACGTTGTTACTTCTCCTTTATCATAAGCTGTTCCAAATCTACCTGCACGTCCAGCAATTTGCTTTAATTGAGGTACACTGATATAATTGAAAGAATTTCCATCATATTTTTGCACTGTTGAAAATACTATACGCTTTATATTCCTATAATAAGACAATATAATACAAATTAATTTTGCATTATAAACTCACTTATTTTTGCACTTACAAGTTTAATCCCATGCCAATAGCATCAGAAGCAACCATAACATCAAATCCACTATTTGGGTCATTGAAAGCTTTAGCCTGGAGTGCTCGAGTTTCTAGTATTAAAAATTATAAAATAAAAAATAAAAAAACAGTGCAGGTTTTTTAATTTAACAATATCATATAAATGAGTTTTTTTTCGTTATATTTACCAGGAGGAAGTGCACCATAAGCAACTGCACAATGGAGACCTGTTAATAATTCTATCTTCTTCTTCAGATTGAAAATATCATTACGAGAAAAGGCAACAACACAGTCACCTTTTCTAATCATGCTCAAATCATTGACTAGAGATTTATTTAATACTTCATAAGGTGTAAGACGAGAGTATTCATTCACTTCCACTTCTTCATCCAAGCTTTCACATATTTTTTTAACTAAAGGTACAGCTGATGCTTCACCACAGAGATGAATTTCCTTTGCTTTAAGACCCAATAAAGCTTGTGTCCAAGCCCAACCACGATCTGGATCAGAAATCATTTGAATTTCGTCAATTACAGCTACATCCATAGTCTTATTTAATGAAGCCATTTCAACTGTTGAGCTTGTCAAGGGTGCATATGGCATAACCTCTCTTCGTTCTTCACCTGTTAATAAATTACATGGAATACCTTTCTCATTCATTTTTTCAAAAATTTCATGTGCTAATAATCGCAGCGGTCCACAATAAATACCAGATTCTGCACTTTCTAATCGTTTTAAAGCACGATATGTTTTTCCACTATTTGTAGGCCCTACATGTAGAATAATTTTTCTACAAACTATAAATACCTAAAACATTGATCCGTTTTTTTTTTTTTTTTTTCGTCTTTACCTTTTCATTTGTCTTGCATCTGGAAACCATTCGCTTGGAAATCGTAAGTCACTTATTTTTCGTAAAGAGTTAAAACGATCCACTATTTCACTAGGTAAATGGGGCTCAGCGTATGTAAAAAATTCTGATAGCAGTACTTTATCAATATAACCTATCAAAAAAAAAAAAAAAAAAAAAAGAAAAGAAAAGACTTTTTAATAAAGTGATACTTTTTTTTTTCTCTCTCTTAAAAGAATTTGACATGTATGTAGTACAAACCTTGCCCTTCATCCTCATTAAAGGAATTATATAGTGTACGGGCATTAATTCTGGGTAATTTCCCTTCTAATGCTGCTTTGACGAATGCATTGGAAACCCTTGAAAATAAACCACCTCGAATGCCCAGCCCGCTAGCTTTGCGTTTTATCTCTGCATTAGAGGTAAATGTGTGCAGTTTAATTTTCAAGTCTATAAAAGATGCAATAGATTAGCTTTAAAAAAAAAATGGTTATAATGTTCACTGAGAAGGTACTTTTTTCTAACCAGTAGTAATCTTTTACGATGGATTTTGATGGAATTTTAACATTAAACACAGGTGCTAGTTTTGCTTTCCTAGATCTCTGAGTCTTTTTTGGGGTTCGTAAGCATGGTGCGGTATAGGATAAAGATCGTGTTGATATTCTCCAATCTGTTCGAACGGCTTGTAAGCTACAATGTCCTAAGGACAAAATTCGAAACATAATATGTGAAAGGGATGTTATAATTAAAAGTGGAGGGCCCCTGAGTTTATGCGCTGTAAAATTCGTCCTATAATAATGTAGGAGAGGCTTAGCAGATTCTTTAGCTTATTATTGGTATATAAAACTACTCGACGGAAAGTGAAATTTAAGTAGCAGCGACTTTAGTCTGATTTATCCACTACTGTTGAATGCAATATAATCTTTTAAAATAGATTATGTAATAAAACAGACGTTTATTATATAATATGAATTTATTTCCAAGACTAAGATCTGTTGTCACTAAAGAATAGATATTAATACAATATCTCTGTTGCTATTACTTTATTTATAACTCTTTTTTTTTTTTAGAAGATACTATATTAGTCTTTTCAACTTTTAATAATGAATTTATTTATTTAAAATGATTATTATTTTTTTTATCAATATTCAATGATTGTCAGTACGTTAGTAGTAGAATATTTAAAGTTAAAGAAGAAAAATAGAATTGTTTGAAATATAAAAAGTAGTCACCTTTAATAAAATATGCGTCAAAATTGGTCCCGACCCTGGCCGGATTTTCTTTTGGAAAAAAAAAAAAAAAAAGTATGTACACATTTAACATATTCAAATTCTGCAGTTCTTTTTCTTTTTTTTTTTTTTTTCTTTTTCTCTTTAGTAAAGGGGAAAGAGCAAAACTTATTTACTCTCTTTTAGTAAATGTCGGGACGATCAATATTGTTTTTGCGCACTGCAATATTAGAAAAAAGTTTTATGCCAGTTGCTCGACCAATAATACGATTACCCCTAAAGCCAAATAATGGACGCTTTTTAAGTAAAAAACCTACTAGACGGTTTTATGGATCTACATCCACTGAGAAACAACAACAAAATTCAAAAATATCATCTATTGTGTCTTCACCTAGTATCATTCAAGCTGCTAAAACGGAACCTAAACAATCAAAATTAAAAGAGCTTGCTCGAAAATATGGTATGGCAGGTATTGTTGTATATCTTGCAGTGGGTTGTGTAGACCTGGGTATTACATTTGGCGTTATTCAATTAGCTGGATTAGATAAAGTGAGAGCAATTGAAAAAAGTGTTATTAATACTTTCTATAATGTGGGTGAAAGAATTGGTTTTGAAAAGAAAGTTGATGAGCGACCAGTGGTAGTAGTAACAGATGGGGAAAATAATACACTTTTGACAGCAGCAGTAGCAAATGAAGAAATTGACTTAATCAAAAATAACAACAACGATACCCCTTCTTTTGCTTCTGTCTTTATATTGGCGTATGGTATTCATAAAACGTTGTTACTGCCTATCAGACTGGGTATCACAGCGGCTATTACACCTGCTGTCGTACGTAAACTACATCAAATGGGTTGGGCTCGCTATTTCCCTAAACTATTAGGTGCTACCAAGCCGAAGAATTTATAAATTTTTACTAATAGATATTTATGTACATGTACATATAAATATTATGCATAAGAATACCTTTATTTTATTTTATTTTTTAAAAAAAAAAATGATAATGATGTATAATGAATAGATATATTATTACACCTCGAATAGTATAATATTTCAATTTTATTTTTTAATTTTATTATGTTATTAATAATTGTTAATCCAGTTGAAAGCGGTCAGCTTCAATAGGGCAATAAACTTCTAATGCTGAATTCCAAGTCATAGTCTTTGGTTTATTGGCTAAAGGCACAAATAATGTATTCCATAAGGACTGTTATATATAAAAAGTAAGAAGAAGTATAACTATTTTGTTAGTAATGGGAAGGAGTTTTTTTTTTTTTTTTTCTTTTACCTTGGCAACATATTCATGACCTAAAGTACTTGGATGGAAGCAATCAATATTGCTGTAAGGATTGTACATTTGTGTAAATACATACATATATGTATTTTTAATAACTTGTTATAAATATATAAACTTTTGTTTTTTTTGTTTTGTTACCTTAATGCTTTAACAGGGAAAGTATCAATTTTAATATTTGCGGGTGTAAAAATAACACCAAATGAATCAGTTTGTAAAGCCTTGAATTTTTTAGCAATAGCCTCTAACTGTTTTGTATAACCTAATGAATAATTTGGTTAATTTTTTTTAGGTCTATATGAAATGATAATAATTACCAACAGAAACTTCATCCATTTTTTTACGATATCTCTTATCAATAGCACAGGGGCATTCAACTTGATTGATAATGAAATCTGTATGTTGGAAGGGTTTGCAGTAATCTTGATCTGCAGTAACTGTATAAACTTCAGTTACATTAAATGTACCGACTGTTATAGAATACAAGTTAATAGGTGAAGTAGCTTTTTTTTTTCTTTAAAAAAAAAAAATAAGTGTATATTCTTACTAAGATTCACTATAACTCGAGGAATATTCTTTCTGATACGCTCAACAGCATTTGTAATATGTTCACCATACTTGGTAGGGGTAAGTAAAGGGATTACACTATCAATACATGAAGCACATTGATCATTACTACCAATTTGAACATTGATAAGCTTCCAATCATTTTTGAAATCGATGCCAGGCATAAGTTTCATAGCTTATATAAAGTAATTAGGTATACATATTTTTTTTTAATATTTTTATCAAGTAGCAATTAAATTTATATTACTACCTGGAATTAAATAATCAAGTTGATGATCGATATTAGGTGCCATTGCAGCGCTTTGAGCAGCATTTAATAAATCTTTTGATGGTCTATCTAAAATGTCAAAGAGATTAAAAAAAAATAAATAAATCAAGACTCTTCTTATAAATTTACTACTTACATTGGAAAGGAGGGCAGATAATGCCATAACAAATTTCAGCTAAATGATCCCCAACAGAGGCTCCTTTTACTTTAGGATTATATCTTTTAATGAAATTAGGAAGGGTAACTGCACCTGGATCACCACCACCCCCATAACTAATTCCACGATTTTCATAAATGGAAGAAATGTTAATAATAGACGAGCCTTGAATGCCCTCAGCTGCAAATGCTGCCATAATACTATAATAAAGAAAAAGATGTCCAGCTTAGAAAAAAAAAAAAAAAAAAAAAAAAAAAAAAAAAAAAAGATGGAGATTCCATTATAATATGTTAAATGGTATACCTATCACCTAGTGCGGAAACTACTTTAATATCGTCAGGACGAAGATCAGAAACACTTGTAGCAGGACTTGACCTTGGCTTTAAAGTAGGGCAGTCATTAATGGATGAAGCCGTCAATGCTTGAGTTCCAGAAGCAAAAATGAATGCAATTGTAGATAGTAATGAAAAGCGCATTTTAACAGAAAGATATAATAATATCTTTTAACAAAAGATAAGAAAAAAAAAAGGTTGTGGTTTACCCAAATAAAGCACCATTTTTGTGGCCTCCTTTTTATACAGCATTACTCTTTGATGATATTCAATGCTGTAACTAATGTGTGACCTTCACTACATATCGCAAAGAGGATGCTATACTATTGAATCATCCTTTTTTTACCTCCCACATTTACGTTACATTTTTAAAATTAAAAGTTCTGTGAAAGGTCATTTTTACAATTTGGTAAGATGAATATGCAAAATTCATTATGGTATTATTTGTCATACAACAGAAAGAAGAGAATATCATTTTTAGCTTTTAAATATAATTGTACTTTTTTTTTTTTAATAAGGTATAGTGTTCATAAAATGTGTGTAATAACATCAAAGATGCGCTAGTAATATCATTCCTTCTATACAATAACTGTGTCACTATATAATTATGAATCGGTTATCAGGCATTACCGTCTCTCTTAATGTATACTACTCCTTACATTTACAAGCAATCATTGCTTTTATTTAGATGCATTTAATTGAATTAATGATTAATAATAATAATAATAACTCTTACTATTGATCCATAAATGTGTAATAGCAAGTCATGTTTGCTTACATTTTTACGGTTCATAACATATTCTGTATAATACATTAAATGTAAATTTATCTCGATAAATGAGGGGAAAAAAAATAAACAAAGCAGTACCATCATCCTCGGACTAAGGAGAACTTCATATGCTTTATTATCATATACATATTTTTTTTTTCGTTTCCATTATACGGTAAAATCTGATGCCGAAAGCATTTTTCTTCAATAAGCAAGTAAACTTGTCAAATGATTAAAAAATGTTTTGTATATCGTGAAAAGGATGTCAAATTGGGACTGGAACTTGATCGATTATTCTTGTCCAACATTTATTTTAAACTTTTGTTGTCAGCATATTAATAAATTATCTTAATCAGGAACAATGATCGGTAACTATTTCATAAAAATCAAGAAAACATTATAAATGTTTAATCTACTAAATACAGTATACTGTATCAAAAAAAAAAAAAAAAAATGAACACAACTCTCTTTATAATATAGATAAAGGGAATATTTGCATATATATACTGCAGATATCATGTTATACACTGCTTTTTTTCTTTTTTAAAGCGATTATACATGACACAAAAATTATTCTGATTACAAAAGGTCTATATTCTCTCATCTATTACTACAATTAACTATTGATAATTCAAAGAGTTAGTATGTACCTCAAACAAACTAAATAAATAATCTATAATAAATAAAAGTTCACCAATTTTATAATATGATCATTATTCTTAAAGAGGAAGATCAAACTTTCTTTTTTTTTTTTTTTAGGAATTTGTTGTAAAAATTTCATCTTCATAAAGTTTAAGATTGTTGTGACAAGGAAGTAAAGAAATAAAATAATACAGTTATATTTTTTTCAGACATCCTACTTCATTATATAAACGGTAAAAAATTAAAAAAATATTGCTGACTGTGAGATTCGAACTCACGCCTCTTGCGAGACCGCAACTTGAGTGCGGCGCCTTAGACCAACTCGGCCAAATCAGCTTGTTGATTTGTCGAGCCTAATAAAATTTATGAGGATGTCCCATTAGAAGTAGACCCACTACAAGTAATGAAAATATTCCGCAACTGAAAACATACGTAAAACAAGTCTTTTTGCTGAGTTTTAAGTGATTTTTTCAAAAAATGATTATTTCGTCAACTTATTACTAGTAAACATGAAAATAAAATTAATATTAATTTTTTTATCATATACAAGCTTTTATATATCTAAAAAAAACTACAACTTTATAGCAAAAATTGATTATTTTATAGCAATTTTAATTTTACAGCCTTTTGGCAGTATTTAATTTTCATAGAGAAATTGGGAGAAAAAAAATTAATTGACCAATAAAAGTCCTAAAAATAAAAAAATAAACATTCAGCTGGAGTTAAAATGACGTTTTTATTTTTTTTGGTTCTTTCACCCCCACAATTTTCACTTGTAATTTCAGCATGCTAAAAAATTAACTTTTTTTTTCTTCTACAAACAGTTAGACATAAATTCTTATATAATATTTCATACATGACAAGAAAAGATAACTATTATAAAAGTATACAATACATATAATAAACAAAAAAATAATTTTGCATCTTTATTTAATTTAGTCATTTCGAATGTAAATGTAAATGTAAATGTAAATGTCAATGTAATTGTAAACATTAATGGAAATGTAAAAAAAAAAGTAATCTCATAGATGCATGTTAATTGTCCCTAAAAAATACAAAACACTTTCAACCATATTTAAATGTACACATACATATTATTACGTTACTACGACTGTTATTTGTTCAGTTTAAAATGACAAAAAACATTATGTCAATGCATTACTATTGAACTAATGTAAAAAAAAAAGTAATTTCATAATTGCATGTCGAATTAACTGTGTTCAACTATATTTAACTGTATATATATATTATTCTCTTATTATAGCTGTTATTTGCTCAGTTTAGAATGACAAAAAAAATATTATGCGAATGCATTACTAATGAACTAATGTAAAAAAAAAGTAATTTCGTAAATGCATGTCAAATGATCTACATGAAATGTCCAAATTTCAATGTAATCGTTAATGAGTTCTAATTTACAATTATTTAATAATATATTATTCTTTTACTAATGTTTCTATTTTATGGAATACGAACGATAACTTGTAAACAAAAAAAAGTACATGAACAATAACTAATAAAGAAAATTGTGGGGGAGAATAAACTTATTGTAAACTTTAATTAGACAATTTTAATTAGTGCTAAAAAATTTTTTTAGTCCCTTTTTTTATTTTTTTTATCTTTTCTTTCTTTTCATTATATTGTAATAACATGCTTTTTTTCTATTATTTCTATTTTTTAGAATTTATTTTTTACTAGGTAATTGTTAATATATAATTGTAAATAAATAATATAAACTAAACAAACATAATGTATTCACTTTTTCATTTTATTTTACAGAGATATTGAGATTGTATTAAAGAATACTGCCTCTTGGTAACAGATATATAAAAAAAAAGAGAGAGAAAAGGTAAATCATCAAGGCTTTTCTTCTTTTTCAAGTTATTGAAACTAATTTTGTATATTTATATTTAGATAAAGCTTTTTATTGTATTGTCTATCCATTGAATACAAATGATCAAGTGTTCTCTTTTACAATCAACTGAATAATATGGTAAGTTTCTTTTGCAACTATAATTCAACAAATATTATAAATTATATATATGTATATACTAATTATTATTTAATCATGCTTAGATGGTTCTTGTTCTATTCAATAGATTGATATGCTAATAAACACTTTCATTGCCTTGTATTATTAAAGGTAAAGATCATATTACAAGGGCTAAAATCATATATATAATATGTCATAATTAGTAACTTATCTTTATGTTTATCATTTAGGTAAACATTTATATCCCGCTAATACTGAATAACTAACTACAGATCAAATGGCTGAAAACAATGGTACTTTTGGCTACTACTACTAAAGTTGTATTAACTCAAGGTAAATACTACGTTGTATTATAGTATATATTATTATATAGTTTTTTTTTTTTTTTTTTTTTTTAACTAAATGCAATTAATAAAACCTTTTAAAATATGCAATATCATCTCAAGCAAATTTTGATATATCCAAATTCAAAGCGCTAGTAAAATTTGATTTTATTAGGACAATATAAAAGTATAATAGGCTATTTGGTCTATGCTTTGATCTTCTGGATTATTTTATAGCATTATATTTAACTAAAGAAGTATATATTGTATAATAATACAATTAGATGTTGAACAACTTTACTTAATAACGTTATTTCAGTCTAGCTTTTCTGTTACTATTATCTATTTTCAAACACAAAACACTATAATACCAGAATTATAGCATTAAAGCCCTATTGTTTCTAACACTAAAGAGCTTCCCTATTCGCTATTAATTGAGAAAATAAAATCAAAAGCTTCATAAAGTAATGTAATTGAGTATAAGGGCTCTTTTTTTTTAACGTTTTCTAACGAAAAAGAAAAACAAATGATTAGAGAATGAGGAGAGGAGGCAAAAATGTTATTCTAGATATTATCTTGATAAATACAGGCAAAGATTAGTGGAATTTCTAACAGTAATAATATAATTGATAAAGAGAAAAAAAAATGAAGGAAAAATAATAGTTTAAACTACTTTTCACTTATTTTACTACAGCAATTTAAATGATTTCCTCTATACTTAATTAAGTATTCACCATTTTCTTTAAAGGTAACAGTCTTGTTTACAGGACATCCCTATAATTATTCACGAAGTTAATAAAAAATAGCTCACGTCCTTTTTTTTTTCTTTTTTTTTGCAGAGAATAATTCTTACCGCTGTGCTATTATAACATTTATAATATATACTTTTATAACCTGTCTTTTTATGTACAGTATTGCCATTATTCTTCCAAGCATGTTTATCATCATAAGGAAATTCTTTTGTCTCAATAATCATTGTGATAGCTTGCATTTCTTTTCTTCGTCTACTTTGTCTAATTGGTGAGCTGTTCAAAGATATGTGTTGTTTGTTATTTGAACGGTTATTAGGTGGTATCGGAACTTTTCTTGACATTGTGTTTAAAAGGCTTTTGTTTTCATCTTCATACAAATTTTTATCTGTCATTTTCAAAGAGATGTCTACATCGTGTTTCTGAGCTAATAATACACTCTTATTATTAAATGATTTTCCAACACATTCTGATGATGAATAACTGTTATATATATGTTTATCTATTTTTTTAGTATCTTTTTCTCTCTCTCTCTCTTTTTTTTTTTCTTTTTTCTACTTTCTAATTTAACATAAAACGTTTACTTTAAAGTATTCAATCTATTGTTTATAGGAAGTGTCTCCATAATGGATGCTTCAAACGAGTCTAGTGTAGAATAGCTTCGAACGCTTTTATTATTGCTCTGATGATTTGTTAAAGATAAATTAATATGACTATCTTTATAAGATGAATGTGATATTACCACTGTCTCGGCTTTTTCATCATTGCTAGGACTATATGCTTGAGTGGTAATACCGATTGGTGGAAGTATATCTTCTGGTATGGGTTTGTTATTATCATTACTATTACTAGTTATAGAGTTATTTAGCGATTGCAATTCAAGAATAGCTGTTGGGCTTGATATTGTTTTATTATGGTTTAATTCTGCTGATAATGAAGTTAATATTTGATTTGTGCCATTTTGTGTCTCATCAGACAAACTTATTTGCTGAATAGAAGAAGAAAGGTGGGACGAAGCAGCAGCAAATATGGATGATTCTTCTCGATATAATTGAACCTCTTCTTCTCCCCTCTTTCGTTTCATTTGCTTTTGCGGCTCTTCATGTTTTAAAGTTGATAAACAAGAAGTGATTGATGAATTCCAATAGTAATTTTGAGGAGTTAAATCTTTTCTCCCGCATAGATAAATGTTAATAAATAAAGATTCATTGAAGAGAAATACATCAAATTACCTTTACTTAAAAGATAATAATCTAATTCCTTTTGACGTAATTTTGCTTCTTCTGTTTTTCGTCTATCTTCCTCCACTTTACTAGATAATATTAACTGTAATAATTCTGGATAACTTCCGTATTTATTTATAACTTCGGTAAGATCAAAGGTTCGAAATTCATTATCTTTGATTTCTTGCCATTCTTTTTTTGTATTTAACGTAGACGAATTTTCTAATTGAGACATCGATAAACGTGTTTCCATGTTATTGACTATTAAAAATAAAAGAAAAAAATATAGAAAATTATATTATTGTTAATATCAGTTTACTGCTATTAAATTGAAATAGGTCTATTATACGTAAACACAAACATCAACTATAAAGAAAGGAAAGAATACAGAAGACTTACTTTTAACTGTATTAATATATTCATCTTCACTTTGTAAAATGTATTGACTTTTATTATCAGAATTTGGTTCTTGATGAATGTAATTATTATCTCTCATAAAAAATCAGTATAATATAAAAAAGAACAAAACATGAGAAAAAACGAAAAGCATGTCGAGTTCTTTATAAATTTATGTATACCCCTACACCTCCTGCTACACACACAACATATTCATACACACACACACACACACGCACAAAAATAATAACTAAAAAGTCTTATAATAGACTGCAATTTTTTCTTTTATATCTTCTCTCTTTCTCTTTCTCTCTTTCATTGTAAACTTAAACATTCCCCAAAGTATATCACACATAGTAGCAAGGCTTTACACTTTATTAAATAATTATATTAAAACTTTTTGATATTCATCTCTTCCCGTAAAATAAAGATATTCTTCTTTTAGTTGATTATTTTATTATTATAGTTATATTTATATATACTTTTTAAAGTAATGGATATATACTAGGATGATAGCATGGTTCATAAAAAGATCATTAAATAGAGTGTGAAATTTTGAAAAACAAAGCAGTTTTTTTTCCCATGAAAAAAAAAAATTCTATTTATATTTGTAGTTGCAGTTTAATTGGCCATTGTTTACTACTGTACTTCACATCTCAGTTGTTTTTCTTTTTTTTAAAAAAAAGGGACTAAAGGGTCCTTTTTTTTCGGAAATCCAAATAAACCATTTTCGATAATAGAGCCATACTCTATACTAGATTTTAGTTGCTTCGCTGTATATATTATTTACTAATAATAAAAAATAACTATTCTACATATTTAAGCTCGTGTGCAAATAAATATGACTATTACAGTATATCACGTTGTTTAGTTATTTAATATTATATAAAGGAAAAAAAAAAGTATGTCAATTATTCTATATTTAATATGTTTATTTCAGCATGTGTTATATGTATATGCATATAATTGGTTACTACTTTTTTCTCGATACTATCTTAACAATCGTTAAACATAAAAAAAAAAAATCTTATCATTTAACTTTGCTCAAAATGGGGAATAACTAACATATTATAGAACAGGGATGGAGTTTTTTTTTCTTTAAACAAATCTTTATTTTTTATTGCAGTTAAAAAAATGGATATATTATATGAAAAGATATGCAGCTAAATGCTTAAGCTTCGAATTCATAGAATTGCTTGACTTGTTCTTCAGCATGTCTCTTAGCTCTTTCTCTATCAATGAAATCAAGACCCTTTGTTTCAACCCTAATAGATAACAATAAAAAAAAAGAAAAAGAAAAAATAAGAGTCAATTTTTCATCGATTCTCTTCATTAACATCGATTTTATGTATAGCTTACATTCTATCAATGGCGCTACCAGCAAATCCAGCAAGAATCTCCATAGCAGTAGCATGATCGTTTGGTTTACTATTGTTATATAATACAAATTTTAATCAATGGTTATTTTAACTAACCAACCACGTCCATTATGAATACTTACCCATTTTTGGCACAATGTTCATTATAAGCCTTTACAGCTTCATAAGAAGCTAAAGTAAGAAGAGTAAAAAAGCGTTAGTCTAGCCTCTAAATCACATTATAAACTATCTTTCCTCCTTACCGGCACCAGCAATAAGTTCGTGACTAAGGCGAGCTTTATGGTGCTCTTCAGGAATGTTGTTGAATTCAGTGTATTGTTCACCAAAGAAATCGAAAAGACCCCTATTATTATAGTCAATGATTTAGTAACCCTTATAAAGGCATTGAATCGATTAAAACGCGTTTTTACTTACATAATATATAAAAAACTGTTTTAACAATGACAAAAAAAAAAGAAAAAAAAGGTTGGAAATTTTAAATTAAAATTATCTCTATTTATATACAGAAAGAAGCGGAATGAATAAAGATATTAATAACAATTTCATTAGTTAGGAATGAATCCAGCATATTATATTCAACTAGAAGAGCAATTTCTATTTAGTCGGAAATAAATGTCTTGACACTTCTTGGCATTTTGTTTCATTACATCTTGTAATTTATCCTTTCATAGTAATTTTCCCTTTTACGGAGATATAAATTATAGATAGTTGTTTGTGGCTAATACTTATCAAAGTTTAATATCTTCATTTTAGTAAAAATATTCGTTGTAGCCATTTTATAACATTAAGCAGTTGGTACTGCCTTTAGTCAATTTTAAAAAGAAAAAGAAGGAAACAACAACAAGAACTGCTTATTTTGTTATAAAACAGTAATAAGCTATAGTTTTTATTTTATTTATTTATTTATTTTTATTTTATTTTATTTTATTTTATTTTTATTTTTTAATATTTGTATTATTATCTCCTCCCAAATATCCAACAAAGAAAGGAAAAGTGTATATATGCCAGAAATAAATTATATCAATAATGATGGAATAAACTTACTGTATAGTTTCATATAAATCTTATTATATGCTATAGTAATAGATTTATATATAAAAGAGTGTATAGAAATTGGCTCTAATTATTTATGAACATGTTCGTATTAACGTAACTGCTACCAATTTATGCATTCAAAGAATACTTCAGCTTTCTAAATAATAAACCAGCAAGGTTTAATTGACGCGTCTAAAAATAAATAATAGCATTTGTAATATACCAGGTAAAAAATATCTTATGCGTATATTATATCAAATATATTAAATTATTATAAATCATGATATCAATTAAAAGTATACACTAAAAGGCCGAATTAACAAACATATATGTTTTACACGAAAATAAATCAATATTAACTTTCAATTATTATCATAGTAACTTCTGTATTTTGCATATAATTTATATAACAAAAATTGAGTAACGTCCTTAAAAAACTGCGGATATAGCTTTTCTTTTAATGACAGCAATAATATATCATTTAGTATTATAAAGTATACAGGGACATCTTTTCCCTCTGCCTTCTATTATTTAATAACTTTTGTATCCAAATAAACGTAATATTTGTAATAGGCTCTATACTATAGAATGTAAAACAGACTACTTTATTTATTAGTCATAAACATCAAGCTATTAAAATAAATAAATAAATACAAATACAGGTATTAATTTATCATTAATGGTCAAGTATTAAAAAATATATTCATTATAATGTATGATTTAAACTTCAGTCTTTTCATTACTGATAAGTCCCCTCATCCTTAACTTGAGCAACTTCAGGAATAGTATAAAATAATAGAAGAAAATAGTAATAATATTAAAGACAATGTTAATTCGGGTCATTTGTGCTATTTCCTGTGTTTCAAATTAATTAGCAATCGTGGCAGTATTTTAGTTGATTTTATAAAATCTACTATACCGAGCAACATGCTCAGTATAATGAAAATTATCATATCTGTTTATCGATAAATAAAATCTTAAAAAATAGCATCAATAAGGGAAAGAGGGTATACATAATGATGACTAAACCTGGAAGAATACAATCAAATAAAATAGTGTAACAAAAGAGGAGGGAGGAGGATATACGGGGTTCAATCAAGAGCCAAGCCAGTGCCAACATCAATAGCATTTTTAGTAGAAGATTGGTATCAACTGCCAATAACCGCTAAGGTCATTTTATAGACCTGGACTACAGAAACTGATTAATTCAACAATAAATACCTGACTATTATAACGAAATGGTGCCAATATAACTTGCTCTTCTTTGTTTGAGATAATATAAAAATAAAAGAGGATTTGTAGAATAGGATTGTTTACGTATAATATTATCAAATAATTAAACTGTACAGGGTTCTTTTTTTTTTTTTCCTCTTTCCTCTTTATCTTTTAAGAATTGTAATATTTAAATTATATACTAATATCCTCCTATATGTATACATGTTTGTATGTATGTATAAAACACGTGGTGATCATCAAAAGGGATCAAAGAATATATTCATTTTAATACAACGTATGCGCAAATGAATATTTATAATAATCTGTAGCTTAACTCATTCTGTTTTTGTCTAACCGTTTATATTTGGATTAGTAGAGCAGCTCATTAATAGCTGTGTAATACTTTAATATGCTATAAGCCCTGTTGAGTCTTGAATACTTCATTTCCGGAAATAGATCCCACAAACACTGAAAATCTCAATTACGAATACTTTTTTTTTTTTTTTTTTTTTTTTTTTTTTTTTTTTTTTTTTTTTTTTATGCGTGCAAAGATTCCCTGTGCCTGTGCAACCTATTTCCGGGAAATGGTGTACTTATAATGAATAATATAGTTAATTCTAAAATAACTGTTCTTTTATTTATTTATTTATTTTTTCTATGAGAATATGAACAAGTAGAATGCTTATCCTACTAAAAGTAATAGCCATTTCAATCTATGATCTTCTTTCAGAGTCCTTATATTTTACAAAAGCAACTAAATTCATCAAAGCTTCATCGCATCTATGTCTTAAATCGAAATTCTTTCGTCGATCAATAGATTTCACCTACAATTGATAAATAAAAATAAAAAAATAGTGTTATTATTGTCATTATTATCATCATCATCATTATTATTACCATTGATCTAAATGCAGAAGTAATTTGCTTTAATTCATTATTAAAATTGCCTTGAACAAATACAGACTCATCATAGTCAAACGCACAGTCACTATAAACATCAAACATAAAATTTAATGCTTCAACAGCAACATCTGGTTTCGTATTACGGGAACCAATGTTACGCAGTATTTCCATAATGAAAACACCAATGGCCTTACAATAGAAAGAAAAAAAAACTTGTTAATCTCATAAACAGTATAGCGCCTCCTTTCTTTATTTTCTTGTTACCTTATTTGTATTAATATCACCTTGTCTTACTGCAATAGGACCTAAACAGCCTACAATTTTGACTTGCATAGATTCTTTATGAGTTGTCTTATACGCACCACATAATGTTGGTACATGAGATGCTTCTAAGGGCTATTTTACAAAAGTAATAAAAAAATACATTTAGAGAATTACATATTTGCAGTCATCTTTATACTTACGATATTTTGTCCTAATCCTCTACCAAGTGCCCAAAGACAGCCAACAATAACTTCAAGAGCATTCTCACGATCTTCAGTTGCAGAAGTAGAACCTATGGTATGAGCAATAGAAAATAACCAATTCCAAGTCTTTATGGCATCATTCGCTTGTTCTTTAAACCAAAACTTGGATGGTATTTCATTCATTGCTAATAAGAAATTATTCAAACATTCTAGAGCACGTTGATGAGTAAGATTTAGGTTTTGTATTATACTATCTTGAGAGGATGTAAATGACAAGACACTTGGAGTTGCAAATTCAAGTAATTTTGGATAAACTTTGCATATAAAATCTTGAAGGACAGGATTAGATCGAATGGATGCTTCATCAAGGGCTACTGAACTACTTTCTCCGAGTTTATCTGCATCACGAAGATACTCATCAACATTATCTTCATTCAAATTCTCTGTCATATCTTCTGCATCTTCTTCCATATCCTCACCAGCATCTTCCCATCCATCCTCTTTAATTCATTGTTAGTTAACTAGAAAAATAAATAAATAAAATGATAAACAATAACTACCTTCTGTGTCACCTTGCAAACAGATATCAGATAATAACTCGAAGGATAATTGGATAGTTGCTAATCGTTCTTCTACGTTTTGTATAAACATCTGTAACAAGAACAAGATTTTTTTTAATTCATAAGCTTATTAGACGTATATATATATGTATATAAATGTATTACATCTTCTTTAGTAATGGGTTGCTTAGGTTTTGGTGTAATTTCGGTACTTTCATCTTGTTTGGTAACATTCTAATATGTACAATTGATTTTTTTTTAAAAAAAAGGGAAATATATAACTTATTTTTGGTAATTACTTACTCCACTATTAAGAGCTTGTTTTGTTTCTTCTGCAGCCTTTTGGATATCAAAATCTAAAGATGATATTAAGATGGGCATAACTATCTTATTTAATTCTTCTAATGCATCATGCTCATCTGCCCAAGAACCTGATAGCTGTACAACCTCACGAACATTCATTAATATAGCTATTAAAGATGAGTTATTCCATATGTATAAATCAGATAAATAAATGCTTATTGTACCGCATGCTAAAACACGAACAAGTGTTTTGTCAGGACTTTCAAATTTAGTTAAAATGCTTAAAAGTGTTTGAATATATTCAGGATGGTTTTGAAATTCAATATAAATGTCTTTGTTATCATCTGTAAGTGTAGTTAAACATTGTCCTATATTGTGTAGAATATATTAAAATATATGTATATATATATATATATCGTTTATGTATATAATAATTTATACCGGCAGCAACAACAACTTTAGTAGGGCATTGGTCAGCAGAAGACATGAATGAAATCAAAAAAGTGACGATATTAAGACGATTAATAGCTTTAATATATTTATCTGAAGTTTCACTATAAATTAAATTAGCAAAACCCTTATATTATCTTATGAATCTTTTTTTACCTTAAACTCCAAATAATATAGATAAAGTTTTCAGCAACATCCCAAACAGAAGTTCTTTTATCTTGATCAGCTTTATCAACAAGAGGTGCATCTTTAAGAACAAGATCAATAGTTTGAGAAATCTAACATATATACATGTAAATAAAGAATGATAGCAAATTTCATTGAAATAGTATTACCTGTGGAAGGAGAGCACTTAGGGGAGTCAAGATATCCTTTGCAAAATATTCTTGACACACATCGGGATCAACTGTACACAAATTTCTTTATACAAACAAAAGTTATATTAATTAAATTATTTATTGGAAATATTCATATATAAAATAACTCACCTCAAGGTTCCTAGAGCCTCTTCAACAACCTCACGAGTTTCGTCACTTAATAATTTGATCAATTGACCAACAACACCCTTTGACAATAATAACTTGAGATTAGCAGGATTTGACATGACTAAATTAGAAACACAGGCAGCAGCCCAACCTCTTTCGGTAGAATCAATTGAAGATAGCTATGAATAATAATAATAATAATAAAAAGTTACATTGCTTGTTGATTACATTTAATGCTTGATCGATTAAAATAAACAAACCTTATCAATGACAGGAAGAACTTGCTCGGGTTGAAGGGTCATTTGTGGTTCATTAATACCTTGTTGAACATTGGCATTAAGTTTTGTACCAAGAGGATTAATACGATGCTTAATTGCTTTTCTTTTGTCCTTTCCCATTGTGTTTGATAATGAAGATCTATGAAAAAAGTTGTGTGCTTCACCAATTTACCTTTTTTTTTTTTTTTTTTTTTTTTTTTTTTTTTTTTTTTTTTTTAGAAGCCAATATGACTGCTATATTTTTTCATTTTTTTTGGAAAAAAAGAATTCAAATTTAAGGGGTTATCATAGATAAAAATAATATATCCACAAATATTTTTTTTAAAAAAAAAAAAAAAAAGAAATAAGGACATATCGAAATAATTCATTATTATAACTACATTTATCTTTTTAACTAAAATAAAAAAAAAAAAAAAAAAAAAAAACTTTAAAGGGCTTTCCTCTTATTATAAAGTCCTTCACTACCCTCCCCCTTTTTTTTTTTTTTTTCTATTCAAGTATTGTTTGATATCATATAGAAATTCTCAATAGAAATTTTGTTAATAACAAACATAAACTATAAACTTAGCACAAATCAAATAGAAGAAAAGAAGATTTATTACATATTTGGAGTCTTGTTTATTATTATTAAAAGCCAATGTGTGTATATTTGTTTTGTTTTAAATACCTTGTATAGATATGTATTCAAGATTCAAGCAAATATGTATATTATATTGTTATGGTTTACAGAACCTTCAACTTCTCAATTGAGCATATTTATTTAGATTTTTTTTTTATATTTCTAATGTATCTATTTTATTACTCATGAAAGAAGTATTTATTCTTTTCTTCTATGATAAAATGTATTATAGTACTAATTAAAGCAAGGATGTGAACATTATTCTTGCTAAAATAGTCATTTGCTATCTCTATTTCTTTCTAAAAGAGAATAAACTTATTGAGAATATGCCGGTTAGGATGGATTAAAAAAAAAAAAAAAAAAAAAAAAAAGAGGGAGAAGCAGTGTTATGAGTAGACTAACTTATATTATCTGTATATAATGTGAAAAAAGTAATATTGATAATAATCTTATTAAAAGTAACTTTTTCGTTTTATTATCATGAATAAAATAATAATAATAAAATTGTGTATATAGGAAAAAGGAATAATAGAAAAGATGAAAAGACAATAATGAAGTATATAAGGAATAGAATGATTTTACTCTACTGTAACAGACTTTGCAAGGTTTCTAGGGAAATCAACATCTACACCCTTCAAGATAGCAAGATGATAAGAAAGTAATTGAAGAGGAATGATATTGATTAAACCTTGTAAACAATCACTTGTCTTGGGAACTTCAATTGTCTTATAATTATTGATCAAGTTTTGATCTCCTGTATTACAAATAATGATAGGATTACCCTTACGAGCAGTAACTTGTTGAAGAGCAGATTGAACCTTAGGATAAAGACTATCTTGTGTCATAAGTAAAATAACTGGCATATTTTCATCAATCAAAGCCAAAGGACCATGCTTGAGTTCACCAGCAAAAATACCTTCACTATGAATATATGAAATTTCCTTAATCTTTAAAGCACCTTCAAGACAAGTAGCATTTTGATAACCACGACCCAAAATTAACAAACTCTTTTCTTCAGATAAAGTATCCAAAGCAAGCTTTTGAAGTTTAGTATCAATAGCCAAAACTTCCTTGATGTGACCAGGTAAACGATAAAGGCCATCAATAATTTCTTCACGTCTCTTTTGTGTGGATGTGGTATCTTGAGAAAGTTGAAGTGCCATCATGACCAAAGCAATGTATTGTGAGGTATAGGCTTTGGTAGAGGCAACACCAATTTCAGGACCAGCATTAATATGTACACCACAATGAGTTTCACGAGAGATAGAAGAACCAACTGTATTAGTCACACCAACACAGACAGCACCACGTTCTAAACAATAACGCATAGCTAAAATAGTATCAGCAGTTTCACCAGATTGTGAAACAAAGACACAAACGTCATCTCTGAAAATAGGAGAAGCTCTATCCAAGAAATCAGAAGCAAGTTCAACTTGAGTACCCATACTACATAATTCTTCAAAGATATGACGAGTAGCTAAACAAGAATGGTAGGAAGTACCACAAGCAATAAAAATGATACGACGAGCACGACGAATGATATGAGTGTATCCACGTAAACCACCCAAAGTGACTTCATGATTTTCAAAGTTAACACGACCACGCATAGTATTAACAACGGATTCAGGTTGTTCATAAATTTCCTTCTGCATAAAGTGGTCAAAGGAACCCTTCATAATCTCAGCTAATTCAATTTCCAATGTTTGAATAGAACGAGTAGGAGGAGTATTATCTTCCTTCGAACGACGAACACGATGAATATGGAGTTCTAAAAAGAAAAAAGAAAAAAAAAATATATATTTAGATTCTACCGATTTTTTTTTTGAAAAATGTTTCACATATTTACCACCATCAGCAATGTGAGCAATATCATCATCTTCCAAATATAAGACACGCTTAGTATGTTCAACAATAGCAGAAGCATCAGAAGCTAAGAAATATTCAATAGGTTGAGGTAAGCCATCTTCACTTAAGAAAGCTCTGGATTGAGAGCGATTTAAAGCAGGACGAGACATATCTTGACCATCGACAGGGGCAACTAAAAACCAAAATAATATAGTTTAGAACACAATATACCTTTACAATGTACTTTCAATTAATACTTACTAGAGTTATTGTTACCAAATTCAACATCAACAAAGTCAACCTTAAGTTTCTTTGCAGTTTTGACACCAATCAAGAGGGGAGAACCACGACGAGTAGCAACAACTTCATTAGGGAAATGTGTAGATTTAAAGATAAAAGCATAAGAACCTTCCAATTCCTTAACAACAGCTTTTACTAATTCAGTAAGACTCATATCCTTGTTATGAGAATCATAAACATATTTGGTCAGTTTTGCAACACATTCCGTATCGGTATCACTTTCAAAGACATAACCCTTCTTTTCGAGCAAAAGTTTAATTTCTTTATAGTTGGTAATAATACCGTTATGAACAATAGTAAATTCATTGTTCTCATCAGAACGTTGAGGATGAGAGTTAATTTGAGAAGGTTGACCATGAGTGGCCCAACGAGTATGTGCCATACCACAGTGACTGATAAAAGGCTTGCCAAAGTCAATTTGTTCATCAAAAACAAGTTTCTTTAAAGCTGCAACCTTACCAACTTGCTTCATGATGAGAATATCGTCATTATCACCATCAACAGCCAAGCCTTATATACATAAATTAGAAAACTCAATAATAAATAATAATTTTTTTTTTACTAATACTCTACCAGCAGAATCATAACCTCTATATTCTAAACGGGAAAGGCCGTTTAAGAGAGTGTCGCAAACTTCACGACGAGACTTTTCACAAAGGAAATTACAGTAACTATAATCATTTATAAGCAACTATCTAAAACTATACATCTATACCAATATTTACCCAAAAATACCACACATGGTTGTTGTTGTTTAATTCTGATGATTTAGAAGATGGGAAAAAGAGATGTAAAAAGAAGAAGAAAAAAAAGAAGAAAAAGAAAAAGAAAACAGAAAAAAAAAATAGGGAATTATTTTTATAACCCACCAATTAAGTATACAATTCAATTTGTTCCGCGGATTCTAATCATAGCAAGAATACCCGCGGTGCTATTCAACAGTTCCCCTTTTCCTTTCTCTTTTTTCTAGCATATGTAAACTTCCGCGGTGATTGTAATCTAAAAATAGCTGTCCAATAAAAAATGAATTATTAATCTATTTTTAAATGAATTTTATCAAATAATGAAATATAGTGAGAACGGTAAATATTGCCATTTTGCGAAAATTGAATGTCCGTCACTAAAGAATAAATTTCATTTTGCCAAAAATAATGGTCCCAAAATAAAATCTATTTGTTTATTCATGCCCAAGAAGTTTATCTTTTTAAGTAAATCAAATTGGCTAGTAAAATAATGCAAACTTTTCAAAATTTAAAACTGTTCAACTTCATTTTCACCGTTATTTCTAAATTTTGCACGACAAATACTTTCTTTTATGAAGATAGGCAGAAATATGTCTACAACGAACAAAGAGTAAAAGTTTTTGACTTTATGGAAGATATTCTAATACAAATCACGGATACTAACATTTTTTTTTTTGAAAACTATTACCCACAAAGATCCCATTTAGAAACTCGCAAGTCTCTTGAGGAAAAAGTTGTGGAGAAAAGCAATGATATAAAATCAAAAGCTGCTATCAAACCGAAATCATAACGGACTAGGTACCCACAATGATTATATAACGAGAAGACAAGAGAGGTGTTTATAGATTGAATGCTAGAATAGGGTCGAAAAAAAAGAGGAAGAATAGTTCGAATTGCAAAGAGTTTGGCATTGACGATGGTGGGATCGTTACCAAAAACAAAACAAAACAAAAGAAGTGCCATATAAACTCTCATAAAAGCACACTGGTCATAAAAACTCCTTCACATTTGAACACGAGGAATACATTTGAACTCTACTTGACAAGGACCCTCAGCTTTACACTAAAGATATTATTGACAGTTTGTCTAAACAGTTATTTTTAAGACGTAACTCAACCATCACTTGAAAAAATAACATACTAGTGACAATCAAAAAAGCCTACATTTGAGCCCAAAGTTAGAAACTCTGCCGACAGTTTACAGACAAGATATGAATAGTTTATCGAAAGACTCTGATATAAATTTTACAAAAAGTGTGTGTCTTTATTGATGAAGCTAAATGTCACATTAGTTTGAAGAATGACCGAGCCAGATCCGATGTTTGAATACCTGCCACTTGCTGAAATGACCAAACATCTGAAAACAAATACATACTGCCACATTATCAGCAGTAGAAAAGGGTTCATACTTATTTTTGAATAAACCCTTAAGTTCTCACATGCTAATTACTTTCTGATATTTTACAAAATTCAAGATTTGTCAAATACTACAAAAAGTGCGTAATCTTGATGAGGCAAGTTTCCAAGCATGTTTTCGAGCCAGATACCTCAAAAATTTTTTTGGTTACGCTTCAACATCATTAGTCAATAAAAATCTACAGGTGCCAACTTTCGGGAAGGGGGAACGTGTGTTTGTTGATGAGGCAGACTTTTACTCGTAGCTGGTGAAAGATCATGCGTTCATAAGGGTCAGGGACCTTATAGGGTAAAAGTAAACACTCAAGGGGTGTAAACATCTGTATTGTTGACTGTGTATTCTCTTTTGGGACGTTATGCTTCTCAAAATTTGATTCTTTAAAGAAAGGTGATACAGCCATTTATCATTACTAAAAATAGAGTATTCACTTACTGATTCAGTTACAGATTATGCGCTTTAGCATGTATAAATGGAGAAATAACAAAACATGTCTTGGTTATTTTTAACACATAAATTTGAGTAAAACTCGGTTCTTATAATAATAGTAAACATAAACGCATCTTTGATGATTTCTATTGTATGTAATTTAAATAATCTGAATAATTAATTTTAACATTTGTTGTACCTGAGACATAACTGTTTTGTGTCTCATTTTATTACTATGGTAACATAACTTCAATTTACTTTTTATATATATGGCAATTAAGAAACATAATGCATATTAAGCTTTATATATTCATATATAGTAAATTAAATGATGGATAGAAAATATCAGAATCTAATAATGATTTTTGCTTTCCCCCCCCCAATTTTTTTTAATCAAAAAATTTATTTATTATGATGACATATGCAAATACAGTGATATTATATTATATCTTTTTAAACTATCTTCTTTAATAAGACGGTTGAAATATTCATTTATTTAGCACTTTTCGTATACTTATTTTCTTTAATGATTCTAGGTACATAACCTAAATGATAGAATACATAACAAATGGAAAACACTATTTCAACATTACACCTTCTTCTATACATGTGTAATAAATTCATTGTGCCTATTTTAACTTTGATATATGATAATAATTGGTTGAGCTAGAATTTTTAATTGGTGAGTGTTCCAAATATTAATAGATATATCTTATAAATATAGACACTTATTACTCAATATCAAGTATATTTTATCTTTCATCATATCCAACAGTTTAATATTATAGTTGAAGTAATAGAGCTAATCTTCATTAACGACATTTATAGTATAATAATTTAATGTTTAAGATTTTTATAATAATATACAACTTTCCCATTTTTATTTACATCTTCAAGTCATACAATTTCAAATACAGAACTATTTGACATAGTGCTGGTTACATAAAAATCTTAAAAATGACGAAAACAGTAATGTGTCATATTTCTTGCTAGAAGCTATCTTCTTTATATATTGTTTATGCTGAATAATCAATAAAACAATAATATATCGTTTAACTTAAATATGATATTATTTTATGTAATTTAATGATTGATAATTATTATGCTTAAATTATGAAATACATCTTACAAACTAAAGAAAATCTTTTTTTTTTTTTTTTTTTTTTTTTTTTTTTTTTTTTTTTTTTTTTTTTTTGCTGAAGAAAAAAGATTAGTTATGTCTATGTTAATAGTATTAAAATATTGCCCTTTTTTTTTTATCTGGTTGTTGGTCACATATCCTCAACAATCAAGATAAAAAGCACTATCAAGTATGGAACTAATTAAAAATATAAATCAAGGCTTTATTACTAGTATATAATATATATTTATTTTAACACATATATGCGGTTATACAAGTCATTCTAGAAATACTTTTTCTTTCTTTATATATCCTGAACTACGAGTACTCGTGCAAATAGTGATAATAAGCTTTTCATATTATTGTCTTTATAGGTATGCTTACGCCTGAATCGTGTGTTTAAAAATAAATGTCAGATATTTTTATTGTGAAAATACCCGGAATATATCATATTATTCATTTATGCCAAGACATATATCAAAATTGATTCATGTGATTTATCAATGACGGTCACCTTCTTACAATTTTATTCTTGCTGAAATTAACATTAATAAAGCCTTTTGATATTGAGATTTTTTTTTTTTAATAGCTTTAATCTCGAGCAAACTCTATTGTATTAATTCAATAAAATCTTAGTAGAATTTATTTGGCATTTAGATTAATTATTTGAATATTGTATACTTGGTTAACGTAATTTTAGCAATAATCATAGTAATGTTATGACCTTTTTTTTTTATACAATAACAATAACAATAAGAGTATAACAAATACTATGTTTAATATGTGCCATACACTTGCTTATGAGACTTTATATTATAGTCTAATTTAGATGATTAATTTCTATAATAAATGTAAATTCTTAAAATATATTCTATGTATCTTTCATGTAAAGCCTAACGAAAAGTAAAATAAAGCAAATGTTAATTATTTCAATAAGAAGTATAAATTTTCGCATTTATAATCATTTAGACTTCCATTTATATTCTTAATTATTTTTTATAACAAAGATCTAGTTAAGTGTTCCGAGGTTATATCTACAAGAGTCTTTTAATTTTATGCTGATAAATATGTATATATAAGAAGACTGATTAAGTTTATTATGATAAAGCTCTATTTTATAGAAAACAATCAAAGAAAATAAAGACATATATGCTACTATTATTGTATTTTGGTATTAATATGTATATCATCTCATAATTTTAATAAGTCTCTGAACATATACTCTTGAAGAGACCTATAAATTTATAAGTATGATGGAGTTTTAGGATTTGAATAATATTGGTGATAAGCATTAAAATCTTGTATACTCAATAATATCACTAATTCTATAAAGTAATCCGCCTAGAAAGAAGGAATCAGGCGTTGACCATTTTAAAATTAAAGCGATTGCACCAATTGCTGATATGATTGCTTCAGTCCTACCATTCATTTTTTAAATTTGTTGGTGTTTGTCGTATACACTACTATCTTGGAAAATCATGCAAGTCATACTCATTTATGAAAAAAGGTTTTGCATTAGATTCAGGTAACTTGAGTCCGATTAGCTTGACGTCTGTTTTCAAATAATCTTTGAAAAATATATTTACTATCCTCTAGTCTCTAGTACTTCTACTTTAGATGTTGCTCATGGAGGTTTTCGTGAATTTCGTAGCTCACTAAACCAAGTATTTTGTCCATCAAAAATCTGTACTATTCTACACTAATATTACCATTTTACGCTAACTCTAGCTTTTCTTGATATTAAATCCGCCTATGACACTGTTGACTGTCCCTATATTTGACATAAATTGCAATTAGCCTTATTACCTTCTAATTTTTTTTTCGATGATGTCTATATTGAAGCATTGTTAAATAACACCGCCTCCTCCTGCCGCTTTTCATCTGTTATAGGTATTCTTCAGGGATCAATTCTCTCGCCATTTCTTTACTCTGTATACATAAATGAGCTACCAGTCCTACTATGACTATACTCTAATGATGCTCCAGAAGTAAGCAACATTGTTTCGTTAGTTGCCCTAATTACATCGTTATTATACGTTGATAATGTCGTACTAATAGAAGTACCTGAGCAGATGCCGTCTCTACCACAGCTCTGCGAAGACAGTAGTTAACATTTAGGCTATCGATATAATCTTCTCAAGTGTGTTGTTATTATTCTTTCAATTGATGATCAAATTTACAAATTATATAGTATACCTTTACCCTGCACAGATTTCTTTTCATATCTTGGTATTCCAATCAAGCTAGGTTATTTTCTTGATATTTCAGCACTAATTTAACAGAATGTTAACAAGGCAACAAAGACCATAAACCAAATCGCTGCTATTGGTATCAATTCCAAAGGTTTTAATCGCTTACTTTCTATGCGCTTCTACATTCAAATGGTACAATTTCAATTGGAATACAGACTTGCGATTAGTATTTTTGAATAACAACCATATCAAGAAAATTGGAATTCTGTCAAAATGATTATGCTCGCTGTATATTTGGTGGCTCATCCCAATCCTTAACCAAAGTGATGTTTTATCTTGTTCAACAGCCATCGATGGCAGATTAAATCTCAATTCTACAGGCAAAAATTTTCCTTCGTTCACTGGAGTTACTTGAAAGCGCTTTATTACAACATCTATTGCCGCATATTTAGGCCTCTGCCAGACATTCACACTGGTATAAACTCAAAAAGTGACCCCTCAGACATTTATGTGCTCTTGTATTCAATATCCTAGATCATCATGCTTTTAAGCAGTTTTGTCAACAATTTTTTTTATAAAATAGTTTTGATTGTCTTTGCAATAATATCAATTCCAAACTGATCTTAGTCTATCGCCCTTCTTTGGAGCAAGGATCTAATATTTTGATTATTAATGACTTACAACAATCATAGTCAAGTCTTTCGTTAGTGTCTTGGTTAGCTTCTTGGTGGTGTTTCTCGGCCGTATCCTTATCATTCATATAATAACTTTACTCCGTGAATACTCAAATCAATGTCTTCATATGTACCGTTGACTTAATATACCATCAACTATTGCTAATCCGATTTCCTTTTTCCTCAACCAACTACCTCTGAAGAAACCAAAGTCCCTGCA
The DNA here is from genome assembly GCF_025118155.1 of Cokeromyces recurvatus. Taxonomy (NCBI): domain Eukaryota; kingdom Fungi; phylum Mucoromycota; class Mucoromycetes; order Mucorales; family Mucoraceae; genus Cokeromyces; species Cokeromyces recurvatus. Next base: position 697,666 of record NW_026251393.1, read on the forward strand.
ACTCACTTTTCTTTGGTTAGTTTGTTGGCCAATGATCTGTATTATTTTACATGAAATGGGATTATCTGTTTCATCAAATACTTCATCCTCCTGTTAATCCTGGTATCAAGCTGATGTATTGGTTATTCTTGTAATAGACTAGTGTATTTACACTGTTTCTGAATTTCTTATTTTCTTCTCTTGACTCCTACGATGTTTTTATTACCTTCTCTCTTTTTTTTTTTGGGACTGACTAGGGCAATCCAATATTAATAAAATTGCTACGTGCTCATTGGTCATTTTTATTTTTATTTTCAAATAAATAAATTCTTTTAATCATATTAAATAAGCTCTCATTTTTATTTTTATTTAATTGTATATAGCCCTTGTCATATTCTAATATAATTAACCATTATGGATTTCTCAAGATTTAATCAAGCTGAACAAGCTCAAATTGCTGCTATGATTGAGCATAAACAGGTATACATATATATATTTATATATATATACATATATAGAAAAGTTTATTATCTTTCTGACGTGTACAGTGAATATTTTTAATTTTAATTTAATATACATGTAGATGAAGGATTTTATGAGACTCTATAGCAGCTTGGTTCAACGCTGTTTTGATGACTGTGCTAATGACTTTACAAGTAAATCTTTGAATGGAAAGGAGGTTAGCAATTAGATTTAAAGATCATGGAGTATATAATTGATTGTGGGGATCTTTTATATATGTATATAGGAAAGTTGTGTTAATAAATGCGCTGATAAGTTTTTGAAACACTCTGAGAGAGTAGGTTCTCGTTTTGCTGAACTTAGTCAAAATGTAAGCTTATAAATTACATATATTATTTTTACTATATAAAAAAAAAAAAAAAAAAAAATACTTAAAATAATTTAATTAGATGGCTCCCCCTGGACAATAACATATGAATATGTATATTTTATAGAATAAAGTTATTATAATTATATTTACATAAATTTAGATAAAATATACATACTACATACAAATTTGTTGGTATAAATTACTTTGAAATAGATGCTTCTTTAACAGTTGGCGGTGATAAAGATCTTCTACAAGTTGGACAAGTTGGTTTTGAAACATGATGCTGTATCCAAGAATGTAAGCAATGTCTAATTGGAAGAAAAAGAAGATTTAATCAAAAGAGAAATGAAATAGGATTCTTTTTTTTTTTACAGATGAAATAAATGGCCACAAGCAAGTTTCTTTGCAGTCTTCATTTTCTCTCTGCAGATAGCGCAGTCATCATTATAATTTAATAATTCTTCTGCAGAAGCATCAACATATCGATCTCGAACATATGACATAGCTTTCCATCTTTCACGATAAGTAATAACTTTACTATGCAAGTTCTTTAATACACTTCTTACATTTAAGAATAAGACAATATCGACTAATCCAAATGAAATGCCATGCATCCACTATTTAAATAGATTTATAAAATTAAGTGTAAGATGTAACTACAACACTTATATTACCATTAATTGTAAATATTGTAATAAAGTACAACCAAGTATAAGTACATCAGCGCTTAATTCAGTATAATAGTTGATTAATCGTTTACTTTCAAATCCATTTTCTCTCCATTGATCTAATAAGTGCGTTATATATTTAATCAATACTTGTATAGTATCCAATACAACTGGTAAAAACTTGAAAGAAGATTAGTTTTAATAGAGTTATAGTTTACTACTACTTTACCTCCAAAGTAAGAAAGGCTATTGAGGTTGGAAATAAATAAAAAGAGCAGATATACCAAATAATATTACTGACTAATATCATAGATAATAGAAGCGTAATTTTATAATACTCCTTTAAAGATACAAAAGCTATTGTTGTCAACTTGTATTCTATGTTAATATATACACATCTACTACTATTGTTATTATTATGATTTGTTTACATTATCTAATCTATCTCGACCAAGTAAACTGAAAATTCGCATAAATCCTAATAAACCAATCCACATGGATAATCGTAATATATGTCTCCATACTGGATCCATCACTGCTCCAATAAATATCACTTTGAATAATAAAAAGTTTAACATTCGATCATACATGTGCTTATAAGTCAAAGGTTAATTATTGAATAAGTTTTGTCATCATTGCTCTTTACTCACTTGACTTTCCATTGGCCATAATTCTCCAAATATTAGTTTGATTATCCATCTTCCAAAAAGTATTGATCCACAGATGGCCATGTTCACATGTGCCTATATAAATTAGAATAATCATAAATAAATAAGTAAGTAAATAAATAAAAATAAAAATAAACCATAACTTTCTACCAATAAACTTATTTTTTGTGATTCGATATGAGAAAAATAAGCAAAAAGATAGCTTCTATTACAAACATGATTTTTTGATAATATTGAACCCAAGTCTTTTGAATAGCAACTTGACCAAACGTCCGAGTATAATAAAAAGGACCGCAACGAAATAACGCAAGCTACTATAAACGTAATACTAGAAATAAAAGTATAATTTGGAATATCGTATTTCATAAAGAAGAACTAGTTTATTTACAAGGTATATTTTTATAAGGTGGGCGGGGAGAAATAAGAGAGAAAAAAAGGAGTGAAAAAAGAAAAAAAAAAAAAAAAATGAATAAATTTTATATACAATAAATTTTAATTTATTTGATAAATAGACTTTAGTATTTCTGAAGCATTTAATTCACTTGATATTATAGGCTTCAATTTTTGCTGTTCTAATTTTTGTCGTTTCTCTTTTGTTTTATATTCTTTACGACTCATCAACAGTTTTTCAAATAAAGACTCCATAATTAAATCTTGTTGTGTATTCATGGTATCTAAAATATAGGTGTAAAATAGGATTATTTAAAGTCCTGACTTTATCATTATCATTATACACTTACAGTCACTCATATCAATGCCTTTTCCTTTAGATTGAGCTCCATTACGTGCTTGGTTTCTACGTTCCATTTCATGCTTCTTTTGTGCTTCGATGCGTTCACGTGTTTGTTTTAATAGCTTCAAATCGTTTTGGCATTTCTGATCGAGCGACAAGTTAGTTAGTTAACTTACAATGGCTTTTATTTTATTTTATTTCTTACCTGCCAACTATTAGTAAAGATTTGAAAGATCTTGAAAAACTCGTTAGGTTGCATCTTTTGTGGATTTTCACCATAAAATGAGACAGATTTTTCATAAGCAACTTCTGACTCTTGTTGTAATTTTTCAATACTATTAAATTTATGAGTTGCTTCCTTTTGGAACTCTTTTAAAGCTTGAATGAATGAATCATTATCTTCATTAGATAGCATATCAAACTGACTTAGACCCTTTTTCATACTAGAGAATTCACTCATTAATTCCGTCTTATTCACTAGAATTTATGTCAATAAAGGGGGGGGAGATATTATTATAAAGATCATTTTGATTATTTGTTCTCTATCTCATTACCTTTACATGCTTCTTTACAGTATTCTAACTCATCTAAAAATCCAAGAACCTTGGGGAAATTCTTTTCGCTCGTTTCAACGAGGAAATGTAATAAGGTAGTTGATGTAGATCCTTTTGTGTCAATAATCTAAATTCATTGATAAGTTTTTTTTTCCCTCTATTTTCTTTCAACTAGAATTTCTCATACCTTGTTAATACTTGAAATCTTAATACCTGCAGCGCCTCCTCTACTAGTGTTCCCATTCATATAATTTCCCAAAACAAGAATCATGTGTAATAATTGTTTAAATCTTTTAGCATTTTTTAACGAATTTGAAGCTAATAAAATATCCTTTAATTCCTATAATACATAACAAATAAGATACAATAGTTTTTCTTTTTCTTGTAATGTCTTACTTTTTCTACTCGATATGCTTTGTCCCAAAATGTTACTTTATATAAAAGGCATTGCACACGTAATTTGAATTGTGGTATTTTCATCATCTGTAATGATAGTTTATCAGGCATTGAAAGTTTTTGTACATCACCTGTATATGATTTTAATTTCTTTTGCTCATCTAGTTGGGGTGCAAATTTTGTCAAACTTTCCAACATGTGTTCTTCCATCAAAGTCGAATTAAATGATCTCAAATACTCATCTAGCTTATTTATATCTATTTCTTTAGGTAAACTTGTTATGAAAATATTCATCGTGTGAGCCTTTCGTTCATCTAATAACTCAATCTGATCATCTTGTTTGATTATGTGACGTTTTGTAACAGGTTTCTGGGCAAAGGTCTTTTCAATCGTTGTAAATACATCAGCCTTTGAGAGTTTAGTGACAATTAATGATTGTGGATCATGTGGATTAAATAATGACACAGCGTCATCAGTCTCATCACTGTTGTCATCATCATCACTTTCGTCATTCAAATGTTCCCAAATAGTATCACTGAGTTGGCGACGGTTAATCTTTTCCCATTCTACAAACTTAAGCTTTGTTTTGGATTGATGAGAGGGCTGTTGTTGTTGTTGTTGTGGTGGTGGTGGTGGTAACGATGAGACCCCAGGTACGCCTGGTGGTGGCGGCGGTGGTAACGAGGAAGATACTGTAGGAGGTGGCGGTGGTGGCGGTGGAAGTGAAGAAGACGTTGAAGGAGGTGGTGGTGGTGGCGGTGGTGGAAGTGAAGAAGATGCTAAAGGAGGAGGTGGTGGTGGCGGCGGCGGTGGTGGTGGTGGTGGTGCGGCTTCATTTGTTGGAGGAGAAGAAGATGATACTGGCTTAGAAGGCATGGTTGGTATAGGAGGAAGTGGTGGTGGTGGTGGTGGTGGTGATGATGATAAAGTGTCTATATTAGATGGTATATTGGTTGGTATTAGTTTAGGAGAAGCTGATGGAGGAGTAGGTAGTATTGCAGTAGAAGAAGAATTAGAATCTTCGTTGACGTTTGATTGAGTCGTTTGTAGTGGAATTCCTAATTCTTGTAAATTAATTGGTTCTAAAGTGGGTGTCTCCGGTAACAATTTTAATTTTAAGGCCTTATTAGAGTTACTAGAAGGTGTCTGAGGTATATTTTTAAATTTCTTATCAACATGATTCGGCTTTGAATCTTTATGTTCTTTCCTTGATACTGACAATGATTTCGATGTAAGTTGTTGCTCAACGCTTTTACTAATTTTTGATTTAATCACTTCAAAGGATTCACTCTTCATTGAAAGTAAAAAAGTATATGTTAATAGAAAGGAAAAAAAAAAAAAAAAAAAAAAAAAGAGAAAGTGAGGAGGGATTTAGACTTGATAGTCTTATTACTTACTTGAGTGTTCTTTTCAGTGTTCTTTGAAACTAAAATGCAGACTGTCTCATAGAGTCTTTTTATTTGGTTATCCATTGTCTCCAAAGTTTTTTTATGTTCCTTCTCGATATCATTAAGCCTTTGTTGTAATACAGCATTTGTTTGATTAGCAACGCGTAAACCACGCTCTAATGCTTCATTCTTTAATCGATATTTTCCAACAAGGCCATCTATTGTAATAGTTCATTATTAAATAAATAAATAAGTATCACAATATACAAAAACTTATACCTGCTTTTAAATCTAATTGAATTTTTAATTCTGCTTCTCTTTCAAGAGCCTTAGCAGCTATTTCCCTTGCTTCATCAGCTTCTTGCAGGGCCATTTCTAATTCATCTTCTTCTGCAAATTTGGATATCAAATCCTTTACTGTCATACCATAAACATGTGAGAAAGAGTTATTTGAATGACCATTTCTATCAAGCGTGATTTGTGAGACAAAATGTTCTACAAGTTGGTAATATCGATTTCGTGTCTCTGGAGAATCCGACTGAATCAGTGATAATTGTAGTAATATAGATTGTAGATGATCATATGCTCTAGTGCCTCTTATAGTGGAAGCTAATTTATCTAAAATTTCTGTTGGTTCTTCTGTACCATTTCCTTGAACCATATGAGCTATAGCATCACTATCCTCTAACTCTTTAAATTCCTCTAATTTTAAATTAATGAGTTCGTTATTGAAGGATTGCATTTTTTCAAAAATTTGGGCAAGCCCTGCTTGATAAAGTTGATTTCGTAAGATTATTCGATCATCCTTATCTTCCACTGTATCTGGATCTACAATAGCTAGAATTAATAAAAGGTTTGCTAGCTTTTTTTTTTTTGTGAGAATAATGGGAAGGGAAAGACAAAGATGTTAAAACTATATTTCGTATGCGTTATATATATTGTATCTATAAAGTAATACTTTACTGCATGTTCCATAATGGGTATATCAGAATTATTTTTCGAAACTATTTGTCGAACATCCATACTAGCTCCTACAATTGTTCCCATTTTCCCTCTTCCGTCCAAGATAAGACATAGTTTCCTTAGCCATGAATCAAAACGACCATAATCATTTCTAGTTTTTTTGATCGTATCCATGCCCTGTAGAACCATGTTATGCCCCTTAGGTTGTTCAAAATAGCACATAAATGTTAATGCATCACAAACAAGTCTTTGTATTGGCAAAGAAGGTGATAAAATAGATTGAGTTAAGGTGATAATATAACTTGGCTCACTAATAACTTGTTGAATACCATACTATAGATGTGGAAAGGGGGTGAGGAGTTTTTTTTTTTTATATAACATGATACGTTATAAAATATCAGACAATATATACATACATAATTATTAAATAACTGTCGTAGACATTTGATTATCTCAAGTTCTAGTTGACAATCTCGTTGATTTCTATAAAATATATAAATACATATATTAAAGTTTCCATTTATTGTACTTTCATTTACCTATTGTCATTCTTATTGATATATGATAGCTCTTCAAATAAACTATTAATACCATCTTGTTCGATAAATTCCTGAACCCATCTAATTAATAATAAATAAATAAAAAATATTATGTAGGCATAGGTTTATTTTGTACCTGATAGGCATTGTCCTTAATCTAACAGAAAGATCGGAAACTAACTTTGAACGAACTTGGGATTTTGATTCTCTTCTAGTGAATGATTTTATATAATAATTAGGTGTTAATAAATAATCTGATGATGATGTGGATGATATGGACGAAAATTCATTCGCTGTAATGGTGCTATTTTGACTATGATTACTATTATAACTATTAGTGTTGTTATTGCTGTTATTATTGTTATTATAAGCAGTAATAGCAGAGGTTCGATTATTTGGATTCTTTTTACTAACAACTGTTCCCATAGATATTAAAGCGCTTTCATTACAAAGAATAAACCATTTCTTTTCTGGCGTTAATTCCCTAACATTTGCATCGTTAATATTGATATCTAGTCGTGACTATGTAAAGTGAGGATGGTATTAGTTGACTGTAAAGCAATTATATACAATAATATATATAGATATATATATTTCTCTTTTGAAAGTGTAATATGTACGGCTACTTCCTCGAATAGTCGATCAATTTCTTCATTTGATGGCTTGCTTTTTTTACTATCGCTGCTAATAATAGATGTAGATGATGATGATACTATGAATAAAATAGTCAATAAAGTAAACGTAAATAAAAGAAGTTTTGATATTTACAATATTTATTTGATTTTGAATCTGATGAATTCTTTTTTTTATTTCGAAAAATTGCCATTAAATGAACAGTAAACAAAAAAGAACAAATAAAAAAAAAAAGGGAAATAAGCAACAGTAAAATAATAATTTTTTGTGTTGTATATAAAGATACAATATTTCCTTATTTGGCAGAGACAAAACAATAATTAATTCTGGTACATTTCGTTTTTTTTTTTCTTTTACAAAACCTAAGAATATATAATATTAATATATGTACTAAAGGATCATATACTTGTAGTAAAAGAATAAGAAACAAGCCTCTCTACATTGTTAAAATAAAAATGTAGATAATTGAGGCTGTATTATGTAAACCTCTTTTTTTTAAAAAAAAAAAATCATATGTAAAATTAGATGCAATTTGTTGTATTTTTTTTGACACTTGTTTGTAATACTTTGAAACGTATTACAGCATATGCTGCATATCTTTATATATGCATAAGTAAATAGCTGTATAATGTTATCAAAAGCTTGTTTATTGCTGCGATATTCTATTGGCTATGAATTTCAATACTTATCGGGAAAGATTTCATCCACTAAAAAAGAAAAAAAAAAATATATTTTTGTCTTGTAATCTATCTTGAATTCTTTTTTTTTTTTTTTCTGTAATTTTTTTTTTTTTATCTGAAATGTTAACAAAAAAACATGCCTTAGATGATGACTTTGAGTCACCTAGAAATGTAATAATAGAAAGTAATGTGGATTATTTATCTTACAAGTTTGATGAAATGGATCTTGCTGCTTCTTGGCGTGTATTAACAAAACAAAAACTAACAATTGTAAATGGTATTCGACTTGAAAATGCTTCGTGGAGGACTTGGGCTAAACAAAGAAACAATTTAAAGACTATCAGTCCGGAAACATTGAATTGGTAAAGAGAGAAAAAAAATATATATATAACATAATAATTACTTCATTGATATATGTGTGTTCCCAAAAAAAAAAAAAAAAAAAAAAAAAAAAAAAAAAAAAGACTCACATGAGTTACGGTTTTATTAGGTTAAAAGATAGTGATGTGACGTGGCTTTATGGTCCTTTACATACAGTCATTAAAAATATGGATGATGAAGACCGTTATGCTAAACCAAAAGTATCTGCTCCAGAAGATACATTAGGTTTAATGACAACTTCCGCACAACAACAGCAACAGCAGCAACAGCAACAGCAACAGCAACAGCAGCAGCAGAATTTGGCTACATCAAAAGAATTAAGTGATAGTCAAATTACAACATCATCTACTGAAAATACTGTAGTTAAATCTTCTTCCTCTATTTCCTCTGCTCCTACAACAATGGGTACACCTAATTCAGATTCAAATAGGCCTAATGCCTCTCCTCTTCAAAAACCACTCAAGTCTGCTCTGAAAAAAGTTACCATGTCAGATTTATTAAAAAGATCAGCTTCGGAATTACAATTAAATTCCAAGTTATCAAACGGTATATCGCTATCAGAAGCTAATCAACAGCTTGGCGCCTTCTCACCTGCTGTTATCGCCAGTCATCGTCAACCCAAGTTGCGATTTAATCAATATGTTGAACAATGCATTGCTTTGTCAGCTGACACTAGTAGTAGTAAAAAAAAAAGTTCTCGTGTGAGACTGACGGAATTGAATGATATTAGAAGAGATAAAGAGGATGAGGACACTACATCGTCCTCTGCAGCTGAAACTTCAGATGATGATGATGACTACGATCCTGGAGAAGATTCAGATGCAGGCAGTATTCTTATGATGCGTAGTTCTCGACCTCATAAAGTAAGATCATCCATTAAAAAAATCGAACCTACTCTATTGAAAACAAATTCACGATCGGATCAGGACTCAAGTGATGATGACTCTAATTCGGATGAAACATCCGATGATGATTTAATTATCCCTACTACCTCGTCTAATAATGCTTATCAATATGTACATAAATATCGTCGTAATAGTAAAAGTAGTCTTAATCATAATCGTAGAAAATCTTCCAATGTTGACACATGGGATGCAGAAAGTGCCGATTCGGATGCTCTTGTCCAACATATTATTCAAGTGTCAAAAGGTAAAAGGCCATTAGGGCCTAGAGACCCAGCAGCCGATCGTATGCCTACTCAACCCAATGTCAGCTATGATAATGGTTACATTAGTACGGATGGGGGTATGCCACCTACGAAATCGGATTATGATTACGAGTTTGATGACGATGATTGGGATACACATAGTGAACATGCAGAAGATGTTCCATACGCTTTTATAACTGAGGAATATCCACCTATTGCGCCTGCTCCCCCAGTTGGATGTCAAATTTGTAAGGCGCCTGTTAATAACGAGCCTGTCTTGCCTGCTGTGAAACCTAAGGTTGAAAGATGTGTAAGTGATACAAAAGCAACAGATGATATCTATCATACTCAACAGCAATATGATAGCAGTAATAACGATGGAAGTAATAACAATAACTCGACATTCTTTAGTAGTATTGCTCATTGGGCTTCTTCTCATCTTTGGCCAGCAGATAAATCTAATTAACAAAATACAGAAAGAAAAGTTGTATAATAACAAAATCCATGATAGAATCTATATAAATATGTCCATTCCTTTTTTCTTTTCTTTTTTTTTTCCCCTTTTACATTATATTATAAAACATGTACCTAAATAATATTCATATAACAACATCATTTCTTTTTTACTTGTACAGCTCATGTCAATAAAAAAACAAAAAACAAAAAACAAATAAAATTTTATATATATAGAAGCTTGAATATAAACTATTATCAGTTCCCTGACATTCAGTTGTTAGACGTATTTTATAAGAAAATTGTTTAAATATTGTTTAATAATCTACAAATATATTAAGCTTAGTGCGTAATCCTACAACTATAAATAATCAAATAGAACAATTTATCCTGTCACTATGTGAATGTATAATGTTTTATGCCTTGCAAAATTTGGAATTCATAAGTTAAACCGTGGAGACCAGTCACAATAGATATCTCTTTTACTTTTTTTTTTTTTTTTCTTTTTTCGGTTTTCTTTTTATTAGTTCAGAAAATTTAATCAAGACATTATGGGATCATCAGAAGATAAATCGAGACACTCATCATCTTATTCTGAACGCCGATCACGAAGACGTTCTCATTCACCACACAAAAGAAATAGACATGATAGTCATTCAAGGTCTCCTAGTCGAGAGCGCTCAAGTAGACGACATGATAAAAATGATTACAAACATCGTTCTTCAACAAGAAATCGGAGCAGAAGTTGTGAATCAAAACATCGTCATCATCGTCGTCATCATCGTTCTAGAGATAGAAAAAGACGCTCTTCTTCAACATCATCATCATCATCATCATCAAGTTCTTCGGATGATGATAGGAAACGAAGAGAGCATAAAAGACATAAAAAGTCCAAAGTAAATATAACCAACACATAATATATACATATATATACACATCTTAAATTAATTTAATAATTAGAAAAAATCAAGAAAACATAAAAAAGTTGGTGATGAATGGGGTAAATATGGAATTATTCACGAAGCAGAGTAAATATGTACATTATAAACATTTCGAACTTTATTTTGAATTAACTTTTTTTTTTAATATATACAGTATATTCACTAAAGAACCAGTATGTTGATTTTTTAAGTTGAATGAAAACTCAAATAAAAAAATATTTATACAGACGTAAAAAAAAAAAAAAAAAAAAAAATAGGAATTTCAGGCCTGGTTAATTGAAGTTAAGAATGCAAACGTCGAAACACTCCATAATAATAAACGTAAAGAAATGTTTATTGAATTCATGGAAGATTATAACACAGCCACTATGCCACATGAAAAGTAATGTACATTATATAATAATTATATACATATTATAATTATTCATTTTTTCTTTAATAATAAACACTATTTATTACAGGTTTTATGATCTTAATAAGTGGGAAAGACGCCAAGAGTTCATTAGAATGGGTGGAGATCCTATGGCTACAACCGATGTTTTTGATTTTAGAAAAGACGAAGAAAATCTAAGGCAATTATCTTTATTTCTATATCAAAATTACAATTGTAATATAACACACCTTTTTATTAATATTATTATTATTATTAGAATGCATCATCGCCAGAAGGCTAGAGCAGCAGCAGCATCTCGTCAGCCAGCATTGCAATTGTCGGAAGAACAAATCAAAGAGCTTACTCGAGTTAACAGGGAGCGAGTTGAAGCTGATCGTATGCGCAAAATGGGTTTAAAACCTAAAGAAGGTATGGGTGTTCGTTATGAAGAATATACTGGTGAATTTTAAAAAAAAAAATCAAAAAATCAGAAAAAAAAGTGTAATGTCTATATTAAAATGTCAATAAATAAATAAAAGACAGTTGATAAAAAGGTCCAAGTCAATGAGATTTAACAATAGTTGCTGTAAAAGTTGATTATTTTAATTAAAATTTTAAGCTATGGGTATTTATACATAAATGATGCATGATGGTATGGAGAAAATAGAAAAGTATGTGTTATGATAAATAATATTATACAATATTATACTATGAGGAATATACAAAAAAAAAAAAGGGTAATGATTTATAATTGCCGCTACGTTTGAATTTAATGATGACTATAATATATTTTTTGTGAGATTCAGTAATAATTATTATAGCAGCCCGATTCAACTCTCTGTCGTTAACCGACAATTAAAATAGTCTTTTTTTTTTAAAAAAAAAAAATTTCAAGTTAAAACTTGTTTGATCTCTTCTTTATTTCTATCAAACAATAATTGTATTTATATTAAATAAATAGATGATAAAATATTATATAATCTATGAATATGTTCCAATAGAATAAAATAGAATATAAACAAATATTAAAACAAGTTTTAACCTTTAAGAAGTACCTACGTGTCAGTTTGTTTCATTTCTGTCCCTATTTTGCGTATTATTAGTTTGTTATTGGTTAGCAGCTTAAATTTCCTTTTTTTTTCGTTTTGCCTCTTTCCCTAAGCGAGCGTGCTACAACCATACTTCAATTTTTTTTATCAGAATGTCTTCAATAGCAGGTTCAATAAAATATGAAAAAATAAACTCTTATTTAAAGGTAAAGTAAAGTTGGTTCAGGCCTTTAAGCGTATTTGTAAATAAAGGTAGCCTGTGAAAAGATTTTTTTAGTGCTCAAAAAGAGTATCTATCTAAAACCCGAATAATAATATAACTTATAGTAATCTCCATTATACTAACATAACTGTATATAAAAAATTAATAAAACATAATACAATGGCAATAACCTTTTAAAGAAGAAATGAGAAGAGGTAGGGTACGATTCAAGAAAGTTTGTAAAATATTGGGTGTCTGTAGGAGGAACAAGGAGCTTCCAATGTTCTAATTGGCTTCTGAGTTTTAATTGAAATTTTATATGCTATCACAATTATTATGGTTTCAGAAATCAATAAGCGCGGTTGGTTAAGTGGTATAATCTTCGCCTGCCACGCGAAGGGCCGGGGTTCGATTCCCCGACCGCGCATTCCTCTTTTTTTTATTTTATTTTTTTTTTCGTTATTATTTGTTGTAAACTTTCTACAAACAGAGAGCTAGTATATATTTAACGTTATTGGATACAAAAAAAAAATGGATTAAATAACAAAACATTATGTAGCACTAATTTTTAAGTAAACTTTAAAATAAGATAGAGACTTATTGTTATTATAAATAAAAAAGAAATAACACTAATATATAGTTAAATTTAAACACTATCAATATAAAAATATGCTATGGTCTCTCTTTCAAAGGTTTTTTACGCTAAAAAAAAAGATTTTAACGTCATATATTAATAAAAAATATTTGAACTAGGTAGTATAGTTTCAATTCATAATTACAGAATTATTATATATGAAAAAAAACACACATATAAATTATAACGAATAAAGTATACAATACAGCCTTATTATGTCGAACATTTAAAATAATGATTCCATATACACATGTGCAGATGTATTATGACGACCTATTTTCTTATCCTATTTTATAGTTCGTGAAATTTATACTTGCCAGTAAAATAGAACCATATGATTGAATATTTTGTATGTGTGTGGGATCAACAAGCAATTTTAGGAAATGATTTTATTACGCAACCTTAAAATGAATTATAAAAGGCAATTATAGATTTGCTACAGAAAGATTTGAAAAAAATTAATTGCATGTGAAATATTCTTTTTCCCTTATTCTTTTTTTGTAAAAGGTATGTAACACCTACTTCTCCTTATTAGTATCCATCAAGATGACAAATTTATAATTTTGCTTATAAAAATACGAACAAATATTTGTTGTGCTTTTATACGTCTTTTTTTTTTTTAAAAAAAAAAATAATAATAATAATTTTTTTTATTAAATTATAATGTCTGACCTTATTGTTCCTGGATTCAAGAGTTCTGAGCTCATCAATGATTTAAACAAAGCTTTCGATCAATTCAGTACTGAAGATAGAGCTAAGTTAATCAAGCAAGTTAATGGTGTCTTCCAATTTGTTATTAAGAATGACCAAGGAAAGGAAGAGGTTTTTACTGTCGACTGCAAGAAGGAAGGAAAGGTAGTCCATGGTAAGGGTGACATTAAGGCTGATGCTATTTTATCTTTGAAGGATGGTGATTTTGTTGATTTGGCTACTGGCAAATTAAATGGTCAAAAAGCATACATGAGTGGTAAGCTCAAAATTAAGGGCCAAATTATGCTTGCTATGAAGCTCGATAATGTTTTCAAAGCTGTTAATCCTACTGCTAAGCTTTAAATTGTACTATAATAATATATATATATATATATATATATATATATTACACACATTACATGTAAAGAAACTGATTTTTCTTCTCTATTCATTTTCTCCTTTGTTTACTATTAATCACTTACATAATAAAGATAAATAACTATCGTATTCATTATAATAAAATGAAGAAGATTGAATAATAAAATTAATTGAATTAATTTACAAACATATAGTTAACTAATATGTCCACATTCATGTTATAATAATAGTAGTTAAGCGATGACTTAAACCTAGGAAAAGATATATTGAGAGTAAATAAAATATCATACTTATCTTTTATACTTTTGCGCCTATTTCATCAGATATAATTAATTGATAGAAATGACTCAGACTTTTATTGCTAAAACAGAAAAATGATTCAAAAAGAAAAAAAAAAAGGTATACCTTATTCAAATTTATAAATTTTATAAGACTGGAAGCATATTTTCTTCTGTATAAATTTATGATGTTAGATTTAAACGCATTAACGTCTGTATAGATAATTGTAACACTATTGATATTTTAAGACGTGATATTTCGTAAAATATAAAGCAACTTAATTATACTTGGAACGTGAAGTTCAAGATAAATTCATATATAAATTTACTAGTGCTTTCAAAGCTTATAAAATTATAATGAATTCCTAGATACTGCTTTCATTATGTTAAGCAACATTTATAACTTTATAGTTTCTCCTCCTTTCCACTAGCGTAAATTATACAATTACTAAATGCTTTAGATATATTACATTTCGAGGTATAAATATTAATTTTTATATTTGCAGAGTATTGAATCAAGATTTGTCAAAGAACATAATCAACAATATGAAACAAATTTGGATCTAAGAAAAAAAATTACAGTAATAAATAAAAGAAAACAAATAAAACAATAGCTTTATTTGTGCCAGCTATAAAAAACTCTATACAAATTAAACATAAAAGGATAAGCATATTTCTTCATATAATATGTATATAAATAATACAATACATATACAAAATTATACTTTAACGTTTTTGTATTTTAATTTTATACTTGTTGCTTGCTTTCTTACTTTTGTTTGTGGATATCACATGCAAACAATTGTAAAAAAAAAGAGTTACAGGATTTATTTATTTTTTCCTCATTTTTAATCCTTTTCCTCTCTCTATTTTTTTATAGTCTTATTTCTTCATAAATGATATCAACATCAGCATCATTGTATGTGTCCCAGATAAGATTTTGTCGAGCTTTAGCTGTAGTTCGCTCTTTACCAACAGAATCTGATAGAGAATTTCAACCGTCAGTAGCTGACAAGTTACAATTTTACAGTCTTTACAAACAAGCTCTTGTAGGTGATTGTATGTTACTTAAACCATCATCAAAAAATATTGTACATTATATAAAATGGTAATATTCATAATGGTAATATTCATAATGGTAATATTTATAATGATAATATAATTATAAAGAAGAAATACGACTAAATATATTTCTTATATATAATAGGAAAGCCTGGAAAAAGCTTAGATGAATAAGTCCAATTGATGCCCAAATGATGTATATCGAAGCACTTAAAGATCTTTTACAAAAGGTAAATAATAAAACAAAAAGTAAATATAAAAGACTATTAGCATATAATACTATTTTTGATAAAGTTTATTATTCAATATCCTTTTTCTAAGCTTACAGAAAGCCTAGTGTTATGATTGTAGTCGTATTTACAACTAAGTTAATAGAAATAAACTATCAATTATTTAAATAATAAAGAGGTTATTCAAATAAAACTAGTGTATTGTACTTCACAGCATAATATTCATTCTACACTCAGTTTTGATAATAGTATTCGAGCATTAAAAATAATGATATACATTGCATTATGTAATAATAAGAATTCAATAGGTTTATGACTGTTATATTCAATTACATAATTATTTATAAGTCATACATATTATATATAGATAGCTATAAAGATGAATACTGTTATGTAGTAATATCTTGTAGGATAATAATAATAGTAGCATATAAATAATTGGTATTGTTATAGCTAACATATTCATTGTGAATTAATATTGACGCGTCGCTTACCCCAGAAATAATAATTTAATATTTTTAGTAACAGCGACAGCTCAGGCAGAAAAGAATAAAAATAGATTTTATTGTAGAAAATATTTATGACTAATGCTTTATTATAGCTTATCCAAATAGTAGTTCTATTAATATCACTTACCTTGCAAAAACATATAAATAGCCCTTTACATTTTCACATAATTTTTCCTTGTACAAATTTTGTATTATTCTTCTAAATAAAAACTATACGAAGTTTTCACAGACTTGTCTTTTGTCTTTTTCTCTTTCTTTAACTTTTTGCTTATCAAAACAACCTTGTCCACCTTGACCATTTTTCCTATTAGCCAACAAAAAGACTATATTTATTTGACTTTGTCTTTCTATCTCAAACTTTTTTTAAATATGGCAATAACTAAAGAACAGGCGATATGCTTGTTATTCTGTGAAGAAATAAATGAAGATAACATATCTGGACTTACAAAACGAATCAACTTAATGAAGGACATTGACATCTGCTATGAAAAGGATCCACAACAACCTAGATTAATCCCGTTGATACTTTTACACACTCATCCATCTAGATTTCGAAAATACACAATCAGTTCGAAAGATTACACCGATAAAACTATTAACGGTGATCATCAGCAATGGTTTAATTTAATCATATATTATATTTTTGGCACATGTTTTATTCTTTTATTATACAATTAAAAAATAAATAAACTTCATAATGCTTCGCTAATTGATTTTAATATGTTTACTTGGAGCGTTGAAAAAGTCCTTTTCTACAATCAAATTCATTTATGTCTTGTGTGCCATCTAACATATGATCTCGATCATAAACATTTATGGGTTTCCCAAAAGGACTACGATCAATTACATTTTTTTTTATACTTTCATTTTGACTACAAAAAAAAAAAAATATTTTTAACATAAAGCAATATTTATCTTTCACGTATATTACTATACTTTAAAAGACTTCTGAGATCAGTACAATTGGTAGTAATACCCACAAAGTCTACTCCGACTAAGCAGTTTTTTTTTTTTTTTTTTTTT
Source organism: Cokeromyces recurvatus (assembly GCF_025118155.1). Classification (NCBI taxonomy): domain Eukaryota; kingdom Fungi; phylum Mucoromycota; class Mucoromycetes; order Mucorales; family Mucoraceae; genus Cokeromyces; species Cokeromyces recurvatus. The sequence continues at coordinate 715,049 of NW_026251393.1, forward strand.
TTTTTGCAATACTAAAATAAGAGATAGGATCTAAAGAATGATTTTTGCAGTTTAAATATATATAAAAGCTAATTCTTCTTTGACTATTAATGCATTAACTTGGGTAGTACCTTCAGCTTTATTTAGCTACCTCAATATAGTACTGTCATAATTCACATCTCTTGATGAAAAAGGCTCGCCTGCGTGTGACATTGATGAAACATAAATTTTATCAACTAACAATCTTTCAAGCATTTTATCTATCATAGATTGAAGTAATCTGATTCTTGTGTCCTTATCTTCATTTCCATACGACTTTCTTACATAACCAACTACTTCATATCCATTTGACTTGAGGTTATTAACGTATTGTTGGAATTTAGGTATGTCTTCCCTGATTCCGTTTGCAATATCATCTAAAATAACTTTGAGTGATTAGAATTCTAGAATAATCCTAGAAGTTCTGACTTACTTATAAATTTATTTTTAACCACATATAGCCTGCAATATCGGATTCTCTCCATATCATTGTTTTTTAGTGACTTTCTTGAGGACTCTACTTGCATGAATGGGAATTTACTCTTTGACCACCATGACGTGAATGAGTTGATCGTTTTACTGTCAAATTTATCTGTATATTTTCACAATAGAGAGAGAATATCTTTCATTGCAACATCTCTCTGCTCATATGTTTCTTCATTATAAGGATCAAAGGGTAGATACAGTTCGTTTAAAAGTCGAATGATTTGAGTGTCAGAGGCTATTTATTTTTAAAGAGAAGTTTAGATAGCTTTTCTCTCAAATACATTTGCTTAAAACAATTTTTTTAATTATACTTACTAAGCTTTATATTTTCATTTATTGATTTTTCCCCCAACTTTAAAGCATTACTTGAATATCTATGATAAGTAAACTGATTTGCGTTTATCCTAATGATTGGCAAAAGAATCGGCTGATGCGGATCCTTTTCATAGCAGATGTCAATGTCCTTCATTAAGTTGATTCGTTTTGTAAGTCCAGATATGTTATCTTCATTTATTTCTTCACAGAATAACAAGCATATCGCCTGTTCTTTAGTTATTGCCATATTTAAAAAAAGTTTGAGATAGAAAGACAAAGTCAAATAAATATAGTCTTTTTGTTGGCTAATAGGAAAAATGGTCAAGGTGGACAAGGTCCAACAAATAGAGTTTTTTGATTGGCTAATAGGAAAAAAGGTAGTGAACAAGGTGGTCAAGGACGCAGAGAAAGACACAGATTGTCATTTGATTGGTAATTGTTGTATATATAATGATGTATTACATAATAACTTAGAATAAACAGATCAGAATCATGAATAAACGAGATTTCATTATTCGATTTCAAGAAAAATAACCGGCTAGATCAAACACCAATAATTTAATATTTATTAGATTAATTCTCAGTCAGGGCAAAGACTAGAGCTCAAACACAATAACTTTAATTATTCTATGTGAAAATGTTCTTCTTTCAAGATATCTTCATTCTGTTCCTGTCGCGAAGTAACCCGTTCTCCACAAGATATAAATATGGATCCATTTTGCACTCATCTTGGAGAAATCAAGTTTTTTTTTTTTATTTTTTTTTTTATTTTTTTTTTTATTTTTAATTTTTTATTGATAATAAAAGTTTTATACAAAGTTTTCACAGATTTATTCTGTCTTATTCTTTTGTTATCTTTATCTTATCAACAGTTATAGCCCCGACTTACAATTACAGGGTTAATCATAACAGGAACATGAATTGGAGAATTGTCCATGACAATAAAAAATCCTTTCATTTCTGGGAACTCATACATAATATCGTTAAGAAACAAGAGATAATGATCGCCAGTAGTGCCACTGGGAATAGTTAATTTATCTTCAAGAACCTTTTTAATTTTGGCCCCTATAACCTTCCTTCACTTAACATTTCCAGATTCTCGCCTCGCATACTCACATTGACGACACCATTACCTGATATTGCACCAAGAACAGTATGTGAGGTAGCCTTGGTGGAAGGAGTTGTGGTAGTTGCTTTTGTACCGCGCTGTGACCAACCACGACTACGTCACATATTAATATCAAACCCGGACTCATCAACAAATATACAATTGTCGAGATAATTGACGCCATTGCCGATCAATTTCTCAACTCATTCAGCACGAGCTTTAAGATTTTTATCATCGTTTCTGGCAAGAGGGTGTCGGTTAATAAGTTTGATGCTGAGATTACATTCTTCCTTCATGAACTCGGCTACTCTTGTTTTTTTTATTTGTAAGCCAGCAAAGTTGGCTGTCAAGCTTTCAACTGCGTCCTGGATTGTTGCAGTTGAGTCATCATCAAAAAAACTGGTTAGATAGACCTTATGAGCTTTGTTCAGTTGACTGACTGGTCTGTTGGGATTCAGGTTCATCTTTTTGATAGGAATCTTCCTTTCCGGATCATCTTCGTAAGCCTTTTTCCATTTGCGCGCTGTATTATAATTTCCATTTGCGGCTATGGCTGCATCTTTTGGTTTCATGAGTTTTTCTTTCAAAAAATAAAAGTCTTCCATTGTATAAACGTTATACTCAAGAGGTCTTTCTTTCTTTGGACTAGCCTCTTTCATGACTGTATCGTCTGAACTGATTGTTTCAAATTGGAGATCCTTATTCTTAATGTATTTTCGTAGATCTGTTAATCTTTTCAAACGAAATGACTTCTCTTCAACATATGCTTTTGCTTGCTCGCCCTGTTCATCAATGAGATTACCAGCACCATCTTCATAAAAAATATTCATGCTCATTTGAAAAATAATCTCGAAATAATGGTATAAAAAAAAAAGTAACAAAATATACCTTAGATAAAATGATCAAATAAATCTCAAAAAAAGTGAATTTAAATAAAATGACCAAACGAATTTCAAAAAAGTGGGCAAATTTATTCAAAAATCTGTCCAATTGGTGGCGGACGCACTATAAGTCATTATAATCACCATTCGCAAAGGCGTTTATTTTGGCTTGTAAAGTCAGTTACGAAACATACTCTATTTAACTTTATAATATTTATATTGTTATTGTTAGCTTTATGGAGAAGGAAATCTCCAATTGCCTATGCTATAATTTGTTATTCAATACCTCGACATAGAAGCTTTGTACACTATTTTTTTAGTCGTATAAAATTTCGGAAGAGTGATAGCTTTTAATCATGCTTCTTAAACATTAAAAATATATTACTCTATTTTGCAATTATATTTGACTGACAAACAGTACACGGAGTTTGTGCACTTTTTGTGACCTTCTTCCAATTTTTTCATGGTCACACATTTCTCCGTCTTTTTTTTTTTTTATTTTTTTATAGTTTATGTAATTTATTTATTTGTTTATTGCTTTTTCTTTAGTTCATTTTCTTTATATAATGGCATTAATAGAGCAGAATACTTCAATATCTAACCTTATTTTAGTCAAAGATATGAGTCCAAAGGCAAGAAATTTTGAATGTGAAGTTATAGTACTTCAGAAAGGCAAGTTTTTTAATTAACTTTGAATATCAAAATTTGTATTTATTTTATTTATTTATACAGAGGGAGAATCAACAAGGACACGTGATGGTGATTTTTTATCTAAATTTTGGGTAGCCGATAAAACAGGTTCAATTATCTTAAATGCTTGGGGACAAAATGGCTTAGATATTCAATTTGGAGACATATTACATCTAACAGGCGTGTAAAGTATATACACATATACATATGTATTATTATTGTTTCAAGTCAATATACATATTAACATACTATCAACCTTTTTTTATTTTATTTGAAGAGATGGCAAACTGAGAAGAGGCCAGTTATCTATAACAACTCGCAGAGATTGTAAAGTAACACGAATTGGACAGGACACATTTCCTTTTTCAGAAAGGCCAAATATGTCTGAAATCGATTACTCTTCATTAGAAATGCATCATTTAAGCGGCAATAATAATAATAATAATAATAGTAGTAGTAGTAGTAGTAGTAATAATAATAATAATAATAGTAATAGTAATCGATTGAGAAATCAACCGCAACAGCAAGCTCAGACGCAAACACAGTCAGCAGTACGTATACCCAGCAATAATAATAACACCTTTAATAATACAAATTTCAATCGAAATAACCGCCCACAACACCAAAATTTAAGAGGAAATCAAAATAGCGGATTTAATAATAGAGGAGGAGGAAGTGGAGGAGGACGAGGAGGAAGAGGAGGTAGTGGTGTTAATAGATATCATTATGATATAAATAGCAACCCTGCTTTTTAAAGAAAATAGAAATGTAAATAATTTATTGAAAACAATGAAATGAGGCTTCCTCCTTTTAAACGCATATATATCATCGCTGAGTTATGGCTTTTTTTGTTTTGTTTTTTTTTGTTCTTTAAATTAAATGACGGATTTCATTCTTCTTATTTCTTTATTTCCTTTCTTCTTTTAAGATTATGTCTTTTAATAATAGAGATTATGACTCAATTTGGTGCCTAGAAAATATTGAAAGCATATTAAGTCGTAAACATCGAGATCTTAATTCTGCCGAAAATAGTTTATTACTCTTAAGAAAAACATTATTAACAAATCCATGTCCTCCGGAGGTATTCTATATGGAGATATATACACGTTTTATTCAGTTGTTTATATACATTTTATTTTGTTTGATAGTCGAGAGGAAAAGTATGGAAGTTGTTACTTCGTATCACCCAAATATCCGCATCCAAATATATTCAATTAGTTGAGCGTGGTCCCAGTTCACTTGATGAAAAAATTAGACATGATACTTTCCGTACAATGACAACTGATACCAACTTTCTTGAGCATGTATCAGAAGATATGCTAATAAGACTACTAAATGCCTTTGTTTGGGAAAATGCTAGTATGAAAAAAAAAGAGGGCATATTTTGACGATATGTGTATGTGTGCATTTTTTCTAATGATTTTTTTTTATAGATTGCAGTAATTTATCTTCTTCTCTGACCTACGTTCAAGGTATGAATGTTATTGCCGCACCATTTTTAATGACTATGCCAGAAATGGAGGCCTATTTTAGCTTTTCAACCTTTGTTTCAACTTGGTGTCCTTTGTACGTTCATCCAAACATGAAGGGAGTACATTGCGGTCTGCGAGTAAGTCGATAACAGTACTAAATGCTATTTTTTTTCAAACTAAATTTGTATAAGCTTTTAGATCTTTGCTTACGTTCTTTGGATCCTACTTTATATGGCTATTTACGTGGAAAGAATTTATCTGCTAGCACTTACGCATTTGCACGTAAGTTGTTAGCGTATATTATGAAGTAAATTTTAACGTTTTTTTTTTCTTTATTATTATTTTAAGCTGTTATGACATTTTCAGCATGCACACCACCTTTATCTGAGCTTTTGCAGTTATGGGATTATATGTTTGCTTATGGGCTTCATTTAAATATACTTTTTATCATAGCTCAATTAGCTTTGATAAGGACAGAATTATTAAAGAGCCCAAGTCCTGTTAATCTTCTTCGTGTCTTGCCCCCTCTTCGAGCCAAAGAAATCATCAACCTAACTGTGTCATTATGTAAAAATTTATCATCTGGTTTATATGATAAATTAGTACGCCATGCTTATGATGAATCTGTGGCAAATGATTTAGGTCTTAGACATTGTTCTGCAAATTGGTCAGACGATCAAGATGATACAGAGGATTTACCAGCTTATATGCGTGATGCTGTAAGCATGAGAAAATAAAAAGTGACTCCTTTTTTTTATCTTTTATCTTTTTTTTTTTTTTTTTTTTTTTTTTTTTTTTTTTTTTTTAAGCATTACACATACATTGAACTGACATGTCGATTCCTGAGGATAAAGTTGAGACCGTTGGTGGGTTAATAGCCGGTATGGAAAAAGCGTTAACATGTACTATTTGGTAGCTATTTGTATTTTCTTCAAATAATAAAAAAAACATACATTTGCATAAAAAAATGGGGTTCTCATTTATTTAATGTACATATACATATAAATACGTATACATTTTTCACTTTCTTCATAAAAAAAAAAGCCTTTCACAATTAAATGTTCCAGCAATAGCACGATGTGGGCATTCCTTTTGTAAATCATGCATAGAGAATACAATTGATACAATTGGAAAATGCCCAATCTGTGAAGAAAGTTTAACTAAAGATCAAATTTTTTGTACAGAACAAAAAAGTCTAATGGTAGCTAAATTTAACGATTTAAAAGAATCGTTTAAAAAAGAATACGGACTTGATATATCACAAATGACACCAATTGAGGTGTATAAAGATAATAGTAAGAAGATAATTTAAGCTGACAATATAAATGGACTTTTTATTCTATTGTCTAACTTATTATATACATTGCATTAGTGGGTGGTAGTAGAACTACTTCCCAATTTGAAAGTAAGTAAATTGTCTATAGCTTTATACTTAGCTTTAACTTACCTTTATATAGACTCAAAATATATAAACCAGTATCATATATTACAATACAACAACACCCCTATTAGCGTAGATTTTCATGATTTTTCTTTTTTTTTTAGTATAATTGTTTAAATTAAAATAATTCTATATATTCACTATAGGAAGTAAACATACCCAATATCTCTTTTGAAGAAAACCTAGACATAAAGATAACACACATTGTTTTTGACACAGGTAAAATAGATTATGTGCATTGTTTTATAAGCTACATATTTATATATTTTGAACATATTATAGATAGAAACGATTTAGTTAAACCCAATCGAGAGTATTTTTTGGCTATTTTATTTGGTTGCTATATTGTTAATGAGAAATGTAAGTGTATTTTTGAATGTAAAAGAAAAAGGCAGCAAGTAAATCTTAATACCCTATACGATGTAAATCAGGGCTTAAATTATGTATAGAGCAAAATAAAATGCTTCCTGAAGCAAGATTTGAAATACAAGGCGACATAAAATATGGCAGAACAGGCGCTCCGAGTAAAGCAAGAAAAAATAGAGTAATTGGTGTAAGTAAATCTACGTTAATCATCTTCATTATTGGAACTTAATAAAATTTCAATCTAGAGGCATCTTCTCTTCAAAGGACTTAAAGTTGGCTTAATCGGTGATACTGAAAATGAATATTATACATATATGAGTCTTGGAGATGCTGATATCAACATGAAATATGATGATATTATTATTTGCAGTTTTTCGGATAAAACACTGGATGAACTACACGAAACATATAAAGGAAAAAGATTAATATCAAAGGATTGGATTGATGCCTGCATCTGTAACTTTGAAATCATGAAAAAAGATGATTATATTTTGTGAATACTAAACAAAAAAGAAAAAAAAAAAAAAAAAATAGCAGTAATATTTGTACAAAAAAAAAAAAAAAAAAAAAAAAAAAAAAAAAAATGAAACAGTTTTCTTATTTTGCTGCATATCGATTAAAAAAATAATAATACTTTTCTTTTCTTTTTGTTTTTTTTTCCTCCTATACATATTTTTTTTTTAAAAAATATTATAATGGTTCAAAGTCAAAATAAAAATGAAAAGAACCTTAGTTATTTAACATATATAATTCAATTACTCTCATCAAATAAGATATCAAATTCAAAAAGTACTCAGCAAACAACAACAAATCCAAGAGAAAAACTAATGTATTCCCGCCAATTAAAGCGAGATAGATCATTATATCGTACATGGCGTACTTTACCAGAGTATAACAATGATGAACTATCTATTCATTACTCTGATAATGACGATAGCAATGCTGATAAAGATATTCGTCTTTCATAATACATCTACTAATGTATTAATTATATTATTTAAACAATAAAAACACTCAGTTGTATCTATTCTTTTTATTATACAGCAGTTTTAGAGAATCCTCCATAGTTAGACTATCATTCTTTCTTTCTTTTTTTCGTAAATTTATAGATTTATCTCTGTTCAATAAGATCATGTGATGCGAGAAAGCCGATCTTCAAAAATAAAATTATACTTGTAGAAAAACAAAATGATAAGTATATAATTTTCCCTTGTATATAATAGCTTCAATACAAACTAAGCGCTTTCATATAATCATATATTGGTGTTAAATAAAAGGTTAGATTAGCCGAAAAAAACTGATATCTACGAATTAAAGGTTTCTGTCTATACTTTTATATATAGAAACAATACGCTAAACATAACATCTGTAATAAGACTTACTTATACATATATTTGTGTATATATTCTTCTTATAGGATTTATATTCTAATTAAGAAAGGTCTCCTGATTTGACAGATACAAATGACTATTTTTATGACAAAATTATGACTTGTTATATACACATATACAATGAAAGCAATACCAAAGGGCAGGTTTTGAATTAAAAAAAAAAAAAAAAAAGAAATCCAATATTAATGAGTGACTATTTTCTTCCAAACTCTTCATATCTATTACTTGACAAAAGAGCAAAATATTTGTCATTTTTCTTTATGAAGATAGACAAGGAAGAACATAAGACTAAACTAGAAGGATATTGTGAATATAGAAGAGGATATTAGTTCATACCATTTGGAAACCTTAATTAATACCAGACATTCTTGTGAATCTCAGGAACTAGAGCAACAATCACTTATTAAATATTTAGCCACTAGAATAAAAGACGTATTTAGTCTTTGAGGAATAGTAAAAAAAGCAGTAGATATTATATAGTAACTACAGTAGCGAATAGAGGCTTCTTTTTGTGTGTTATAACCAAATGAAACTATTAATGCTATTTCTACATCTATTTTTTTCATATATCTAAGTTTAAAGTGCTAATGCCCTACCTTGACTGATATGAGCCCTATTTTTTTTCTTTTATCTATCTAAAATGAATGTCTTTCGTGATTATGCAATATATATATTGCTTTAATATGAATTTAATCCTAAAAATGCAATAAAAGCAAGAGAAAAATTAGCAAGTTATGGTAAACTTGAAATTTATCTTGAAGCATTTGAAAGAAACCCCTTCTTGGTACTAACTTGATCAAATGATTATGCAGCAATTAGTCTAATGTCTAAAGATACAGTTATCTTTTTTTCTTTTTCCTTTTTTTTTTTATCTGACCCATGCAATATAATATTAATAGTATATACTTTTAAAAAATTTTTCTTCTCACCAATAACCCTCAATTAGACTTACTCAAGGTGGATTTCGAATTGCTTGTAATTCACTTGATCACACATTATGACTTATTGAACTTTGCAATATCCTTCGCCATAGTATCATATCCGACCGGCACTTCTTCTTTAATATCAAATCAGCTCACAATAAAGTTGGCCAATAATATATTTGGAACTTACTCAAACTTGTTTCGCCAAATCTTCTAATTTAACTTCTTCAAAATCTTTTTGATGGAGATTTTATTAAGTAATATTTTATTTTATCTCTTTTACTTGACTACTAGTATCTTACGGGGATCAGTCCTGCTGCAGTTATTGTAATTTATCCATATTGATCAGTTACCAAAGCTACTTTATACGCAATGCTTAACAAATGGTATGTCACTTGTATAACTAACTCTCAATTTAAACTGATTACTTTATACTGATAATCCCCTTATAGCTGAACAGAATAGAATAGTTGTATTATTACAAATATGTAAGCAGCTTAGCTACAACCTTGGATATCGATAAAACTCCAGTAAATACATTATTTCAGATCCTCATAAATGCTCGCTCACATATCAGTCATATGGTAATCGCATAGAGCGACAGTCTTCATTCTCATATTCTGGTATATCTTTTTGTCTTGAGGACAATCTCAATATCCTTGAACTTATATATAACAATACTACAAAGAATCTTGCTACTATGAATCAATTCTCTATAATTGGAGTTAATTATAACGGTTTTTGTAAGCTTTTATCTAGTAAATTCTATTACGAATGATTCGCTCCCAACTTAAATATGATTCAATTGTTAACAAACCTACCACCTATAAATATACAAAATTAGAAGATGTTCAAAACAAGTGTATTCGACAAGTCTTTAGCACCTCAAGTTAATCATCTGTTAAAGTAATGTCTCATCTGATTAAAACTTCCCTTAAATTAGCTCATACGCTCATATACTTCATATACATTTTTATTACGTTCCTTATTACTATTATTAGAGGGTATCCTCTTATCGAACTTGTTGTCATATATTATATAATAACCCTCTGCTAAATTACAGTAGTGCAAACTTTCTAAAATATTATTATGGAAAAAGCGCCAATCTGAAATATATCCTTTAGATACTAAAAAAAAAAAAAATCAAATAACTTTGATGATAGTTTCTGCAAGATAGCTTAAATAAAAGCCAAATCACCCTAACAATTCCACGCCTCTTTTTGCTGGTAGACCTACAATTTTTATAAGTCTCGTTCTCTAGCTACTGATGCCATTTATAGAACTTACCAAGTGTATCCATTAACGACTGGGATGGTTACAGCATGTCTACTCAACATACTGCCCTAACCATCATCCTTCATAACTTCTCGCTAAACAACATGCAATACACTGTTTGGAAATGTATTGTAAACTAAAAGTGCCAGAAACAATCATCAACCTTATGCCATTCCTTCTGAAACATCTACCTAGTAAGAAGCTTCAAACTATCTTACTCTGTCACTTTTTGACAAATACTATGACCTAATTTCCATATTATCTTATATGAATTTGAATATCTTTTCCACAATGAGCTAATCCCCCAATCTTGGATTAAAAACTATTAAATTGGCTCTTGTCTTTTTCGCATTACTAGTAAATTTGTTTACTCTTTTATTTCTAGATACTCCCCTCTTTTTTTTTTTTCTTTTTCTATTTTTTCCCTCTTGCTTCTAGCTTCTGAAGAAGTTTTATTTTTTTATTTTTTATTATTTTTATTATTCTTAGCCTTTCAATGCTCCGACTCGAGCAAAGCTGATATATTAAATAATATCTTGTGCTCATTGGGCCTTTAATCTTTCTTCATAAATAAGAAAATTATTTAACCGTATACATGATGTATAAAAACAAAGCCAAGTTAGTACAAGCAATCGTGTAACGCTAAATAAACTGTATTTTAAAAACAATGTTTAAATTTGTTTTTTATTTTTTCTTCTTTTCTTTTCTCTTTTTTTTTTTTATTTCAATAATAACATGGAGAATAAAGAGGAGGATATTCTAAACCAAGTCCAGCAAACATGTATACGGGACAAGGTGAACGATTTCAAGGAAACACAATCTCCTTCTGATAAAAAAATGGAAGCTCAAAAGCAAGCCAATGTTGTGCTTGAGAGTATACCTCCATTAAAAGCTCAAGATTCTTTAGAAACCGATCAAGGCACTAATGATACTAGGGCTATTGAACATGCTATTACATCTGCTAAAGCAAAACCTACTGAAAAAAATTTACCATCACAAAAGTCACCCCCTGGTACATACAGTTCATCTACCAAAGTAGGTTGGAATGCCTTCTCTCAAGCTCCTAACCCTGGTGATGAAAATGCTATGAAGGAACTTGGCTCAAAATTAGGTTTAGATGCACTTATTGATATGTACAAGGGCGTGCGTCCTACGACTAAAGAGCAAGAAGAGGATATTGTTTCTCATTTTTTAAATGAAGCATATTATGGAGAGTGGTACCATAATGCAGCTGTCATGTTATTTACAGTTGTATTCACATGGTTGCTGACAAAATTAGGTGGCGGGTTGATGGCTTGTATCGTGATAGGGGCATTTTTGGCTACTTATTATCAAACATCTATTCGCCGTTTAAGAAGAAATATTCGAGATGATATTCAAAGAGAATTATCTATTAACAGATTAGAGACTGAATCTGAATCAGCCGATTGGATTAATCATTTCCTTTCACGATTTTGGCTCATTTATGAACCTGTCTTGTCAGCTCAAATTATTGACATTGCTGATTCTATCCTTGTAAATAATACACCTGCTTTTTTGGATTCTATTCGTCTAACTTCATTTACATTGGGAACTAAGGCTCCTCGAATTGAAAGTATCAAGACACTTACTAAAACTGAGCCTAACATTGTAGTAAGTATATAAAATAATAATAATAATAATAAAAAAAAAAGATAAATATAAATATTATGATATATTAAATATCTATTTTAGTGTATGGATTGGAAATTTTCTTTTATTCCAAATGACACACTTGATCTTTCAGAACGTGATCTTCTTTCAAAAGTAAATCCTAAGATTGTCTTGACAATTCGTGTTGGTAAAGGTATGATTGGTGCTGGTATACCTATTCTCTTGGAAGATATTGCCTTTTCTGGTCATCTAAGACTTAAGTTTAGAATGTTTAATGAATTCCCTCATATTAAAACTGTTGAAGCTTCCTTTTTGGAAAAGCCTCATTTTGATTATGTACTTAAGCCTGTTGGAGGTGAAATGTTTGGTTTTGATATTAACAATGTAAAGTTAGATACAAATGAATACGAGTACTTTATTTATTTTATTTTTTTCAATCTGATGATTAGATTCCTGGCCTTGAATCGTTTGTTCAAGAACAAGTTCACGCTACTCTTGGACCAATGATGTATGCACCTAATGTATTTACTTTAGATGTCGCTGGTATGATGTCAGGTGCTGCTGATTTAAGTAAGTAAAATATATATGTATATAGTATAGCTTATAAAGTGTTTATAATTCACATCAATATTAATTTTTTATTTTTATTTTTTTATTTGAAAAGATTCAGCTAATGGTGTTTTGGTTATCAAGATTCACTCGGCATCTGGTTTAAAAGACATTGATCTTTTTGGAACTGTAGATCCTTACATTACAGTTCACCTCGGTAGCCCTAATAACGCCGAAGTAGGTCGTACAAAATGTATTGAAGATAATCGTAATCCCAAATTCGAGGAAATTCTTTTTGTTTTACTTAATTCGGTTATGAATGAAACTTTAATATTGGAAGTAATGGATCGCAACACAGGTCGAAGTGATTCTTCAATTGGTACATGTACTTTTGATCTTAAAACACTTTCTGAATCTGATAATCTTGTTGAAGGCTTGTATGTTTTTTTTTTTTTTTTTTTTTTTTTTTTTTTTTTTTTTTTTTTGCATTTATAATATTTCCCCTCCTTTTTTTTTCTCTCATTTATATTAATCATGCTTTTTTCCTCCCTAATAGATCACTTTCTATTTTAAAAAAGGGGAAACCTACAGGTGAAGTTAAATGTGACTTCCATTATTTCCCTGTAAATAGCTCTGATAAGCAAGAAGATGGTACCATTATTCCTCCTGAAGAATCTAGTAAGTTATAAAACTATATTTAGTTGTACTTGAAAACTCATTTTTTTTTAAAAAAAAAAGATAGTGGTATTTTACGCTTTACAGTTCATGAATGTAAACAATTAGGCAAACAAAAAAGTGGTAGTAGTGGAATTAGTATCCCAGTCATAGGCTCTAAAAATGATATCAGCCCCTATGCCATTATCAAAGTCAATGACATTGAAAGACTTCGTACTAATCCCTTCAAACGTAGTATCAATCCTCGTTGGGATAGATCCATTGAACTCTTCATTACTGATAAAACCAAAACCCAGCTACGAGTTAATGTTCTGGATGATGGATCTGATGACAAACTCTTGGGATATTGGGATTCTAAACTTGAAGAATTTGAAGAGGATGCCTATATCAACAATCAAGATTGGTGGGCTCTTAAGGGAAGTGGATCTGGAAAAATACATCTTAGTATGCAATGGAAACCTGTTACGATGACAGGATTTACAGAAAGTATGTCGCGTGGCTATCATTCTCCTATTGGTGTTGTTCGTATTAACTTTGTGGGTGCTAACGATCTTAAGAATGTGGAAGCTATAACAGGCGGTAAATCTGATCCTTACGTACGTGTCATGTCAGGTGTTCAGAATCGTGGCCAGACGGAGCATATTGATGATGAGTTAAATCCGGTGTGGGATCAAGTATTTTACATTCCTGTTCATTCAAAGCGTGAAGACTTAATTTTAGAAGTTATGGATTATAATTCCAACTCCAAGGACAAGAGTTTAGGCATCACCGATTTATTTTTGAAGGATATTATGAAAGAGGTCAAGACAGAAGATGGTCATGTCTATTTTGAGTCGAAGGCATTGGAGCCTATTAAACACGTTGCTAATTTGACAAGCCGCGATCGTAAAAAAGGACGTGGTATACTCACATATACTGTTGCATTTTATCCTACATTAGCATTGCCTAAAGAGGAAGATCATAAAAAGAAGACCATGGAACAAGAGGAAGAGGAGGAGGAGGAGGGATCTGGAAACAGTCAAGTTTCTGAAGAGCCTGAGTTTATTGAAAAACCAAGAGAGCTGCCTGAACATGAGCTTCATGGCGAACCTATTAAATACAAGGTTATTTCAAATGACAAGAAACTTATCGATTTATCCGCCTACGAGTCTGGTGTTTTAGCAGTCAAGATACACTCAGTCACGCTTAGTGAGTCCCAGAATGCGATTATTGATCTTATGTTAGACTCAAATGATCCTCAATTTTCTACTATTGAGCAAAAAGGATCTTATCTTGAAGTCAATGAGACCGGTACGGTATTTGTGAAGGAGTTAGAATTTTCCAAGCTGATAGTTAGGGTCAGAAATGCTCGTAACGCAGATAAGGATGAAGATTCATATGGTCGCTGCATTATGGAAGTAAGGCGTATTGTCGAACGATTACTTAAAGCAGCAGAAGATGAGTCCATTACAGAACCTGTAATTGAAGAGATTCCATTGTTGGATTCCTCAGGAGGCAAAATACGCCTCAGCTTCAACTTTATTCCTCTTATTCAATTCAAACTAGACCCCGCTGAAAGTTTAGAAAACCAAGGAAATTTAACAATATCAGTAGTAAAAGCAGTTAATTTAATTAGTGCGGATCGTAATGGCACTAGTGATCCTTTCATTCGTTTCTATATCGATGATCAACGCATCTATAAAACACAAACGTATAAGAAGACATTAAACCCTGTCTTTAATAAGGATGAAACTTTTACTATACCCATTGTGAATCGTATCTATACTCCAATTATTGCCAAAATATTTGATTGGGATCAAATTGGTAAAGATACATTGATAGGTGAATGCAAGATTACGTTTACAAATGAAGATATTGAGACCTTTGTCACGACTACAAAAGAATATAAGATTGATCAAGGGGGTACACTTATACTCCGTTTAACTTGGAGACCTGAATTGGTAGCCCGCAAGCGTACAAACACTTCTTTGTTTACTGCTACTACTCGTGTCTTCACACAAGCTCCTGGAAGCGCCTTTGGTGCTGGTAAAGAAGTAGTAGGTGTAGGAGGAAAGGCTTTAGGAGCTGGTTCTAAAGTTTTTGGTACTGGTGTATCTGCTATAGGAAGTGGATTTCGTAATATAGGAAAACTTGGTAAACGGTCTTCTGGTGCATCACTTGAAGAAATTCCTAGAGCTCCTTCAATGGATCGCGAAGTTTCATCACCTGGTACTATCGCTGATAATAGTTCTATTGTAATGCCAAATTCTCCTAGTAACTCTTCTATACTTTCAAAGCAGCCTACCACAAACCGATCTACTAGTGAAGAAGGGTTAGGTAGCTCTACTGCAGTCCAAATTACATTAATTGAAGCTCGAAATTTGAAAGCAATGGACCGTGGGGGTACGAGCGATCCTTATTGTCGTGTTCGTGTGGGTAACAAAGTTATACATAAGACACGTCATATTAAGAAGACATTAACTCCTGATTGGAATGAGACTTTTACGACTCGAGTGTCAGGTGGTAGTATGCTAGATTTTAAAGTTAAAGATCATAACAAACTCAATGATGTTGATATTGGTAGTTATCAACTCAACATAGGTCAGTATATAAAGCCTGGACAAGCACCATTTGATGGATGGTTACCCTTATCACCTGAGGGTAATGGAGAAATCCATGTAAAAATTGCTATTATTGATAATGATAATGTTACTACTAAGACTGGAGGATTGTTTAGTAGGAAATAAAATTCCGTATTATATATATAAATACAATTAGCTATATAAAAGCAGCATACATTTGATATTTTAAACAATAAAAGCTATTATAAATACATTTTATTCAGAAATTATGGAGACGTTCAAGAATAAAACAAAACAAAATAAAAGACCCAACTAAATAAAATAAGACAAAAGTCTCTATAAATTGCGGACAGGCAAAGGAGACAATATATAAAAAGAACAA
Organism: Cokeromyces recurvatus; assembly: GCF_025118155.1. Classification (NCBI taxonomy): domain Eukaryota; kingdom Fungi; phylum Mucoromycota; class Mucoromycetes; order Mucorales; family Mucoraceae; genus Cokeromyces; species Cokeromyces recurvatus. The sequence goes on from NW_026251393.1 coordinate 731,214, forward strand.
ATTATTTAATACAAGAAAGAATAACTAATAAAATATGTATACAGTATTACTTACATTGAATGTGATTAGGAAGAAAAAAAAAACGTCAAATTATAATGTTAGTACTTGCTTTAATATTTTACTCGTTAATAACGATAATTTGAATCAATAAGCAGCCTCAAAGAACAAAACTTAATCCACCGTTAGTAACTCTCATTATTTTAAATTAATTATCAATAAAGTATTTTTTTTTCCTTTGGCGCAAATTCTTATGCTTCAAACTTATAACTATTTTATGTCTAATTATTTGATTTTATTCTATATCAAATTTTCTGGAAATAGTGTGTAAAATCTAAATTCCATCTAAATGACACATTTACTCGGTCTCATGCTAAATATACACCGTTGACTTACAAATGTCTAACACTATGATCAATCCTTTCCCTTTTCTACTCAAATATCTTCTTAGTAAACATAGAAAGTCATTGATCGTATGAAATAGCCCCTCTACTTCTGCATGGGTTATTAGCTCGCCTATCGTATGTAACATACTACTCTTTGAACTTGATTACCTTTACCACAGTAAAATCCCTCCTGATATCCCGCCTCTTAGTACTGACTTGATCAAATGGTTACGCTGTAATAAATCTAGTGTTCAAAAATACTGTTTTCTATTCAACTTCCCTTATTTACCTTTTTTTCCCTTTTAGCTATCAAAAGGCTTTTTTTTTCTCTTTTTTTTGATCTAACCCGAGCAATACAACATGTACCCAAATGAATGAGTTTTTAAAATTAATCTTGTCAATTTTTTTCAAAAGTCACAATTTCATGATTTAAAAAAAAAAAAAAGTGAAATAAAATAAAATTCTCATTTCTCTGTATTTGCACGTATATTATGTTTATACTTTCTGAATTAGAGGATACAGTTAAAATTATCCCTAACGATTTTAAAAAAGATGATAATGATGCCATTACTGATGTATTGAATGAAAAGTATGCTAATAAAGTAGTGCAAGAAGTCGGTCTTTGTATATGTGTTCACGATATTTTAGAAACATCAGAAGGCTTCATTCTTTATGGTGATGGCTGTAGTTATATTAAAGGTATTCTGAATATATTCAATTAACTAAATTAATCAAAAAATTAATATTTTATGTATTAGTCACATTTCGAGTTGTTGTGTTTAGACCTTTTGTTGGTGAAATATTAGTTGGTAAAATCAAGAGTTGTTCACCTAATGGTGTTCTAGGTAAACAAAAAAAAAAAAAAAAAAAAAAGAAAAAAGAAATTACATGTTGACAAACAATGTTAGACTAATTCTATAATATATGTAAAAAAAAAAGTGACTATGGGATTTTTTGATGATATTTTGATTCCAGGAGGGGCGCTTCAACCTGGAACTAAATTGTAAAGTATAATGAATACAATAGGAATATAAATTCCTAGTTCTAATTTTTCTTATGATTCAAAATTAGTGATCCAGCAGAACAAGTTTGGGTGTGGAATTATGAAGGAGAAAAGATGTATATGGATATTGAAGAACCTATTCGATTTCGAGTATTACGTGAGCAATTTACAGACATTACACCGACAGTGCATCCACCTTTACCACCTACAGGTCGTAGACGATCTATAGCAGATACTACTGCAAATGATGACCTTGCTGCCAATTCCACTAAAATACCACCCTATTCAATTACTGTAAGATAGTTGAACATCTTTTAATTCAAAAGAAAAAGAATTTTTATTCACTTTTCCTTTTAATATAGTGTACAATTCAAGAAGATGGTTTAGGCCTTTTATCATGGTGGGGAAGTTAAAAGTGATGAATATATATTTATGTATACACACATATATATGAAGACTCTCTCTCTCTTTTTCTTTTCTTTTCTTTTCTTTTTTTCTTTTTTGGCTTGTGAACACAAAAATTATTATAATAGAATTTCATTTATGCATATATTTATATAATGTTAATATCCTTTTTTCTTCGTAGAGATAATAAAAATGTATATAACTTGTATATATACATCTAATAATAATGGTATTTAAGCTTGATCCAATAGAAAATTTGTTGCTTTCATCATATCATAATTATTCTTTTCTAAGGCATCGATAGCTTGAGTTCTTGAGAAGCCCATATTACACAACTCAGTAATTAAATCTTCCCGTGGTATGGCTGGTTGAGACAAAGGTAATGGTGGTAATGGAGGAGGTGAAACGGCAGTTGAATTATTAGTAGCAGATGTTTGGTGAATAGAGTGATTTGTCGAAATAATAGGTGAAGAAACAGAAGGAGTTGGCATAAGTGAATTTGTAGTATTATTAAATAATTTTGGAGGCAAAGCAGGTACTGAATTAATCATGTGTTGTCTTTGTAAATGTTGTTGTGATAATGGATAATTAGTACTAGTACTAGTACTAGTAGTAGTAGTAGTAGCGTTTGGCTGGAAATTCCAATAAACTACAGCAAAGAAAAAAAAATTGAATTATAAGCTTTTTTTTTGTTATTTATACTTTCTTTTATTACCTCCTTCATTCTTCTGGTAAGACTTACTATGCTGTAACTGCGGATATGATGGCTGATATGGATATGGCGGAGGAGTTGAAGTTGTAGATGTTGGGCTATAACTAGATGATTTAGGACTTCCAAGTAAAGATCTCAATGCAACCATATCATTTTCTGGAGTATCCCATGGATCTGCTGGTGCTAATCCTTGTTCAAATTTAAGATAATCAAAATGCTATCAAATGAAGTAGTAAATAAAATGCACATGAGTATCAACAGTTAAATATTACCTTTTCATGGCCAATTTCCATAGGCACCACTTTTCCTGCTTCGTTATTATTTACATTGGGTGAAACAGCATCACTATCTTCACTATTATCTTCGCTTTTATTTAATAAAGGATATTCATGAACATAGGTTTGTTTTGGTTGTAAAATACGTGTATCTGTATCTAAAAATCCCGGTGCAATCTTTCTCGCTGCTGCTTTTTGTTTATTCATTTTTTCTTCTTCATACTGTTTCTTTTGTAAATTAAAGGCTTCTTCTGACTCTAAAGCCTTTTTTCGTGCTGCTTCTACTTGTGCAATAACTTCTCGCTCAATTGCAAAAGGATAATTTGACTATCATAAATGTGAATTGGTAATTATTCTTTCTTTTTCCTTTCTTTTCTTTTTCTTATATTACCACTTTCTTTATATCATCAGACACTATTTGTAACTCTGAAGCAATCAATATCTAAAGTTTTTTAATACTGAATATTTAAAATGTATGTCATTATTTAGCATAATTTTGTTTTCTTTTCATTACCCTCTTTGGTAATTTATATAATGGAGAAACCATAACTGGTATACTTTGAAGCACAGCATAAGTTGAACCTTTTTGTAATGAATTTAGTTTATTTACTTATAATTGACTTAATTGATGTATATATATGCATTGCATACCTTGATCCGACATTATTAAATGTAATTGTAAAATAATAATAATAAATAATAATAATAATAAAAAAAGTGTATATATGAATAATAATAATAAAAAGGAGATTTAAATCATACATTATTATTATGTGGTAATATTATTACAAAATAAAATTTTGCTGTTGCTGGTGCTGGTGCTGGTGCTGCTACTATTGTTGTTGTTGTCTATTCATTATTATTGACTTGCGATGATTTATAAAAACAAATTTCTATATATCAGATCTTTATTACTAAATCTTATCATCCTTATTAATACCCGTTGTTACTATATACCTTATTTTCGTTTCCATGATTACCATTACTATCTTTTTTATCATCCAATCAAATTTATAATCATACTCTATTCCTTCACGTATAAAGACCTTTTTGAAAAGATTACGTAAAAAATTATAATCTGGTTGACCTTCGAATTCTAGTTTCCTTGTATAGTCAATATAATTCATAAATTCAAATGGCATATCTTTACATAATTTATCAAGTGATGTAGTCACTTTTCGTTCACTTATCATTTCATATTTTTGCTTCTTTGTTTTTGCTTTTAATCCTTGCCATGGTAATATCCCTTTATAAAAATAAATTAATATGTATCCAAGCGATTCTAGATCATCTCTACGGGATTGTTCTAATTTATAAATAAGTCTATTATACGAACAAATTTAAAGGAGTCATCAACTATTACTACCTTTCCCCAAGTGTGTATAAATACTGGCATATCTTGCTGTACCTGTCAAGTTTTTGCCTTCTCTCCAAGGTATATGCAGATTTGTTTTTGGATCTTTATATCGTTTAGCGAGTCCAAAATCAATAAGATTTATAACATGACTACAGCCATCTAAGCCAATAAGAAAATTATCTGGTTTTATATCACGATGTATAAACTTCTTTGAATGAAGATATTCAATTCTAGAAAGCTTTATATATATATATATATATATATATGCAATATGTTAATTTATAATACTTGATATAGGCTAATAGTGAACGCATTTACCATTTGATCTGCTAGCATTAATACTGTTTTCAGCGAAAATTTTCTCTTACATTTATTAAACAAATCTTCAAGTGACGCTATAAATTACTTGATATGAATCTATATAATTATATATTTGTATATATATATATATTGTGGGAATTGATACTTACGGCCTAGTCTATCCATAACCATACTGTTATAATTGTATTCTGTCGAAAAATGTCTAACTCTGGGTATACCAATACCACCAGAAATTGCCTTATAAACATTATATTCATATTCAAGTTGAGGATGCTTTGCGGAAACCTTTTCAAATTTAATGGCTACTTCTTCTCCTGACTTTTCTTCCAGTCCTTATAATAAAACACAAGAAAAAAAAAAGAAAAAAAAAAAGACAAGTTAAGAAGCTTGTCGCGTTATCAAATACATATATTTCACCTCTATGTATCTCTCCAAAAGAACCCGAACCTAATTTTGTTCCTACTTTATACTTATTAACAATTTTATAACCTATAAGAGAACAAGCTGTTGCCACAGTTGTTGTCATGATAATAGTGTAACTAAAGGAAACAAAAAAAAAACAAAAAAACAAAAAAAAAAAAAAGAAAACGAAAAGATGGCAAGTTGTAAACAAAACATCACATGACTTTATGCATTATTTTTATTTACAACAGGAGAAAAAAAGGAGTGAAAGAAAAAAAAAAAAAAAAAAAGAGCTAATCATCAGCAAAAGGAAAAGGTTCATCTTCAGATTCACTTGATTGATCTTCTTGTGGCTTCTTATTATCTTCAAACCAAAGATGGTTTCCATATGATATACATAGTTCTTCCTCTTTTTCTATATCACGTAATGTTACATATCGAATTAATTTGTTGGGTATATCTCGAATAAAACCAACGTTAGGTGAACTATCATGATTAAACATTGAGCCTAGTCCAAGTGCTAAACCAAATCCACCTGGCCAACAATACGTATAATGATCCAACACTGTAAATCGACCATGTTCTTCATATTCTTTGGAATTAAAAAATAAAATGGGTGAAATCTCTACTAAAGTATTCTTTGTTATTCTTTCTTTTGTAAAAACACCTCTGCCTCGAATAGGATCGGTTCTTATTTCAAGCTGTAAAGCATGCTGTTTTAAAGGAATAATGTCATCATCATCATTACTATTTGACATGCTTTGTCTATTTTCGAACAAAAAAAAAAGATATTTTTTTTAATAAGCCACTATATGTGTATCATATTTTATTTCTCTCTCTTTTTTTTTTTTTTTTTTTTTTTTTTTTTTTTTTTTTTTTTTTTTAATGCAGCAGCAACAGATTTTTTTTTTATTAATTCTAAATAATAATATATGTACATGTTACAAATAAGTTTTATTTAAGCACCCAAAAGCTTAAGTGCAAGAGCTTCTTGATCCTCCAATGTTTGAGGTTCTTCAATATCAATAATTCTCTTTTTACTAGATGTTTCTTCTTCTTCTTCACTATCTTCAAACCATTTTCTTTTACGATCTGTCTCTTCTTCAGACATTTCTGAAGATACTTCCTCTTCCTCTTCGGATATAGCTAAATCCTCATCATTCTCTTCTTCACTTGAATAAGCTTCACCCATTTCTTCCTTCATAGCCTATATTCATTCATATCAAACAAACACACACATACACAAAACAATGTTAATGACTATAACATTTATATTAATAAAAAAAAAAAAACTTACAGCTCTCTCTCTTTCCTTCCTCTTGATCTTCTTTTCAAGTCGCTTTTGTTTAGCAATCTCTTTATCTTCCTTATCAGCAGTTTGCATAGCTTCACCTTTTTCTTCAATAAATGCCTTAATTTGTGATTTAACATCGCCTTCCTTCAAAAAGTCTTCTTCATCAACCAATTCATACATAGCATGAGCATTGCCCTCTTCATCAAAAAGAACCTTTTCACCACGAGGCATGGTCTTGACTCGTTCTTTTTTGGTCATCTTTAACTTTCGTTTGGATATATTTTCTCCTACTAAATCACTGATATCTTCTTCATTATCACTCTCCAAGTCATGATCAACACGTTGAATGGTAAGAAAGTCTTCGTCATCTTCATCATTATCATCTAATTTGATTTTATCACCCTCATAATCAACAAGTTTATTATAATGCTCAGACAAAATATCTTGATTCTTTCGTTGGAACATACGATCATATTTAGTCTTTTGTTCTTTTGTTGTACTTTTTTCCTCTTCTTCTTCCTCTTCCTCTTCCTCTTCTTTCTCCTCTTCTGGTTTTCGTGCACCCATCTTCTTTTCTGCCTTCTTAACAAACTTAATCTTAGGAGCACCTACTAACCCTAATGAAAGTGCGAATTCTTCTGCAGGTAACTTGGTGACATCAAAAACTGTTTTATTACGTTGAAGATAGACTGATCGCATATAGGCTACGAAGGCACGTTGGGCAAGATATTTAATCTCGGGATCTTGGAAACAAAAGCTTTGTAATTGCTTTTGAATCGTTTGCTGTTTATTATTTCGGATCTTGATTTCTTCAATAGGTACACGTTTCTTTTTGAGCTCTTCAGTCATACCTTCAACCTCAGAAGGTACCAAGATAAGAAGAGCATGGCCATCTGCATCGAAACGAGCTGTACGACCGACACGATGAATATATGTATCAGCATCTTCAGGACAATCCAGCTGAACAACCCAATCTACTGCAGGGAAATCTAAACCACGAGCTGCTATATCTGTACACAACAAGACAGCATGTTGACTTGATGTAAACTTTCTAAAAATATCAACTCGTTTTGTTTGTTTCTGTTTGCCATGTAAATGCATGATGGGGACACCTGGTTGAAGTTTACAAAAGGATTCAAAGACAAATCGAGTTTGTTTACAACTACTCAAAAATACAATAGTTTTGCTTTTTAAGTGCGTTTTAATGAATGAGTAAAGCACATCCAATTTTTTAGGAAGTTCTGTAACAACATAGTGTTGAGAAAGAGTCTTGGGCGTACTGTGTTCTGCCTTTTCATGGACAGCAACATATTCAGGGTCTCTTAACGATAGACGAGCTAAATCTTTAACAGATCGAGTTTGTGTAGCAGAAAACATGAGTGTTTGTCGTTGAGGTGGCAAGTTTTCAATGATAGCATTCATTGTGTTTTGGAAACCCATATCCATAATACGATCTGCTTCATCTAGCACAAGAACTTGTAAATTATCACATGAAAAGCCTACAGATTGGTCCATATGTTGCAAAAGTCGTCCAGGTGTACATACCAAAATGTTCATACGTGCTATACGCTCTTGCTCTACTTTGAATTCTTTGCCACCAATAATCAAACCTGCTGAAAATGTATGTGTTCGGCCAATCTTTTTAAGAACTTCAAAGATTTGAACTGCTAATTCACGAGTAGGCGAAATAATTAAGGCGCCTAATCCATCTGCTGCATTCCATTGTTGTCTAAACAAAATCTCCAATACCTAAATTATATTAAATGTGTTAATTTATTTATTTATTTTTCCCCTTGTTTATGTTAAAAAAAACTTACTGGAATAAGGAAAGTCAGTGTTTTACCACTACCTGTTTTAGCAGCACCTAAAACATCTCGTTTAGCAAGTGCAAGTGGAATGCCCTTTCTTTGAATTTCAGTCATTTGTTTGAAATTAGCTTGAGCTAATCCTTTCTTTGTCTTTTCAGAAATAGGTAGCTCCAAGAAAAGCTTGCTATCATTATAATTTTCCTAATAATAAAAAGTATGATTAGATCTAATCAGATCCAGAATTATACATGTCTATATTAAATATAAAACTTACAGGATGACTAGCTTTTTCTTCAAGAGATGCTAAAGTGTCTTTTTCCTGCTTTCTTCTAGACTCTTTACTGTTTTTCTTTGTTTGTAATGCTACTTCTTTAGCCATTGTTTTTTTTTCAAGTAAAAATAAAAAACACTTTTTTTTTTGACTAAGTTACAATAAAAAAGAAAAAAAAAGCCGTCTTTATCACAGTCACAGAAAGTGTATGTAGACAAAATTCCTCCAACCATGCAACACTTTCTTGGGTTTTGGTATCTTACCTTGGAAGGATTACTAACTTTCTTGCTATGTAATGGCATTACCATTACTATGTCGGAGGGGAGGAGGCTATTGGAGTTTTTCTTGAGCCATTTTCTTATTTTTTTTTCTTTCTTGAATATAGTTGTACTTTCATATTCTCGTAGTTAATCCTGTTAATATCAAAACCTTTTGGCTCTTTGAAAATCAAGAAAAGCAGATGTTATATAATTTTTAATAAAAGCAGATATTTTTTTTGTTAAAATAGTAATAACTTTTTATTTTCACTGTGGGAAGATCAAAGTACAATTTAATGATCCCAATGTATATACATACATACTATAGCTATTTTTTGTTCTAGTTGCAGTATCATATTCTACTCTGTATAAATTTCGATTAATATATACATACATACATACATCTATAGATATATTATGATCAGAAGATCGATATAGTAGAGTGTTTTAAAGTTATAGCATATCACCTCTGGGAAATAAAGCCTATTGTATTTTTTTTGTTTTTGTTTTTGAGGACGCCTCAAGAGCAGAAATTATATAGTATACACCACTACATGCTATCTCATCAAGATAAAACTCTAAATGAAATAATAAATAAATAAAAATATCTTACAGAATACAAAACCACACAACATAACCTGATATTGAGAGACCTCTTTAAGACTCTAAATAGCGCCAGTTCATGAATTACTTTCTTGGAATAATACCCTACCTTAATAAATTATTCTGCACAAACAACTTCCAACTACAACAGGGCTCAACTAATTTATAATATAAATAGATGAATATACCTTTAATTTATCGTGTCATAATCCATGCCATAATAACTAATTCTAGTTACTTCAAATTTATTTACTATTTATATAATAGACGACTTGAGTACTTGTTTGATTAATATACTTGTCATTATTTGTTTACTTGAACAAATAGTATTCTATCATACGAACAAAAGATTAAAATAAAAAGACAGCAGCCAAAGTAAAAAGTTAGAAGAAAAAAAAAAGACTAGTACCAATATCTTGGCTATTCTAGAAATCAATAAATAGCCATCGTGTCCATTTAATTGCTGCATTTACCAAGAAATATTTCTATAAACTGAGTATTTCTATGCGTGTATATAATTTTATACAATTACATAATCTTAAAGAATGGCATATTGTACAACTCCGAATACGACCTTTTTTTTATGCTCTTTTCCTTTCCATTTAATAAAATAGAATACAATGTCAGATTCACTTTCACATTTGTTAAAGGAACATAACCAAAAAAGGGCACAAAAAAAGAAGCAAAATGGTACATCTTTGTTTAGTGATAATAATCAACACTAATGTACATATTTATATCCATCTATGTATATATATTCATGAAAAAAAAAGAACAAATTAAAAAGAATGCTATTCAAACTACTCATGAATTAACAGACATGTTAACAGAATATGTTAATGAAGGGTAAAAAAAAAAAAAAAAAAAAAAAGGATGAACAATTAATCTTTCTATCATTATTAACAATGCAATAACTTAGGGTTTCAGAGATATTTTCCAAGCAAAAGCAATTAGAGCAACATTCAAAAAAATTAGCTAATCAGACAACGCGTTATATGAATCAAACACAACAGTGGTTAAAATTAGTTGATGATTTCAACATGTCACTTAAAGTAAATCATGGATTCTTTTTCTTTTTCTTTTTCTTTTTCTTTTTCTTTTTTTTTTTTTTTTTTTTTTTTTTTTTTTTTTTTTGTTGTTGTTGTTGTTGTTGTTGGCAATTAAACTGTTGTTATATAACAGGAATTGGGTGATGTAAGAAATTGGGCCGAGATTATGGAACATGACATGAAGACAATCATGACTACTTTGGAATTTGTTCATCAAGGTATAATAGCATGATATAATTCGATGATACATTTTGATTAAATCATTATAGGTACAATGGATGAGTAAATTATATACCCGTATTATGCAGCACTAGTTTGAAGATTGTCACATATATTTTTTATTATGTTTAGAAATAAAAATAAAAAAAAAAAAAAAACGAAAAAGAAGAAGGGTATAATGATCATACATTAACAACTTGCTTAGCAATTGAAGTGCTTAAAATATGATTAGATAATTCTATAAAGTTATTATTGTTGATATTATCTGATAAAGAAGTAATCCAAATGATGTATTTTACTTGATTCTCTAATTTATTAACCACGTATTTGCCATTGTCTTTTTCCCAACCTCCTTCAACATGAATTATAGGCTGGATATTCTGAATAAAATTCAATTTTGTTTGTTCAGAATCACAATAGAATATTTTGAAGAGATGAAAAAGATTAGCATTGATTAATAGACGTTGAATTTGTTCACGTTCTTGCTTTGATATAACGTGTATGATAAGATAAATGTCATACAGTCTAGAAAGATGAATGAGTAAGGAAATAGTATTTTCATAAAATGCATGATTTGGTGTATTCATATCTGTTGATGGATTCCATAATACAGTCTATAATAAATGGTTATTAGAAGGAGAAAAAAAAGGAGAATGAATATATTACATTTTTAAGTGAAATTGACATTTTTTTCTTTTTCAAAATATTATGAATAATAGCAGACGTAGATAAGAGTCCTGTACCCCATCTAAAAGTAGGAGGAGAAGAAGGAGAAGTAGGTATTATCTATGTTATAATATAAATACTAAAATTATATTCAAACTTTTTATATCATATTACCTCTTCTCTTTCTCTAAGCTCTGATAAATTTAAATTTGCAATACTACTATTCACTCTTTTCAAGGGACATAATCTTTCAGTTTTATTCTTTAAATGTAAATTATAACCGAGTCTTTTTGACTGTTTTTTATTATTGTACCAATACATAAACATACGAATTAAAGCAGCAATTAAAGATGAATATCCCATTGCTTTTATTATTAACATAGGCATCCACTGCAAATGAATACTTTTAGTTTTATATAATTTTTGTAATTGTTTGGAGGCCATTAAAGAGAGATGAAATGAAAAAAAAAGAGAGAATATAATAAGGGGAGAAGAGGAAAAATGGTGCAAAATCAATTTTTTTTCACATGTCAGTTTATGTGATTTTTTTTCCCCGCATTTTTCATTGGTATAAATAAAAGCTGAACCATCCTACACTAGTATAAATTACACAATATAAATATTTATTTGTATTTTTTTTTTTTTTTTTTTTTTTTTTTGTTTTTTTTTTTTACATAATAAAATTTTAGTGAGTCCTATTCATTTTTTTTTTCTGTGAAAAAAAACAAAAAAAAAAGGGGGGGGGAGGGAAAGGTATAACATATACGTTGTTGTCATGGTTATAAATATAGGTAGAATGAAAGGCAATCTATTATTATATAATCAATCAATTTATTTATACATAATGACTAAAGAAGTTTCATTGTTAATAATAAATTTCAACTTTTACCTTCATTCATTATCTTCTTCTTTAACAAAGAAAGGCAAAAATATGTGGCTAATTTGGTAACACAATTGCAAACAAATACTTTTTTTTTTTCACTCCTTCTCATCATCAGTTACTACCCCCCGCAAATAATAAAAAAAAATCTTATTGGATTTTTTTTTAAACTTATTTTTTATCTTTTTTTCTTCTTTTTTCCCTTTAAAAAATTCTTTATATAGGCTTTTATAATATTTACTTAACTTTATTATTCAATAACAAGTTATTTATTAACAAAGGAATCTTAATTCTTGTTCGTTGTGAATCTCTCTCTTTTTTTTTATTCCTTGAAAAAAAAAATAAATAAATAAAAACAAGAAACAAATTAGCAAATGTCAAACAAATCTAAATATTTAAAAAACAAAAACATTGCATTTATCGGCTTGAGTGTTGCTGCAGCAATTACTGCTTATTCTGTTTGGAACTGGTCTAACTCAAAGAAAAAACAGGGTAAGCCTTTTATTTCTACATGAAAAAAAAAAGAATGTGTGATGGAGGTGATGAGAAAAAAAAAAAAGAAAAAAAGAAAAAAGTGCCAATTTAAAACATGAACTTGCATGTCTAATTATGTGCTCATATTTATCTCTTTTAATATCTTTGCATTTCCTCTATTTCCCCTTCTTTTATTTTTCTTCATTGTTATAAAATAGTTAAATCATCAAATAAGAAGCAATCTGTCAAACATATTGACAAATCCATTGCCAATAGCAATGAGCATTCTAATATTAAACAGTCACAAATCAAGGAAATAAAAGAGAATTTATCTAATGTGGTGACAAAAGGTAAAATATAAATATATGTGTGTGTATGTACGTTACTAATTTTTTTTTCTTTTTTTGTAATTAAAGAAGAAAATACAGCCAATTCGACAGATATAAAGGAGGAACATACACAATTTATACTATCATCATTATCAACAACAAGTAGTAGTGTTGATGAAGCTGATATTTGTACTCCTGAACCTGAAACATCCAACGATGAAAAGCAATCCGAAATTACTTCCACATTGGATGATACCCAAAAGTCTTCTGTTGTTTATATAGTTTCAAATATTGAAAAAGAAGGGTCTTTAATGAAGCAGAATGAAAAGATGGATAGAAATGATAATTCCAATGATGCCGTATCTATCTTAAGTGAATCTATTGTTATTGTTGAACAAGATGAAATTCGTGATGAAGCTATTCTATTGAAATCTATTCCCAATGAAGCTACTGATATGGACGAATTTACTGACAATGATGATATATGTACTACTGCTATTAAGAATGAAAATGATTCGGTTAATAAGTCTAATATGACTGATTCTTTTATTGAAATTGAAGCTACTACCATTGAAGATACCATGATGAACAATTCTGATATCACTGAATCTTTTGTTGATGCAGCTGCTATTGTTCAATCTGTTATTAATGATTTATCTGTTGATGAAAATGACTCTATCAATATCAATAATATGACAAGTAGTGATATTAACAAATCTGATATGATTGATTCATTTGTTTCCAATCCTCATTTTATTCCCGAAAGCATAACTACAGTACGTAAATCAGTACTCACTGCAGATGCACCAGAATTTATTCCTAAATCACTTCAACAACGTCAACAGAAGCCAAAGAAATCCCATAAAAAGCTTTTAACCCGTGAACAATTAATTGAGCACCAAAAGCAAAGTTATATTCCTCAATCCAAATCACGATGTACTCATTGGCCACACTGTACCAATAATAATTGTAAATTCTTCCATCCATACAAAGAGTGCCGGTATGTTTATTTTATTTTTTATGTCAGTCTTAGCATCTTGAGCTAATTATTTATTCTTTCTTTCTTTTTTCTTCTTTTTTTTTAGTGCTGGTAATGATTGTGTATTTGGTAAAAAATGCATGTTCGTTCATCCTAATGATTGCATAGTGACTTCACGCCAATAAGCAGATTTTATATATTCTTATTAAAATTATTACCCTGTGTAAAATAAAGTCAAGTAAATATTGTTCATATCATTATTATTATTATTTTCTTTTTTTTTTTTTTTTTTTTTTTAATGCAAGTTTGCATATTAACATGGCTTGAAATATATAACAAAAGATAGACCGAGGAAAAAATAAATAAATAAACTCGTTTGCTTGCTCATTGCATACTTAATATACTCACTACCTGAAGTCAAAAGATGTAAATTGTCTTTCAATGTCCTTTATCATATGCTATAGTTTATCGTATTGTAAGACATTTTTATTTACAAAGAAAAAGTCCCCTCTCACCTTTTTTTTTTTTTTTTTTTTTTTTTTTTTTTTTTTTTTGTTTTTGATAGGGTAAAAGGTGTAGATAAAGCATAATAACAGTAAAACCAAAAAAAAAAAAATTCTAGCATTGATAATAGTATTGTATATTAATATAGCTGTACAGGAATAAAAGAACATATATCCAATTGTCTAAAAAGAATTTGATAAGTGAAGGTTGATTCATTGTACCACTGTAAGGCTTATAATAATTGTCAATTTTAATTATTTCTTCTTCCTTTGTTGTTTTAGGACTCTCTTCTTCATCATTTTTTGTAAAGTTACTACTACTATCTTCTATTCTATTTGCTTTTTCAGAAATAGGAACTTCTTTTTCATCTATTATATCTTCAATAACAACGAGATCTACAAGTTCAACTAGCTCTTCTTCCTTTGCTAAGAATAGATGTGTACGACTAGGCGGTCGCCACCAACATGAGTTAGGACTATTATTCTCACAAAGAAACGATATCGCTTCATGAATAGAGATGTGTTTAGGATTAGCAGAAGGGGATGGTTTCGAAACTGTTATTTTCATATTAGTCAATTCCTGGTTTAAACTTTTAATTTGAGCTTCACGTTTAGCAAGTGATTCTTCTTGCTGAGCACTGAGGGCCTTCATAACACTTAAAGTATCCTTAGTAGCTGCAAAGTCGATCATCATTTTAGTCACTTGTTTTTGATGCGAGGCTATCAAAGCCATATATCCTTCTTCACATCGAGCCACAACGTCCTTTATTGTTTCTTCGGTGTCAGCTGTAGTTTGAATAGAAAGGTTTGTTGCTCTTGATAGCTATTTTTTTTTTTTAAAAAAAAGGGGGGAGAGAGAGAGATAAATATTTACTACTTCCTAAATGTTATATGGCATTTATATATAATTACTTCTTCATTGTCTTCTTGCTCATTCATATTATTGACTTTAGAATTTGTCAAGATGAGCTCCAACAAACTATTTAATCTTTCTTTTGTTTCTGTTTCAACCTATGATAAAAAAAAAAAAGAAGAAGATATCATGCTTATTATACTACTCTCTACCCTTTGTAATGACTAATTTATATCATAATAATAAATTTACTTCATTCTTTTCTTGCATTCTTTTTTTCAAATCTTCAATCTGAAGAAGATACTCCTTTAGTTGAGAGTTGTTCATAATCTACAATAATAATAAATAACAAGTATGTTAATTATACATTTTTTTTTTAAAAAAAAAAGAAAAAAAAATCATGATGCTTTTTACTCTTGTCATTTTGGCAGAAGTTTTAATAAGTTTTGCTCTTTGGGCAAACCTTAAAGTATTTAATGATTCATCTCTTGATGAAATATTAGGATTAATTGTGCAAATGACAGCAATACGAGCATTACCAGATAAAGAAGATTGAAGAATTCTTGTCAATTTGGAGTCTCTAAAAGGGATATGTGTAGGGCTATATGCATATATATTTATATATGTATACATAATTAACGTATTAGATAACAAAAAAAAATGATATTATTTCTAGTCATTTACGCTATGCCACTCGTAAGCTTAGAAATAACGTTTCCTAATGTTAAAAGGCTTTTATTGATATATGCACCTTCCCTTCTTCTATTTATGTTGGTTGTCACCTTTTCAGAACCAGCTAAATCAATTAAATTCTATGCAAAATAGATTATTTTAAAATAGAAATAAATAATAAGGGATAAATAAACTACCAGCTGTGAAATACGAACACCCTCAGATGCATGAATGGGTGCACCTTTAGACCGAGTTTCAATAATAAGCTGAAACATCGAATGTGATCGACTACTGAGGTCGTTGTAGTCGGTTGCACTCGTATGGCGGTTCACTTCTCCTTGTTTAATACACTCAAAGATATCCTCAGGTGACTTGACAGCCACTTCCTTCAAATTACACACATAGGCACCTCGTTTCTAACAATCATTCATAAGTAAAAAAAAAAAAATTGTCTATACGCGCGCATATATTATCACATACCTTATCGCTAACAATGTTGACATTCTTATTATTGACATCTAATAAATCTTTTATCTGTTCATTATAAATTTCGAGATATGAAACACGTATAAGATACTCTTTTTCATTTGAATCCTATTTATATAAATTAAATAATTTGAATTCTAGTTTAACCACTATTCACAATCTAGTTTTTTTTTTGTTTATATTATAAAATATATATATATATATATGCATCTATAATGTATATACTTCATTAATGTACATAAATACTTCTTCAATTGCACGAGGGATAATTCCCGGTTGATTCTTTGTACCTGAAAAGAAAAGAATTAAGTATCTTATCTTTCAATTCTTTAGTAATGACATAATTAAGTCTTACCCATCTATATTATGATATATGGTTTAAGAATACATGGTTAGACTCTTCATGTAATTTGATATCAAATGATAAAAATAAAATTTACCATGGTCTACAAATAAAACAAAGGGAACTGTTAATAAGTTCATATTTAGAATAAAATAAACAGTGAAATCAAGATAAAACTTACATAAGTCTTGCCACTCGCGGTTTGACCATAAGCAAAGACAGTACCTATTTTGGTTTAGAATTATATTACCAAGTTACATATATAATCATATATATGCATATATAGAAAAAAATAGGCTTAAGCTTACCATTGTAACCCATCATGGTAGATCTATTTAATCATGATTATTGAATAATTTTATATCTATTTCTTTCTTTTTTTTTTCCCCCCTCCACCTTACCTTACAAGGTCTTGAATACCTGATTTGTAAACCTGAGCATTATCATCTCCTATTATTACATTGTCTAAAAATATTACATAATCAAAATAAAATAAAATAAAATAAAATGTTGTGTTGTATATCAAAATAATTTTAGCTACTGTTATTATCATACATAATATATGATCATGATACTATTTCAATTTTACCAAAATAAAACAATCGATTCTTAGATGAAGATGATTTTGGCACCTCTAATTCGATTAATCCTTGATCAGATCTTATTAACCAACAAGATTTGCCATTGGATTCTAATTGTTCCTTTTCTGATCTAGGTCTACATCTAACCATGACCTGAATGCTTTCACGAATTGAGGTCGAGCGAGTAGTTGTTGAGAAACTAGGACTGCTACGAGACATAGAGGATGAAACAGACGAAGAGGTAGAAAGATAAGCAAAGGAATCATCACCCCAAAGAGGAGGGGTAGGAGGAGAGAGGGGAGAGATACTAGGTGAAGCAAACATTTTTATTTTTTCACCTTAAAGAAAGAAAGAGAGAGAAAGAGAGAAAAGAAAGGAAGAAAGAAGAAAGGCTTTTCGAAATAATGTAAATATATGCTTTTAAACAAAAATCAAAAAAAATAAATAAATATATACAAGGTTAAAAAGGAAATAAATGCTCGATGATTAAAGATAGATTTATATTTATATTAATTTATAAAATGTATAATGTTTTTTTTTCTTTAAGATATACGGAAGCTTATAATAAAGTAAAGTAAAAATATAAATATATAGATATACATATAAATGATTATAAGAGCTTCTTTATATATTTACTTACAAAGCCTAAGAATACCTTTTTCCCCCCCTTCAGAATTATATAGTTTATATTGTATAATGTCGTTTGCTGAGGACAAGCAATTATAGGATCGTCGAAGAATAATAAAAAAATCCGGAAAAATAAATAAATAAATCAATCAACCAATGAGGATTTAGCTTATAGAATTCCTAAATTGCCTTAGTCGGTTCAATAATAAAAATAACCAAAAAAAAAAAAAAAAATCTATTAGAACAAAAGATATATATAAAAGACAAAAGTAAAAGATTAGCCCATAAAAAAGAGAGGGATTAAGTGTTAGGATGAGGATTTGGGTGACTAATTCATATAATATGGAGAAGTTGATACTGAGGTAGAATAGGGAGAGTTTTTTTTTTCTTTTCTTTTCTTTTCTTTTTATGTTTAGAGGAAGGAAAAGAGGATTTTAAGTTACTTGTAATATTTTCAATATATGATGCATTTATAAATAATGAATTGAATGAGTTCTATTAAATAGTTAACTGGGGCATTCGGATAGACAAATATGAGGTGCCCAATTGAGTCTTTAACAAAGATGAAATCTTTGATCAGATTATGTCATAGATAACTGTAGAAGAGAGTCAATCATTATCATGCTATGACAGACAGACACCTATTTGGAATAAAGAAAAGGATGTCTTTTATTCAAATTGTCAGGAAGCATAGTATATATTTTTTTATTTCTGATTTATTTTTTTCTAATCATAAGCTTGATTCTTATATCAAATACTATAATGCCACTTGGGTTCAACCAGATCATTTACTGAGTCCATTTCTTAACAGAGTATGACATTTTTGAGATGATTGACGGGTAATTATCGCAAAGCTATAAGGCAACTGTAGATAAATTAAACTATTGAGTTGAATAAGGTGACAATTTTAAAGTAAGTTTATTATATAGGGAATTCTATTAAACATACTATCTATATAGACTTGATTTATTATATCAAAGACATGACTATTAAAACCTAACTTTAAAAGCATTCATAAGGAACTACGATAGTATAGATTATATTAAAAATACTTGATACTATACTTTATTTTTTTTAGATTTAGAATTATCTATTATTTTAAATTTGGAGATCTTTTATGAATAAAGGATATATATTATGGTAATGGTTCAAGTTTAATTTTTTGTGCGAAATCTTCTGTGTTGGATATAATTCTTTGACGAACGTTTTGGCCTTTATTAGATGCAATCATTAAAATATCCTGCTAATATAAATGAAAGTATATGTCATGTTAAAAATAAAAAATAATAGAAGCCTCAAGATATATTTAAACTTACTATCATTTCCAAATTACCGAGAATATCAACATGATCTCCAGATTTTGAACCACCTCTAACATTTAACTTACTATCACTTTGTTCATGTAAATATTCTTTTAAAGTTACAGGACTATTTCCAGGATTATAAAGGTCTGCATATTTTGTCCAACCACCAGAAGGTGTACACATAAATCCTAATGACAAAGCAGGTACAGTACCATCACTTTTAATGCATAAACAAAGTAGCGTTAATATCATTACATGAAAAGCTGAATAAAGCATATTTTTATGTATATACCCCTCTACAAATCGAATACCCGTTATCGTCCCGCTAGTAGGATCATGTTTAGTCCTATCGATATGCTTTCATATAGGAAGAAAGACAATCATTAATGCTGAATATATTCTCTTACAAATTATTATAATATACTAACAATAGACGGTGTGTCAGATACATTTGACTCGTTGTTAAAAGTTTTATAGCCATCTTGTTTTATGGAATCCTTAACAATAGTTTCCATAAATTCTCCTTTTTTAGGATCTGTTCCATTTAGCAAGCCATAAGCATCAACTTCAAAGCCTAAATTATTTTCTAGTGTAGACTTTGGATCACTGTTATGTTTATTGTTATTATCCTCATTTTTCGTTACTTTTGAGTAAAAATAACTTCTTTCAGTAGGTAAACCAACACCATATAGACAATATATTTTCATACTTGGTGCTATATTTTTGTTACACTATATTAATACATACACTAGTGTATAATTCAATGTCTATATTACAATTTACCAATTGGTAACTGTGACTCTAACGAATTTGACCATTTTCTGGGATCCAAATTATTTTTCTCTAATTCTTTTTTAGAGACACTGATACCTAATGAGTAGTTTGTGTTCATCATTTGTGCATAATCTGCAGTAGCATAGGATTGAAGCAATTCTAATGATTCTTTAACATCGAAATAAGTACTACTACTACTACTACTACTATTCTTTTTCTCTTCAATTGTTCTGTTGCCATTGTCATTTTGTTGATTTGTTGTAAGAGAAATAAGATTACCATAAGAATAATGCTGAGAGTGGACATCATCATCGGGTGCTGAACCATGAAAACCCCAAATAACGTTACCTCCTTTAGGCAACATGGAGCTCCCACCTGCCCATGTTTGCATCAAACTCGCTCTTTCACGTCTTGAGAAGAATTTCTCTAAAAGATAGGCACCAAAGCTTCCTAAAGCCATCGTATCACGTGTTTCGCCTGATAACATGACTGCTAGTGCCTTTGGAACACCTACCATAGGACCTGCTATATTCACAAAGGATGCTATATGTTGCTCTGTCCAATTCTCGTCTTCTTTTCCTCCCTTTTCACTTTGAACCCATTTCAAGAAATAAGGAAATAAGATTGAGCCTATTCATAAGATGAGTTTGAGTAACATGATATTGTAGATATTATACATACATGTATATGTATATATATTCATATACATACCCATTGAATGTGTAACTACAACTACAGGAGTATTAGTAGCTTTTTTAGATGTTTCAATAAAGGCTTTAAGTCTTGAAAAATACTGATCTCGTATTTCAAGATTGGAAAATGAAAGTCTCCAGTCATAGCTTGCCAAATACATATTATTGTTATCATAACCAATATAAGCTAAATTTTCAATGATTTTGGCCCAAATCCAATATCTATTTGTATACAATAAAATTATTATTTTGTATTGTATTGTATTTATGATTTTTTTTTTTGTTTTTACCCTGTGATAAAATAGTCAGCCGCATCCAAGCCTATACAATATAATCATTTTAAACACTATTTTAGTAACCCGTGTGTGTGTATGTGTAGTCCTATATGAAACTGTTATAAATCTACCTTGTGCAGCTCGTATCTTTATACCAGGAGGATCCAATCCTGTGACAGGATCAAGTTTCAAATGTTCAATCCAAAGATCTTTATCGAGTAATATAGAACGAAACATAGCTGAATATTTATATATATATAAGGGTACATAAATGTCAAGTAATATATATATAAACGTTAAAGTTTACTTACTTGCAGTACCCCACATTCTCTTTCTAAAGAATCTTTTTGATTTTTCTAAAACTCCCCAACTCTCAAGGCCAGAAGAAATAATACCGGGAATTAATACAACTGGATGATAAGCTTTTAATTCGAATTCATCTCTATAAATAAAATAAATAAATAAATAAAATATAGAATAAAATGTATTTAACAAACTTCAAGTTCATGGCAGGCATAAAGGATTGATCGTTTGAAGGAGCCAGCTTGAAAAAATCTGTAACATTTGTCAATATATCATCCATGATATCTGTAACAGGCATGATTTTTGATAAATAATTGATTTCAGTTAACAGATAAGTATGTAAATCATTTAGATAGGAATAATGAGCAAGCATCATTTGTCTAGAATGTGAATAAGAATCATAAGAGCTAAAGGAAGCTCCAAATGCTGCTAATAATAAACCAGCAGACAAGCCTATCATAAAATGGAATCGCTTTCTTTTCCAAACAGGTTGTTGTTGTTGAGTTGATGAATCTAAAAATAAAAGACTATCTGCTAATATATCTTCTGGTAATTGTTCAATTGTCTTATTTTTGGTTATCGACTCTGTTATTCTCTCTTTGCTACTATCATGGAATGGAATACGCCAACGTAATAAAATCCCAATAAAAGATGAATTTTGTGTATAAAACTGCTTTGCTTGATTTTTACTGAATTCTTTTTTTTTCTCGAGCATTTCCTCCATTTGTGTATATCTTAAACAAAAAAAATAAAAAAAATAAAAAATAGTGAAATAGAAAAAGAAAAAGAAAAGAGTATATAAATTATACATTATTTAAATACATATCGAAATTATATGTTGTCATTCTTTATTCCGTTAAAGATGTGTAACTGTTACAATAGACATGTTCAACTATTTAACTTCTAGTATATGTTACAATTTATTGTTGTCATTGTCATTGTCTTTTTTTTTTTTTTTTTTTTTTTTTTTTTTTTTTTTTTTTTTTTTTTATACATATAAATGAATATATTTGTAGGAGTGTGTATAATGGGTGTATATAAATATTCTAAATAACTTATTTCTTGCTGTTTGTTTGAAAAGGTACCGACAAAGCAGAAAGTAATAAACGACCCTCAGTATTTGTATAAGCTGTTGTATTAAAAATAATATCAAAGCCTGTCATTCTTGGATAAACATCAAAGGAACCTTCAATTTCAGGGAATAAGGCAAGTGCAGATGGTGGAAAGCCAAGCGCAATATTACCATTACCATCCCCTGCTGTCATTGAAAGTCCAGGCCATTCCTTTAAACGAGGAAGAACAATTTCAATCAATTTGTCCATAAATTGATACATTTCTTCTCCTTTTAATGTCACTTTGACACCAACTGGCATACCTTGACTATATATATACACACATGTATAAGTTTGTTGCAAAAACTAAATGTTTTTTTTTTGTTATTTCCTTACCGTAATTTCCAATTAGCAACGGAGGTTTTAGCAAATACGACTTCAGGACGAACACCTGTGATGCTTTGAAAGGCCATAAAAGCGGATAATAAATGACTTTTACTATGAATAGAATCTTTAATCATAGCATGAAGTACAATTTTATCAAGATGAGGAATTGTCTTTGGACTCTTAAGAGGCTGAATTGGCTTGACTGGTTTACCACCCTTGCGAGTACGAACAGCCTCTTTCGTCTTTACTGGTTGTTGTTCTTTTTGCTCATTAGTTGCTTCTAAAGCATTCTTTATTTGTACCTCAAGATCAGGAATCTTTAAAGTTGGGGGTGCAACACGACTATGATCATACCCTAATACCATTAAATCTTCTGACAGGGTGCTATCATAATATTCTTTCAGTCGAAGTAAACCATGAGAAGGCGATGCAGATGCGACAGCAGTTGCACTTAGATAACGAGTTGCTAATTGTCGAGAATAGGGTTGTCTACAAATATTTCTTAGAAATGAAGCCATTTAAATAATATTTATATCAAAAGAAAAAAAAAAAAAAGTTCTCCACAATAATGTCGATACTATTAACAACGACCCACCTTAAAAGAAAAAAATTCATACTCCTCTTTTTTTTTTTTTTTTTTTTTTTTTTGGCTTTACCCTGGCATTATATATGGGCATTGGTGGGCGACTTTTATTGTTCTTATTATTAGGTAAACTATTCAAGTTATTAAAGATTGTTTAATATTTCTTGGAATCATACTTTAATAACATGTGTTCGTTGTTGAAGATTCTGTAAGAGACTTCCAAAATAATATTTATATCCTTCAGACATTTTTATACCAATAAGACAGGATAAATTATTGCTATTTTAATATTATAAATATCGAAACCCATTTATTTAAAGATGAACAATGACTGACTCCAATTATATGACTAAAACCCTTAGTTAGACAGTATTACATTTATTCCTTTCGCACTATCTGCTTCGACTTGGATTCAATATACTATTTTAATTCACAAGCCAAAAAAAAAAAAGGGTCTGCATGACTCTTACGGGCTAGATTAGAGCCGATAGTATCAGATTGAGAAAATAAAACTTTATATCGTCTATCTATATCCTAGATTGAGTTCTATTTGAATTTACAATATTCGGATAAGATCTATACCATAAGTAGATAAACCCTGATTTTACGTAAGAAGGACATATAAGTCATAAGTATTTGTTATCCATGTCTACATGTATATTTAACGCTGTTGCAACTTTAATATAATTTCTTTATATTTATTTTAAAGCACCATAATAGCGTACATGTGTATACACATCATTAATCACACTATATAATCTAATAAATAATAAATAATAGTTTTATTAACAAACAATATTATTGTTTTTTTTGGGCGTATAACTGACGAGTTTATGACTTGTAGTTACATAACATGTTACTATAGTATAACCCAGAAAAGAAAAAAAAAGTAAATCCCTCTTATAGATGTTTCAAGGATAAGCGTCATTTGTTTAGTAAATACTCCTTTTATTGATCAAACCAGATAACGATTTTTTTTTGTTGTTGATCACAATGTTTTATTCCTTATTATCTTGGTAAAAGATCTAATCATGCTCTAAATTTATCATTATTACGTGCTTTCTATTTAATCTATAACATCAAAAAAATAAATAAGTAAATAAAAATTACAAAAAGACCCTTATTACAAATACATAAAGGGTTATATATGTGTTTGTATATTCAACAAAATAAATATCAATATCATTTTGTATACATCCTCTTTCATTTATGAGTCATCTTAACTTTATAAAGTTCATGAATTTGAAAGGCGTAGATCTTAAAAAGAAGAAAAGGTAGTACTTTATGCTGCATTATTTATTAGTGTAAGGGAATAAATATGACATTGTAAACACAGGATATTAGAACTAGAATGTAAACTGATCTAAAAATAAGTTTATAAGCTAATACTTCTGTACAAGCTACTATCTTGTACAAGTTTAAGAAAACAAAAACTTTGTATTCTTGTTTTTATCTTGATGTTGATTAACAAAACAAAACAAAAAAAAACAGCCCAAAAATTACTTTTTTAAGCTTGAGATAAGAGAGAGAAAACAAACAAAATAACGATGCTATTATACAATATCAGATGAATTATTCGTCATGTATAATGTTAATTCAATGCTATATTCATGTTTTTTATTATTTATCTAAAGCATAAAATATTACGCCACAATCATAATTATGTAATCCAGTTCTAAAAATAAAATTAGAAAAGGGTGCAAAAAAAAGGGGCAGATACACAAAGAAAGGGAGTAAAAAGAAAGAAAGAAAAAAAAAAAGGTAAAATAAGGGTCAACTTTGCGTATGTTTTATACCTGGATTTATACTATCCAATTCCATAAAAAAAAAATGCATTTATAAACTTTATATAAATTCATTTTATTTTATTTTATTTTTTCTCTTCTTTTCTTCACTTTTAATCTCTGGTATATAATTCTAATTTAAAAGAAATGAAGCTCATTCCTCAATCTGTTTTCTTATTTCACTTGCTTGTTCTTTCAAGCTATGCTCTCCCAATTGAACAAGAGTATACTTTCAAAGATTGTACATCGAAACAAGCTGTTCTCTGTCAAGACTTTTTGCAAAATGGTGGTTTGGACTGTCATCGTAATAGTCAAATTATCTGCTATCATGAAAATCAAGAAATGAACGATCGTGACTACTGTACATTTAATGCTACTTACAGTTGCCGAACTTTCAGAACTATCTACGGCTACTACTGTAATGCTACAGACTGTATACAATCAAATAAGGTTATTTAAAAAAAAGAAAAGAAAAAGAATCACTATTCATATCTGTATATTCAATAGTAGGCCTATTTTATTATATTTTATTTCTTTTTTTTTTAAGTGTAAAAAAAAAAAAAAAAAAAAAAAAAAAAAAAAAAAAAAAAAAAAAAAAAAAAAAAAAAAAAATTATTTATTTTAATAATAACAATAATAATAAAAGAAAAAAAAAAAGTATTCATTATGCTTTATACAACTTCATTTATTTTAAACATGAATATATTTGTATTCATGATGAGTGAATGTGTATTCGTTTCTCTTATTATACAAACAAAAACAAATATATATGTATATATATATATGTGTGTGTGTGTATAAAATCTATGTAGTTTATGGAGTATCTTTAGGACAGATAATTTCCTTATAGTCCTTAATAGTACCAGAAAACTTGTTAAGTTTACCACTTTCACAAATCCAGATTTCATTACAAACGGTATTAATAAATCTTTCATCGTGAGAAACAATAATGACACCACCCTTAAATTGAGCAAGTGCATTTTGTAAAGCATCTATAGACTCCATATCCAAGTGATTAGTAGGTTCATCAAGTACTAAAATATGAGGATTTTGCATGCTAAGAATGGCAAAGGCAACACGAGATTTTTGACCACCAGATAATGTCTTCATCACCTGAAGACCAACCATACCTGTGATACCAAAGGAACCTAAATGACGACGGTATTCTTCTTCTGTTCTACCAGGGAAGCGGTCAGCCATAAATGCTACTGCACTCTTTGTTAAATCAAGTTGATCAATATGATGTTGTGTAAAGTAAGCGATACGAAGACGACCGTTGCGATGAACAGTACCTGATACAGGTTTGTTTTCTTCTGTTAGTAATTTCAACATAGTAGATTTACCAGCACCATTAGGACCAACAACAGCAATACGTGAATCCATTCTTAAATCAATATTTACATTACTAATAATCGTCTTACTTGCTGTATAACCAAAGGTAACTTCTGACATTTGAAGAATAGGGGGGGAGAGTGGGTCAGGATTAGGGAACTGGAAGGTCACAATCTTTTCGTCTTCAGGTGGTTCAAGAGCAGGTAATTTTTCAAGAATTTTAATTTTAGATTGCGCCTGTGGTGCACGTTTAGCATTATATCTCCAACGATCGATAAAGTCCTGAAGATGTTTACGATATTGGAGTTGTGATTCATATTCTCTAAATTGGGCTTTACGACGCTCTTCTTTTGTTGCATGAAAGTTAGTAAAGTTACCCTTATAATAATCTAATTTTTCAGAGTGCATATATAAAATATCTGTAGCAACTTCATCCAAAAATTCTCTGTCGTGAGAAACAACAAGCAATGTATTTGGCCAAGTCTTGAGATAATTTTCTAACCAAACAATAGCAGGGATCTAATCCCAAAAAAAAAAAAATAATAATAAATGAATACACATATTTATATACATATTTGTATATAATATACTTTACATCCAACATGTTATCAGGTTCATCAAGCATTAAAACATCTGGTTTACAAAACAAAGCACGAGCTAAAGATATTCTCATTCTCCAACCACCAGAAAACTCTTTAGTAGGTCTCCTTTGTTGATCAGGTCCAAAACCAAGACCAGCTAAAATAGCCGATGCTTTACTTTCAGCCTTATCACTTTCAATTTCTGTGAGCTTATTGAAAACTTCTCGAAGTTCAATATTCAATTTATCCTTTTCAACTTCTAATGATTGTTTTTCATTTTCTGTTAATTCTACTTCATTTGCACTTTGTTTGCTTTCAATATCATTAATTTTTGCTGTCAAGTCACGTTCCTTTTCAAGTAAATGCTCACGCCAAACATCAGCACGGAGGACCATATCAATTGCTAAAGTATCATCACCATGAACCTATAAATATAATATATAAGTATATGTGTATATTTATTTAATCTCCTAGTTTATCTCGAATACTTACTTCTTGTTCAACATAAAGAATAGAAATATGCTGAGGAACAGCAATTTCACGACGAGCCATTGCTCTTAACAAGGTAGATTTACCAATACCATTTTTACCAACAACACCATATCTTCTACCAAAAGCAACCGTCAAATTAGCATCAGTCAATATACGACGTCCAGCAAAGGAAATATCAAAGTTCTCAATCTTGATATCCTTATTCTTGCCCTTTGTTGTTGTGTAATCAAGAATAGGGTTGTATAACTTGTACTCATCTTGCAAAGCCTTTTGTTCATTCAACAAACGAGAAGCTTCATATTCAATCTTTAAGTTACTCTTCTCTTGACGCTTGGCTAACTTGGCAGCAATCTTTGCTTCTGCTTTGCGCAGCTTTTCTTGATTGACCTGAGACTGAACACGACGGCCTGAGGCATGCTCCAAGTCTACAGAACCTCTTCCAATTGAGGCAGTAGCAGAAAGTCCACTTTGATTACCCATCGTAATTGAATGCTCGAGTTTTGATAATTTAGCAGGGGCAGTATTCTTTTGTTTAGCTTGCAACATTTCTGATAAATGCTCACATAATTCATCAATCTTTTCCTCATCACCACCTGCATCAATTAATATAGGTTTAATGAAATCAGAAATAGCATCCTCATCCTCATCAAAATCGTTTTCTCGAAGGTAGCCGTCAATATATTCTATGATTGCCTCATCAGCTTCAGGAACAGCCTTTCTAATAAGTTGAATGGACATTTTATATTTGCTAAAGAGGGAAACACTGCACTAAAATGAGATATAATTTTTGCTTTGTTTGAATTCGAAACCAGTTACCTCAGTTAATTTTGGTGGCTTAATAAGGGCATTATTTTTTTTTTTTTTTTTTTCTACAGTGTAAGAAGCTGTGTGACTCGCGTTCTTTCATATACTGTAAGTTATTTTTTTTTTTCTTTTATTGGGGGGGAAGACTTTTTTTTTTTTTTTTTTTTTTGTTAATTGACAGAATGTATCAAGATACTTTTGAGGAAGACGATTTAATTGCTGAGGTTGAGCTTGTTGCTCAAGCTCGTTACTCTCAAAATAACGATGTCGATGATGGCTTTGACACCGAAGGTATGAAAAGCATGCATACATTTCTTCAAATGAAAACTCAAAAACAAAAAAAAACAAAACAAAAATTCCTTATTTTTTTATACAGTTGTTTCTACTCAAAACGCTACAACTCAAATTCCCGATGGTGTTCGAAATTTCATTCTTCATTTCTATCGCAATGTCATTGATAATAACGTGTATGAGCTTCACAACATTTATGATAACTCTTTCAATAAGTTGACCGAGAAGTATTATCAAAAGCAAGCTTGGCCTGAAGCTGAAGTTATTGCTCCTCTTGTTAATGATGGTAAAAATATAATCAACAATTATTAGAATGAGGAACATTACATAGTAATAACGTGCAAATTGACTAAAAAAAAAATTTTTTTTCTTTTTCATTTTGTAAAATGATGTAAAATATAGATCAAGTCTTTTTGACTTTATATCGTGAACTTTATTACCGCCACATCTATGCTCATTTGACTCCTACTTTGGAACAACGTTTTCATTCATACGAAAACTATTGTGATCTCTTTAACTACATCTTGAGTATATACATTAAAGAATATGCATTGCTATTTAACAAACGCGATTAACATTATATTGTTTTTTTTTTCTTTTATAGATTCTGATGGACCTGTTTCCCTAGAATTGCCTAATCAATGGCTCTGGGATATTATTGATGAATTCATCTATCAATTCCAATCTTACTGTAATTTCCGTGATCGTACCAAGAACAAAACAGATGCTGAAGCTACCATGATTCAAGAAAACAGCCAAATCTGGAGTTGCTACAGTGTTTTAAATGTCCTTTATTCTTTTATTCAGAAATCCCGTATCAACGAACAATTATTAGTAAGTAAGAATGGAGGTGATATGATGGAAGCCGCTGGAGAATTTGGATCTCGATCTCTTTATAAGATGTTGGGTTATTTCTCTATAGTTGGCCTTGTCCGAGTTCACTGTTTATTAGGTGATTACATTCTTGCTTTAAAGATGATGGATAATATTGTTTTGAATAAGAAGGCCATGTTTGCTCGTGTAACTGCTTGTCACGTTACAACTTACTATTATGTTGGTTTTGCCTACATGATGCTTCGTCGTTATGCTGATGCTATTAAGGCCTTCTCTACAGTCTTATCTTTCATTCAAAGAACCAAACAATATCATTCTCGTTCATATCAATTTGATCAAATTGCCAAGAAAGGAGATCAAATGTATGCCCTTTTAGCTATCTGTATTGCCCTTTGCCCTACCAGATTAGATGAAAATATTCATTCTCAACTCCGTGAAAAATATGGTGAACAAGTCTTCAAGATGCAAAAGGGAGAAGAATCACTTCCTGTTTACGTTGATTTATTCCAATTTGCTTGTCCTAAATTCCTTTCACCCACTGGTCAAGGTGCTGATCCCCATCAACACCAATTGAAGGTATTCATGTCTGATATTAAGAACCAAATTAATCTTCCTATCCTTCGTTCCTTCATGAAATTATATACCTCTATGGGTATTGAAAAGTTGGCCAAGTTTTTGGAAATTGACTCAGAAGAACTTACAACCCAATTGCTGATCTTTAAGCAAAAGTCACGTCAATACAAATGGGTTAGTGGTGATCTTTTGGAAGGTGAATATATGCCTACTTCTGATCTTGATTTCTGTTTAAAACAAGATGTTGTTCACATTGCTGAAAGCAAGGTGGGTCGTCGTTATGGTGATTGGTTCTTACGAAATATCAATCGTTGTGAAGATATTTTAGCTAACTTGGAACTTAGCAGAGCTTAAAATATATAATTTTTAATAGTTTGAATTTCTTTTATAGAAATATAATATATAAAAAGGATGTAAAGGATTTTAACAAAACAAAACAAAACAAAAATGAAGGCTTTGATTCTGTATGTCTTGAACTTTTTTTTTTTTTATTATTTATTTAAATATCATTTAAATATAGAAAAAAAAAGGTAGTAGCAGTAATAATAATAATAAAAAAAGAAAAGAAAGCTACATATATAAAAACAATGCTTCTGCTTTTAAATAACATAATATTTGAGTATGAAATAGGAAGAAAAAGCAATGCATTAGCTGATATATAAAAATTCAAAGGAGTTACTGGATTTATGCAGACTTATGCTGTGGCTGAAATAGACACAAAGGCATAATCGTGACAGCTTTTCATTGAGACACTTTTTTTTTTTTTTTAAAAAAAAAAGTAAATCATGTAGAGAGAGAGATAGCGAGAGAAAAAAAAAAAAAAGTCATATACACATATAAATATAAATAGTTTCTTTTGTACATAGATAGTACAATAATAATAATAATAAAAAATGGCTAAGGATCGATCTGCAATTAGTAAGAGTATGAGTAAAAAGAAAAATAGAGTATCTGGTACCCATGTATCAGGACTTGCAAGCTCTAAAGCTTCAAAAAGAAAGGAAGCCCCTATTAAATATGGCCAACTTTCTAGAAGACAAAAGCAAGATTTAGAAGATTATGGTGAACTTGTACCAAAGGATTTCGAAGACGATGAAGAAGAAGGCACAAAGTAAAAAAAAAAAAGAAAAAAGAAAACTGAAGCCATATTATTTAAAAATATTAGAAAATATTGATGGACATATCCTTTTTTTTTTTCCCTTATACTAGACGAAGAAGAATTGTGTCTGAAACAGATTTGGATAGAGAGTTAGAAGAAGAGAGAAGACGTGCTGAAGGTGAATTTAGCGATTCACAGGAGGAAATGGATGAGGAATCTGAAGAAGATGAGGAAGGAGAAGATTGGAAGAAGCCTTCACCTTATTCTTTACTTATGAATTCATTAAAAAAAAGCTCAAAACAAAAAGAATTCTATAAAAAGATTCAACTTGAACAAGAAGGTATTGATGAACCTATTATCAACGAAGTAGAAGAGAATAATACAAATATTGAAGAAGAAAATATAAACGAAAACGAAGAAGGAACAGAAGATTTGGTAGACGATGAGGAAACAAATCTTGATGATGAGGAAGAAGAGGAGGAGTCTGCTGATAAAGATGAAGCTGATCCTTTTGAAGAAAATGATGAAGATGAAGAAATTGTTTACGTGGGAAGTGATGCTGAAGAAGACGAGGGAGAGCAATCTTATGGTAAATTTTACGCAAACGAAAAATTACAACAAATGTTAACAGTATTTACCCCCTCTTTTTTTTTTCTTAATAGATGATCTCTTTGATATTAGATTTGCTGATCAACAACCTACATCATTCGATGAAAAGATTTCAATTGTAGAACAAAAGAAATGGACTTCTCAAATTATTCATGATGAGACTTTGTTGGACTTGAACGTTTTGACCACTGAGCCAGATGATACAATAAAAGAAATGCCAACAATTAAAAAGTTAACGGATATGAAAGTGAGTGAGCGTGTATCTGAATGTTGGATTAAAGCTAATAAGAAAGTAGTTAAAAAAGGTAAGGAGAACTATCCGTTTAGAGGAAGGATTAAGCTAATCTGGTTTATATGTTAATAGCATTATTTACTCCTCTTCAGAACAATCTTTTTACACAAATGAATAATTACCGTGATGTACTTTTCTGTAATCGTACAATGGATAATGCGAAAGAGATTAGAAATACTTACGCTCTTCATGCAATTAATCATATTACAAAGTAAGGCATTTTTTTTTTATTTACATGAAAAGGAAAAGAAAACTAAGTTAAATTATGCAGAGCACGAAAGCGTGTCTTAAGGAATAATAATAGACTTGCCAAAGCACAAAAAGAAGAAAAGGATATTGGGTAAAATTAAATTATTTATTTGATTACATAACAATGACTTATACTCTTCGAATAGTGAATTACGTGATCAAGGTTTTACTAGACCCAAGGTGTTGATTTTGTTACCGTTTAGAAATACTGTGATTGATGTGGTTGATACTTTAATCAAGCTTTCAGGAGTGGAAAAACATGATAATAAAAATCGATTCTACGAACAATTTAATTTACATGAAGAAGAAGCTATTGATACTACAAAGCCTCTGGATTATTTGCAAAACTTTCAAGGCAATATCGACGATCATTTTCGTTTGGGCATCAAATTTTCAAAGAAATCGTTGAAGCTTTATGCTAATTTCTATAATGCAGATATCATTATTGCCTCGCCTCTAGGTTTACGTACTTTAATTGGTGCAGAAGGGTATTTATAGAGAAGAAGGGTTATTATTTGAATATTGAGAATCTAATAAGTATGATATAATAGTGATAAGAAGAGAGATTTTGATTATTTATCATCTATCGAAATGGTTATTTTGGATCAAACAAATCATTTCTTGATGCAAAACTGGGAACATATTGAACATATTTTTGAACATATGAATTTAATCCCAAAAGATACTCATGGCTGTGATATTTCTAGAATTAGAAATTGGTATTTAGATGGAAAGTAAGTAACAAAAAAAAAGAAGGTATTCTATATATGAAAGTCTTTAATGAATATATCATTTCAATAATAGAGCCAAATATCTTCGACAAACACTTATCTTTGCGGATTTCTTAACACCCGAATTTAACGCATTATTTAATAAACATATGAAGAATGTATCTGGTAAATTAAAAATTAAGCGTACTTATGAAGAAGGTTCGATTATCGATGTCATTCCTCAAGTACAACAGGTGAGTTGTGAAGAAGTGAATTGGATAAAAATAAGACTATTTATTTATTTATTTATTTTTGTAGACTTTTACACGTATCGATGCTCCTTCTTTAAAGGCTATGAACGATACAAGATATAAATATTTCATTGAAAAGGTAATAGTACAATATCTTTACTTAAATAATATGTACTTATATTTTTGTATATACATATATGTATGTATGTATGTATAGACTTTACCAGCACTTAGGAAGTCAGCTATCATGCAATCACATACCCTTATCTTTATTCCTTCTTATTTTGACTTTGTTAGAATAAGAAATTACTTTGAAGATAACAGGTATTCATATGAGCCTTGTTCAGAATATAGCTCTGGAAGTCAAATTACTCGAGCAAGATCACAATTCTTTCATGGTCGAACTAATTTCCTTTTGTATACAGAAAGACTTCATTTCTTTAGAAGGTTTGTTTACATTGGATTTGTTTTGTTTATATATTTACTTATTTTTATTAACCACTTATCTTAGATATAATATTCGTGGTGCTTTTCATATTGTATTTTATGGTCTACCAGAAGAGCCCATCTATTATACGGAAATCGTTAACTTTTTAAGTCTCAAATTTAATGAAGCTAGTGCTGCAGAAGAAGCAACCTTTTCATGTACAGCCTTATTTTCTAAATATGATTTCTTAAAATTAGAACGTGTTGTTGGAACAGATAGAGCCAAAAAGATGTGTACAGCTCAAAAGAATGTATTCATGTTTGCTTAATAATAAAATAGAGATGATTTATAAGAACTTGTAAATAATAAAGTATAGAAGAAATTATAGTTTTGTAGTTTTTATTCTTATAACAACTGAAATATCGCGTAAAATGAAGAAAAAAGGCCATGGGATGCTTTGAACTAATTTTTTATTTTTTTTTTTATCAAACCTAAGCAGTTTGGGAACCAACGGTTACACTATGTTGAAGAAATATTAGGCTAGGGCAAATAGCTGTATATTTCCACTATGATAATTTTTTTTTTTTTTTTTTTTTTTTTTTTTTTTTTACATATTGCTCAGTATTATTAATACTATTATAGATGAAAATGAGTATCACAAGAATATTTATTCTATTCGTAAAAGGTAGCTTTTATACTACTCTATTTTGAACATATATAGTTTTCTGAGTGAGCATCTAATAAATAAGTTAATTTCATATAAATGGTGATCTGATCACTTTATCTAACAATCTATGATTTTGATACACGTCTCTAAATGATACAATATACTCTCAATCATATTTTGGTATCCTTTAGTAGTAATCACCTTATGCTATGCATGATCTATTCATTCATATAGCTAATTAATGCTTTTTGGAAGTATATTATATCTACTGAGACAGATTTTAAGTAAGCACCATATATTTTATATTATTGGATTCAAAAAAAAAAAAAAAAAAAAAAAAAAAAAGACCATGTGGAGGACCACAATTGACGTATGTTTTAAAAAAAAAAAAAGATCAGATCAGGATGTCTGAGGCTCAATTTATTACATGTATTATCAGTTAGATTATCCTTCAAAATAGTTTTGTACATCGCTCCTTGAATTATATATTTAAGCTATGACGCTCCCAAAAAATGAAGTTTTCATTACTGGCTTGCTGGTCCGCTTAATATGGAGTAACTAGAGGCTTTTTTTTTATCATAAAGGACGCTTTGTTTAGTTACCATAGTGAATTTTTATTGTAGTAATGATAATTTTCACATGGGAGTGAGCTATGATCAATCAGGTTAGATTAAAATAAAAGAAGACTACAAAATAATGCCCCATATTAATAAACGTGACAATAAAAATAAGACTGTTCAAATTATTGTTTTTTTTTATTTGCAAATTATCAATCAAACTGGCCAACGTTAGTGAAGTCAATATATAGATGATTCTGATAAATTCTTTATTTTAAAACCAAGAAACAGTTATAGAATATTAGAAAAAGAGCGTAAGTATTTTCTAATTAACATTTACGATAGAAGTCCTTCATCTAAAAGAATGCAACTAGTATTTCTTTTTTTTTTTGGGTTTCAATCTCATAAAAGTTACCTTACACACAAAATTAAAAATACAATCATGGGAAAGGTATATCAATAAGCATTTCAATTAAGAAAATTAAAAAATGAACTATCTATAAATTTATATTTCTACTGACGAAATAAGTTTCTATATTGAATTGAGATGTAGCGGTTTTATGATTCAAAAGTTAAAGCTCTCACTAGTATAATATTGAAGCTGTTTCTTGTACAATTTTAGGAGAGATATCGATATATACTGTAGTAATCGTTACAACATGTAATTTTGGCTCAACTAACATTAAGATTGTTTCTGTTGAAGTTAGAGACAAAGCTAAAAAGAAAAGGATGAAGACTTGATGGAGGATTTTTTTTTAAAAAAAAAAGTAATAGCTACTAATCATTACTTGGATTCAGTAGTAAAATAACAAATATCTTGAGTAACTATGAGTGTACACAATTTCTATCTCATAATAGATAATACACCTACATAAAAGGCCAGACATTTAAAAAAAATTTTTTTCTTTTTTTCATGAAAGAGGTTATCGCTCGCTCTATAGTTGTTACATTGCTCTTTAGAATTAAATCCAATTAATTAATTCTGACCGGTTGCTCGAAGTAGAAATAAAAAATAAAATAAAGGTTACCTGAAGAAGATGCGTTCTAAACTTTAATTGCTGATGCAAGTAAGCAAATACTACAAAACTGTATCTATGATTTTATTATACGCTCAATTTCAAAAATAGAGAAAAGCTGTATTAATTGGATATTAGTTTCACTAAATAAAGTTCTTTTTCGACTAAATAAGGAGCTTTTTTTTCATTATTTTTTTTTTTTTTTTTTTTTTTTTACTGAACACTACATCTAAATAACGATTAAGAAAGTGATTTGGTTCTTTTTTTTTTTTTAGAAGATAAAAGGCGCCATAGATTACAAGTATATAAATACTTAATGATAAAATTTCTAAAAATACACTAAACTATATCTGATGTTTGCTTATTATTGCAAGTTCACATGCTAAAAACATAGGCAAAATCTTATCATATTATACCTACTTTTTTAACGAGCAAATTGATATCGGTGAATCAAAGCATATTAATTTATGATTGGAGGATAATGTCTTATCAAGAGATAAATTCTCTATCTATTTGGTCTTCCTCGGACAGGAGAAAAGTTTCATTACCCCTCAACATCTTAATATAAATATGGCTCTTTTTTTTTTTTTTTTTTTTTTTTTTTTTTTGATCTTATATTTTTTTTTCTTATTTCTTTCTTCCTTTTCTCTTAAAATAAAAATGCAATATTCAAAACAGACTTCATTTGTTATTTTTTCTGGAGGAACAGCCTGTAATCATATTCTCGATAGTTTTCATAAAATCAATAAAAACAGTAATGATATTAGCTATATACTTAGCGTATCTGATAATGGCGGATCCTCTGTAAGCAATAAATTAAATATATCTCCAAAGGATTTATTTAATTAACCATGTTGTAACTCATAGAGCGAAATTCTTCGTGTACTAGGCGGACCTAGTGTAGGTGATTTACGCTCCCGATTGGTTCGACTCATGGATACTGTAGATATGAATGATACAATAGAAATGAAAGCCATCAAGCGTTTATTAAGTTATCGACTTCCTTCAAATATGGGTGAGCAAGAAGCACGAAAGGAATGGATTTCTATAGTTGAAGGCCATCACAAGTAAAATATCATCACATGTTATCTTTTGTTTATTTATATATACTAAAAAAAAAAAAAAAAAAAAAAAAAATTATTAGTCTTTGGAGTGCAATTTCTACAGAAAAAAAGGAAGCTATTCGAGGATTCTTTGTTTTGTTTAATTTAGAAGTTTCCAAGTTGGCTCATAAACGTTTTAATTTTTGTAATGGAAGTATTGGAAATTTTTTCTTAACAGGTGCTCGATTATTTACAGGTTCAGTAGAAGCTGCCATTTTCTTATTTTCATCTATTGTTGGTATTCCTTCAGATCTAACTTCAGTTATTCCGGTTATCAGCGATAACCAAACGTCGACTATTGCTGCCTTATTATCGAACGGTGAAACCCTAGTAGGTCAATGTGAAATTTCGCATCCTTCTACTACTGTTCAACACAAAAAACCTATCCCAATGAATCATCATCATCATCATCATCCTACGATGAATGTATTCTCTTCATTTATTAATGTCAGTAGCAATATTACTGTTGTAGAGGAAAATATGAACTGCAACTTA
Source organism: Cokeromyces recurvatus (assembly GCF_025118155.1). NCBI lineage: Eukaryota > Fungi > Mucoromycota > Mucoromycetes > Mucorales > Mucoraceae > Cokeromyces > Cokeromyces recurvatus. Next base: position 768,502 of record NW_026251393.1, read on the forward strand.
TTTTTCTCTAAACAAAGAAATGAAAAGCTTCAATCACCCATTGAACATATCTATTATATAAACAAATTTGGACAAGAAATATATCCTATGCCTAACTCTAAAGTGATAAATCGTCTCTTAACCAAGGAAGCTTTAATTTATTCAATTGGGTCACTTTATACTTCCTTGATCCCTTCCCTTATTCTCCGCGGGATCGGAAATGCGATTGCTCATTCGGAAACATTGAAACACAAAATCTTATTATTGAATGGTACAAATGACCGTGAAACAAGTAATTTTACAGCCATTGACTTTATTAAAGCCATCGTATCAGCCCTTAACAAAAGCCAAGAAATTGATGCAAGCTTTGCATGCTATTATTCGTGCGACGAAGATGAGGAAGATGATGATTATGATATTCCAAGCAGCAATGATAGCGTTGGAAGTAATTTTAACAGTACATTACCATCCTTATCTTATTCCTCAGAACGTCGCTATGAGCGTTTCCATGATTTTGAAACTTATACTAGCCCTATATCATCTTTTATTACACATTTAGTATACCTTGATAACTGTGATATTTATGTGGATATTACTGAAATAGAACAGTTCGGAATAAAATGTATTACCATGAAAGGCAAAAAATCCGACTCAGGTGAATCTATTTATGATCAAAATGAGTTAACTAGAGTGATTCAGTCTATTGTACATAATGAAGGCATATAAAAAAAGAAAGAAAAAAACAAAACAAAAACCAAAACCAAAATGCCCTCACGCATATCCTATATAAATATTGTTCATACTATACATACACTATAAGTCATTTTCTATTTTTCTTTTTTCTTAAAAAAAATATATATACAAAATATACACATATTTGTTTTTATTATTCATAATAATTCCATTTAATAATTTAATACAATGAAAATAAATATATTATCATTGTTAATGATGCAGCTTTGAATATGCTTTTAGATATAAATACATAAATACATATATATATATATATTTTTTGCAAGTGATTTATAATATTGTTTTTTCTTTTATTACAATAATATTCTTGATATCTTTTCTGGCCGTAGATCACCCTCATCAATAATTAAATCATCTTCAGTATCAATGATTTCTGTCGATGCAGGAGGAGAAAAGTCATCTCTTGTCCTCTTATGGTTACTAACAGGCTTTTCATGACTACGCATCCAATAATTTTCATCCAATTCTAAATCTATTTCATTTTTCGTTTCTTTGTTTGTTAAAGGAATTTGGGAAATATCAAATATATTATCATTAAGATAAGGATATTCATCATTCGCTACATAACTCATCTTCACATTACTTTCCAGCGCAATTTTAATTAACTCCTCAATGAGTTGTTTTGTATCTGAATTTTTTAATGCTTCATGGTATTCAACAATAGCCCGTGCTATATTTCCCTTTAGTTGATATATCATGCCTGCTGCTGCACGAGCATCTGAATTCCTGGGATTTCGGGAAAGTGCATTTTCGAAACATTTCAGAGCCCGATTATGGTTCTGTAAACTTGTATAAATAAAATAAAAAATGTCAAGTAAAAAAAAAAAAAAAAAAAAAAAAAAAAATATTAATACAAATAAAGATAACTACTTACGGCTGTTGACGGTAAATATGCCCTAAATTACACCATATTTTTTCCCAAATAGGACTTCGTTGAGACTGTCGTTCTTTTGCTAGCTTCAAAGCAGCATGTAAATGCTCACGAGCCTCTTCATATCTAAGTTTATTAAAATGATAGATCATCATTATATAAATGAAAAAGATGAATTGTCTGATATAAACTTACTGTTCAAGCTTGTAACAACAGACTGCAAATTCATTGTATAAAAATGGATCGCTAGTACATTTTTCAACACTCTTTTTAAATTCTATATAAGCAGCATCAAAATCCTCCTTTCCCATATGTTGTATTGCTATATTCATGAGTGGTAGATAGGATCTAATTAGAAAATATAGATGTTAATCAATCGAGTCATATATAATATAGATGAATCTTACTCGGGTATTAACTTGCTGCACTGATTATATGCATTAATAGCTTGATCATAATCTTTTACAGCAGAAAATGAATGGCCATAACCTAACCAGGCTTGTTGAAAGAAATTATTGATTGTTAATGCATGGTTAAAATACTTCCGTGCTTCCATATGATTTTTAATATGAAGATAATAGAGTCCAACAGCATGCCATGCAACAGCTTCAGTATTCATCTTATTCACAAGTAATTGTGCATATTCATACAATTCAATTTTATTTCCAAGCTCATAAAGGCAAGCTAAATAAAGAGGTATTGATTCCTTGAAGAATGCATCTTGTTTTCTAATTCTATAAACATTGTATATTTTTGATTAAAAAAGAGAGAGAAAGGGCCGATTCTTATTATTCTTACTTACTCTTTACAAATCTTTAGACAATCTTCAAATCTATTGTCATTATAATATCCTTCTGCAATACTCAATTGAACATCTAAACTTTTTGTAATATTTTTCACATCTGGATCTATATTTTTCCCTTTCATAATATTTGTTTTTAATTTTAATCCATATAAATATCGAAAGTATTTGGAATCAGGGCCACAATGCTCTTCATAAGGCAAAGTTGTAACAAATTCCCATTCTAATTATTATTAGCTAAGCTAATCAAGTTTGTTTATAAATCAAAAATATATACCTTCTTTTTCATTCATCATATTATACATTATGAGGGATTCTAAAGCATCATAACACTTTACATCAATAGTTAATGCCTCTTTAAAACATTCTCTAGCTTTATCAATATCCTTTAGTAATAAATAAGCTCTTCCTCTTGCATAGCACATGATAGAATCTAGTTTAATATGCCCATCCGCCACTTCTATCTCGTTAAAAGCTATACATAACTTACTATTGTTATTATTATACACATGTATAATAAAATAAGTATATCTTACCTCTTTTTTTGCTGTTATCAGAAAATGGATTTCTGTGACCTAAATAGTCAAGAGCATCTTTACCCTTTCCTAAAGCAATCTTGATAATAAAATTAAACTATTATCCAATTAAAAAAAAAAAAAAAAAAAAAAAAAAAAAAAAAAAAAAAAAAAAAAAAAAAAAGAAAGAAAGAAAAAGTATTTACAGAACAAAGAGCAGCAAGATATCTACATATAACACTTTTAGATAATGTCTTTCTCTTATTTAATACTTCTAATGCTCTTTGATAGTCTTGCTGTTGATAGTAAGATAAGGCTATAAAATGAGCATCATCGAGTGAATCTATATATGTATATGAACTAAGAATTAAAAATCCTATTATGTAAAAAGTGCATTTTTTCTTCTTCTTCTTCTCTTTCCTATTCTTTTTTTTTATTTTATTTTTCCCTGTACCTGTTGACATCATGAGCTTCTCTGCAAAAAAAGATGCAGTAGCTGGCAAAAAATATTGCATTGCATCATTACTCAAAACATGTAAACGCTCTTCTCTGGTTGTAGCTGCTGTTATTGGCACTGTATTTGTTGCTTGGAATATTTCTTGATTATTAGGAAAAAGTGGACCAACAACATCGAAAAGATGATCATTTGATCCAACGGAATCATCATCGGGTGCTTTTATTGAGAATCCATAATCAAGATCGCTACTAAGATCGGATATTATAGTACGTGTTATTTGCCGTGGTGCTCGCGGTGATGCTATCTGTCTACTTCTTGATTCCATCTGTATAGAGTGCGATTATTTATTAAATAGTATACATGTATTTTATTTTATTTTATTTTATTTTTATAGATAATAAAGAAAAACAATTAGAATTAAAAGTCACGTCGTCAATTAGTATTGGTAAGATTAGTACCTTTTTTTTTTTTTTATGCAAATATCTTGTTTTAGAAATTAATTCGAATTTTAACATTATTGGGTACTTGAATGTATAACTTTGACAATTATTAATAATAATCCAGTATGTTATATTATTCAAAAATAACAAATATAGAAAGAAGGACATCATTTAATAATTAATAACAGTTAAAGTCAAGCCATTGAATAAATATATGTTTAGAGCTGCAACTCTAAATAGTTATTGAGGTGCTCATGACTATTACATTTCCAAACTCACATAACTTGTAATGAATCGTATTCAACTATCATTAGAATATGCTCCCATATTCCTAACATTAACATAAAAAAGAATATAATCTGTGAGCAAAGAAATACAGACATAATTCACAAGAAATTAAGCCTGAAGCTACTCATTTCAATGAGCAGTTGCTTCAAAATTTAATTCCTTTGTCATTACAAATACGTGAAGAATATATCATCCATTGTTCTTTCTTTTTGAGTTTACATTACAGTTTATACCTGAAAACAGCTTATTGATCATAATTCAATAGAAATGTTTTTTTTAAAAGAATAAAAACTGTCATTGACGCAAATAGTTTCTTTACAATAGTTTGTTTTTTTTTAGTCGATAAATATAAAACTAGCAGACATTATTCACACTGTGATACGGAAAGCTTGAAGAGATTTTTAGCAAAAAAAAAAAAAAAAAAAAAAAAAAAGTTTTGGACTCTGTAGAAGACAAATATCAAAACTAGAAAGAGATTATACACTACTTATGGAATTGAGATTCTTACTGTCTATATTAATAGGATTGCTATTATTCGCTCCCTTTGTTCCTAGGATGATGTTCCGATGTGATATTAACATTATCTAGAATATCAATAATATAAAATGTACAATAGAAAACGATGAGTATAAATAATAAGTATCATAAGAAGAACATGCTAAATGAAAGGGTACTGATATTGGATACAGGATGTCTGTTGGGTAATACGTGCAAAATTGTATAAACTTTGCTTTGTTACCTTTCAACCCTTGTCATCATACACCTTTGCAGATTAATATCAGAAAAAAAGTAGTTGAATAGCACCATTCATAGTGAGTTAGTCAGTTGTTGAAATCAAAGTTTTCTCAAGAGTATTCAGGATCATCAAAGAAATAGTAGATAGAACACATTCGCGTATAATAGAATCTTGTAGGTATAATACATATTCTTATCATTCCTACATTAAAAAAAGTTCATTTAATAATCTATGCTAAAATTGTATTGATGTGACATTCTTTTATCAACGTATATGTCTCCTCTTGTTTCTTTGACAGTTTATCAACTTATATTGAAGATTCCCTCAAAATTATAGCTGACGAATTTAGTTCAATATTCATTTTTTCTTTTTTCTTTTCTTTTTTGGAACAATTTAGATTAATCTCAAATCTCATTTGTTGAAACTTTCTTTTTCCTTTTTAATACTTCTTTCGGATTTTGTTTTTTTTTATGTTTGGTATTATACTTTTTATTCATGAATTTTACAATTTGAATTTTTTATTTTCTCTCTGCCAAGCTTAAAGATCCCATTTTCATTTTAAAGAAAAAAAAACAGGGGATGGAAGTGAGCAAAGGAAGAAGAAAGAGAGAGAGAGATACATTAGAATTATATCATTGATATAACATTCACTCTCAAATAATATATTATACATTACAAGGACCTGTCATATCAAAATAATATCTTAGTTTATACAGTAACTTGGGTTGAATGAGAAATAAGGTACATTCTACCTTATTTGAAAAAAAAAATTATTATCACACTTTACTATCAAGAGCAAACCTAATAAATAAGCTCCTACTATTCGTTCAGCCCCGATTACATAAGTGACCCTTTTTTCTTTTAATATTCTTTTATTAATGTATTAAAAGAATGATCTACCAACTGCATATATTTAGTTACACAATACTCGTGTTGTTCAACAAGTAAAATACAAAAGTTAATATTTCATTTAATTGAGGGGGGGAGAGGGAGGAAAATGGTAAGAAAATACATCCAATTATTTAGTTTCATTTTGATGTCGGTGGAAGATACAGCAACTAACAATAAATATTTTATTTCATTGATACGTGTATTTTTTTTTCGACCCATGATAAGACAGCGAAACATTTAGTTTAACGTTTTGGGAACACAATAGACTGAATAATAATAATAATAATAAAAAAATCTATTGTATATTATCTTGAATAGATAAAAGGAGTATCATTCATTTATCAATAATTATAGTTCATTTTGATACATGATTAAAGTGACTGTCAATATGACTTACTGCTACTTTATGCGTTTATATGGCATATATACATACACATATACGATATAAAAAAGTGGTATGACATGTTCATATTTTCTACAGTTTAAACAATAAGGTTGTGGAGCTTAAAATTTACGTAATTTCGGATAAGATAGCAGCAGCACGATTTTGACAGCTTATTGTACAAAAAATTCATGTTTCATTGGTAAAATACAAATAACCTTGTATTAAACGGTTAAATAAAAGAAAATGAAATAAAATGAAATGAGATACAATGAAATGAAATAAAATGAAAATGAAAATAACAAGTTCCATTTTTTTTTCTTTTTAAGACTAAAGACAGAGATAATTAAGCATCAATTGAAACGTTTATTTTAAATTGTAAATCTCTTTATTGTTCTTCTCCACAACAATAAAACAATAGAACAATACATTCGGATATTTTATCTGCAGTTTAAAAAAGAGAATAAAGAAGTCGGTGTTCATCATGCGAGACAAGTTTTTTATTTTTTTTTATTTTTTTTATTTATTTATTTTTTTTTTTTAAAAAAGCGACATATTATAAAAATGAGTTAAAGCAAGATAGATTTTAAGATTTTCTTTTTTTTTTCTTTTGTTTGATTATTGTTAACGCGTATTATGAACAGCACTTTAACTCAAATCGCTTCTGAACAATTGAAAAAGAGCTTCACGACTACTGTCATCGAAAAGACAGGTTTGTCCCCTCTTGCATTAACAATTACTGTTATACTTGGTTTGTTACTTTGGGAACAAGTTGATTATTTAAGAAAAAAGAAACATTTACCTGGACCTGCCTTCAAGATTCCTATTATTGGTGCTATGATGGACTCTATGAAGCCTACATTTGATAAGTATAACGCAAAATGGAAGAGCGGTGATTTATCTTGTGTTAGTGTTTTTAATAGGTAAATTACAAGTCGAATGATTTTTTTTTTTTTTTTTTAGATTAAGGATAAACTTTAACCTCTATGTTTTACACACATATTAGATTTATTGTTATCGCTTCTAACTGTGAATTCAGTCGTAAAATTCTCAATGCTCCTGCATTTGTTAAACCTGCTGTTGTTGATTCTATGAAATATATTCTTTGTGATGATAACTGGGTTTTCATGGATGGTAAAGAACATAATAATTATCGTAGAGGACTCAACATTCTTTTCCAAAGAAAGGCACTTGGAAGTTATCTTCCTATCATGGATAAATGTTATCAAAAGTTTTTTGATGAATGGCTTTCTCATGAAGGAAAAGTTAGAAGATATCAATGGGATTTCAGAGAATTAAACATGCAATCCTCTCTTCGTGTCTTTATGGGCTGGTTTATGCCTGAAGAGGTTGCAAAGAAATGTTCTGATGAATACTTTAATATTACTGCTGCTCTTGAACTCGTTAATTTCCCTATTCCCCTTCCTGGTACAAAAGTGTATAAGGCCATGAAATCTCGTGAATATATTTACAATGCCTTTATCGAGTCTATTAAAGATGCTCGTATTCGTATTGATAATGGAGGTGAACCCACTTGTCTTTTGGATAATTGGTTGATCGCTATGAAAGAAAATGAAAAGGAATGTGAATTGAAGGGTAAACCTGCTCCTCATAAGTTCTCTAATCGTGAAATTGCTTTAACTATCTTGACTTTCTTATTTGCTTCTCAAGATGCTACTTCTTCTGGTCTTACTTGGACCTTCCAACTTTTAGCTGATCACCCCGAGGTTATGAAGAAGGTGTATGATGAACAGGATCGTATTCGTGCGGATAATCCTGATCAGCCTCTTACCTTTGAATTAATGGAGAAATCGGTTTATTTGCGTCAAGTTGTTAAGGAATCTCTTCGTCTTAAACCTCCAGTCTTAATGGTTCCTTATCAAACACATAGAGATTATCCTATTTCTGAAGACTACACTATCCCTGCTAATTCTATGGTTATTCCCACGACTTACCCTGCTCTTCATGACCCTGTCGCTTATCCTAACCCTGATTCATTTGATCCTGATCGTTGGGGACCTGAAGGATGTGCAGAAAATTATCCAAAGAATTTCATGGTCTTTGGTAATGGACCTCATCACTGTCTTGGTAAAGAATATGCTATTCTTCACTTGATGTCTACTATTGCACAAGCTACACAAAGACTTGAGTTTAAACATTATCCTACACCCGATTCTGACACCATCTGGCTCTTTGCTACTACTTATCCTAAGGATGAATGTCATATGAGTTTCCATCCTAGAACAAAGAGACCTTTTACTATTTAAATTAGAATTTTTTTTTTTATTTTATTTTAAAATTATTCTTTTCTTTTTATTAGACTTAATTATTTATATAATATTTCTGTACACATATCCCCTTATTTGTTTCATTTCAATTTCTCATTGTTTTATATTTACCCCTCTAATTTAAATAAATAAATAAAATAAAATAAAAAAATAAAAATAAAAAAAAAATTTTTTTTTTCCTCCTACAATAAAAACGTGTCAAATTAATTTCATGTCCGTGCGGCGGCAGTAATGATAAAATAATACCCCAAATAATGATAATAATGATAACAATGATAAAATTTGACTCACTAAGCCTGTCTTTATTATGTAATAAATTATCTAATATATGTAAAATGACTTTCTAAACCCTACCATTTTTCATATATTGAGAAGGGGGGGGGAGGGAGGGCGAAGTTATAGTAGTTGAAGTATATGTTATTCTCTATCGGAGTTACTCAAATAGATATTATTATGTACTGTTTTTTATTGTTCTCTTTCTCCATTCGGTTTTTTATTTGTAATATACAAATTATGCTTTTTCATTTGTCAGTTTGATTTAATGAAGTGCGTCACACTATTTTTCCCCCTATATAATTATTCATTTATTATTTTTTTTTTTTTATTGTATTGAAATTTCCTTTTTTTTTTTTTTTTTTTTTTTTGAATAAAAATAAAAATGCCACGACCCTTAAGTGATTCCTGGCAATATTTCGAATTATTAGCCCCTGATAATGGTAGAAATAGAAAGGCAAGATGTACTTTTTGTGGACACGAACAAGCAGCGGGTATAACTAGACTTCACCAACATTTGCTTTATCGGTGTTCAAGGATAAGTGCCGATATCCGTGACCACCTTAGGCAAAAACAAGAAGATAAAAGTAAAGGGAATATAAAATCCCCTAATAACTCAGATATGCTCCAACAACGTAGTACCACATTTCAGCCATCCTCTTTGCCGCCACTACCAGTACCACCACCACCACCACCACCGCCACAGCAACACCAGCAGCCATCACCATCATCACCACCACCACCAACACAGCAACAACAACAACAACAACAACAACAACCACAACAACATCAGCAACAGCAACAGCAACAGCAACAGCATCAACAACAACAACAACAGCAACAGCAGCAGCAGCAGCAGCAGCATGTTGAATATCATTTTGATTCTACTTTACAAAATACCCTTAATCATCATAATTCTTACTATGAGACTGCTAATAATGGTAGCAATACCTCGACTAGTGGTAATAATAATACACTTTCACCTACTACCACTACCACTCATTTCTCTACTTCACAACATCCTCTTACCTTTCAATCGAATTCAAATAATAGCTTAGGAGGCTTGACAACGCCTTCTTCAATGTCTCAACAAACTGATAATAATCGATCCCAGGCTATGCTTGATTGGCAACTTGCTCGTGCCTTATTCTCAGCCAACATACCATTTGAATCGATTGAACATCCACTGATGATTGATTTCTTTAAACGATTGCAGCCTAATTATGTTGTACCGAAAGGAAAGCGTCTACTACAATATTTACTCAAGGAACAGCATTGGGATTTAATTCAATGGGACGATAACCGTCAACAACAAAGGTTATCCCCAGGACGTATGATAAACAACACAACAACGACAACAACAACAACAACAAATCGATTATTATCTTCACTTCACTCACCTACAACTGATCTTGATGGAAGTTTATAGATTGTATATATTATTATTGTTTTTTTTTTTTTTGATATGAATAAAATAAATAGAAACACAAGGCCAATAAAAAAAAAATACATATTCATATGCGTATATTTATTTATTTATTTACTTGTATTTTTTTTTTTTTTTTTTTTTTTAAAAAAAAATTCCTTCTTTAATATATTTAATAATGGAATCACAACTTACAGATGAAGAATATGATTTCCAAGAACCCATTATAATACCTACTGATAGTTTTATAAGAAAAAGAAAACAAATGGAGAATGAGGACGATGAAGAAGAGAATGAGGATGAAAATGAGGTGACATTGTGTCCACTATGTCAAACTAGTTGGACTAACACAGGCAATCATCGCATTGTCAATTTAAAATGTGGACATGTTTTTGGTAAAATGTAAATCAAGAAGATAATGCAAGCATGTTTACATGACTCACCTTTTTTTTTTTTAAAAAAAAAAATAGTTGTATAGATGACCATATAAAAGACATGATGTCGAAATCTTTGAATGCTACTTGTCCTACATGCCAGTATGTGTGTGTGCGTTTTTAAGAGAAAGAGAGACTTTTAATTCAATATATCATATCTAATATCACTCTATAGTAAAAATATAACAAAATCTGAACCGAGAAGAATATGGCCAACAAAGTTAATACCCGAGAATGAAGACGATCTTCAGTCCATAAGACAAGAAATACAAAATGCAAAAGAAACTTTAAATCATCTAATTCAACAAAATCAAGTAATCAAGGCAGAAATTAATCAATATAAAATTCAGTTAAATGAACTTCAACCTTTAAATGTCATACAAGATCTAGTGAATAACAGTCAATTCACTGTGCCAAAACAAGATAAAAAACAAGGACAATTTATATTACAACAGAAAATTGCATTACCAAAAGAAGTAAGATTATAATAGACTATAGCCCTCTCTCTTTTTTTTTTTTTTTTTTTTTTTTTTTTTTTTAATTAATTAATTAATTAATTACTTTTCATAGAATTACGGTATTATAGATGTATATCCTTTTACTTGTATGGCCGTTGTATCTACATACAAGTCATCCAATCAGACTTATGGATTAAGGAAGTTTAATTTATATGATCCAGCAATCACAGAATTTGTACCTACAAATCATACAGATACAATACGCGATATAAAGCATGCATCGTCACAAGAGATGGTCTTAACAACTGGTGATGATAAAACACTTAAACTGATTTCAGTATCAAAAAACCTTGTTGTTCAATCGTAAAGCTAAACTTTATTAAAAAAAAAAAACCCAAATCTCTATCTCTCTTTTCTGTTCTGTTCTAAATTATATATTATAGATATCAACTAGACGCACCCTCACTCACTTGTTGTTTTGATGAAAGAAATTCAAATTTACTTTATTGTGGATTAGTAACAGGAGAAGTAATGATGTATGACATTCGAAATACAAAGACCTATTTGCACAAGCTAAAGAAACCAATATCCCCACGACCTATTCGATCTATTTTTTCATATCATCATTCTATTATTTGTTCAGATGATAGCGATTTTTATACATGGTCTTTAATGACTGAAGATGATAGTACATATCAATATAATTCTCTACATCTCGACTCGGACAAAAGGAATGAGTTTATTTCCGTGAGCTATCATGATACTACCTTCTATACAGTAACTTGGGATCAAATAGCACAGGAACAAAATCATTGTGTTAGCCATATAGATAATAATAATAATCAAATAGCACAAGATTGGACGTTTACAACTAAAACAGTCCAACAGAAAGAAAGTCTTTGGAGGAATACAACACATTTTAAGAGAGATGATGACATTTTAATTTGCTACTGTCATGGTGATAATCAGGTTAGTTACAAAAGAAAAAAAAAGCAGTAACAGATCAAAACTAAAAAAAAAAAAAAAAAAAAAAAAAAAAAAAATACATTCATATACAAATTTCTAGATTGTAATAAGAGATAAAGAAAAAGAGGTTCAATCATTTCGTATTGATGGAGATAGAATTAATGATGTAGTACACACAAGCATAAATCAGTCTGAACTTCTAATAACTTTATCAAATAAAGAATTACAATTATACAAACTTTCATAATTTACATTAGCCAATAAAAATTCATAAAAGCATGAATAGACAGTTTTATTATTATTATTAAACAATGCACATACAAAAAAAAAGGCTTAATTTCCTATTTGTATACAAATATGTATATGTATATATATAATTTTTTTTTGTTTTCCTTCTTTCCCGTTGTATAATGTATAAAATGGAAAAATATTATTCTGTACTTTTAGATAGAATTGAAACGATTCGTGATCGTAATCAATCAACTGAAAATATTACAACAATTGCGGGCGCCTTAGCAGCAATAGGTTTTGCTACTTATTGTATTAAACGACTCTTTTCAAAGGATAAAAAGACTAAAACAAAACAAGCAAAAGAATATGAAACTATACCTTCTCCAAAGGGGGCCATCTATTATTTAGGTATATGAAAGAGAGTTGAGAGATAGTGGGCATATACAAACTCTTTAATCGAGTTATATAGGTCATACTCCTCTTTTGGGTAAAATACCGGCTCATAGAATTACAGAATGGCATAGGCAATTAGGACCTATCTTGCGTATTCAAATGGGTGTGCAGGATTGGGTCTTTATTAGTGATCCTTATATGGCGCATGATCTATTTGCTACACAAGGAACAATAACTTCAGGTAGACCTTACTTGACCTTTGGTAATGGCATTGCAGGTATTGGTGGAAGGTATAGAGATTTAGAGATAGTGCAAGTCTTTCCTTTCTTAATGAGTTTTTTTTTATCATTATTATTATTATTATTAGAGGAATTGTCTTTGCTGATTATGGCAAGAAATGGAAAAACGCTCGGACAGCGATTTTGAAAATTCTATCACCTAAATCAGTGGATGGTTATGAAAGCACAATCGAATGTGAGGTAGAACGCACCGTTCAACAACTGATAGAGCAGACCAAGATGCATGGTTATGTTAATCCAATCCCCTTTGTTCGTTGCTTATCCATGAACATCATCTTACAAGTTGGCTTTGGTATCTCGGGCGTATCTTCTCCTGACGATCCATTATTTAAAGAACTTGTACATATTATTAAAACTTCTCTCTATTTTACGGGTGCCTTTCGTGATATGAGTACCTATTTCCCATTCTTTTCCTTCTTGGACGTTATTTTTAGAAGAAAACAAAAAATGAAGGCATTCTTTTATAATGACTATTTTCCCTTATTTCAACGATTAGTGAAAATGGCCCGAGAAAGCGATCAAGACAATCTAGTAAAAAAAATAGATAATATCAAAGACGATTTAGAAATTGATGACAGAAATCTTACTGCTATTATGAGTAAGTATACATGATTTATTTTATTTTATTTTATTGTATTTTATTTTATTTTAAAAAATAATCACATATACAAGGTGAAGTTCTCATAGCTGGTGGTGATACAGTATCAGTAGCAGCCTCATTTACCTTTGCTATTTTATGTCATTATCCAGATATCCAACAGAAGCTAGCAAATGAAATAGATGATTTTATTAGAAAATATCATCGTATTCCTAGATTTGATGATCGACTTGAGCTTCCCTATTATATTGCATTCCAAAAGGAATGTTTAAGATATCGTCCTGCTGTTTATTTTAGTATCCCTCGTAAAGCAAACCAAGATGGTAATATATATGTATATACATAGATTTATACACTTTATTACAGACATCAATATTAACAAGTCTTTATATGAATAGTAATTTACAAGCATTTTATTATACCTAAAGGGACAATCATGGTCAGTAACATTCACACTTTACATAATGATAGTACAATTTTTCCACACCCTGAAAAGTTTATTCCTGAACGCTTCTTAAATGACACAAGAACAATGTACGCATCTAGTAATGGAAACATTCAAAATAGAGATATTTATCTATTTGGATGGGGTAGACGTATTTGTCCAGGCATCTATTTGGTATATTATTATTATTATATATGCATGTGTGTGTGTGTGTGTGTGTATGTGTTTTCTACAACATGATTAATCAATTGCTCTTCTTTTTATAGGCTGAAAATGAACTTTTTAATTTAGTAACAAAAGTCATGGCTCGTTGTAAAATCGAACCTACCATTTCACCTACAGGAGAGGCTATATATCCAGACTTGAATGACTTTAAAGATGATGGTGCTACTTTGGTTCCTAGTCCTTTTTATATTCATTTTACTGAACGTGAAAATAAATTAGTTTTTTAAAATGCTTTATTTATAATATTTATTAATATAATGTCATTATTATTATCCTAAGGGATCAAATGCATGCAAACTCATTTTTGTTACTTGTGGCAAATTATTATTATATAAAGGCTTATTAGATGACGATGATGGCGACATAGGCTTCAATAAACCCATATTAGGTGATAATGGTATCATTGAAGGCTGTTGCTGGATGCTTGTGTTTGATAAAGAAGTATTTGTAGTAGATGATAAGTCTCTACTAAATGCATTAGAGTTAACACTACTATTATTAAATGAGGTTGGTGATTTAATTGGAGGAATTTGTTGTTGATTTACAGGAATTGGGTTCTGTAAAGACAGTGAAGTCCGATTAGACGATGTAGGTGTTAATAGAGTAGTAGTAGTAGTAGTAGTAGCATTTGAAACGCGATTATTTTGTGGTGATATTTTATTTGACTTATTTATTGAAGCAGTAGGCTTTAATGAATTCCACGTTGAGTTATAACTACTAGGACTAGGACTAGTAGTGTGTTGAGGCTTTAATGGTGAAGAAATAAGAGTTGTCGGTTGACTCATATTGGTGGCTGGAGACCAAGTGTTGGTAGATAATGATGGTGATTTTTGTTGTGGGGATATGACATGAAGAGAGTTATGATCATTATTATTGTTCATTAAATTTCCAAACATATCATTCTCAGTAGAAGAATTCAAGTTATTACTATGATTGCTATTATTTCTTTGAACAAGAGCCTCAAATGATAGGGTTGAATCACCATTTAAAGTAGATTGCTGATTCTTTGAAAGCTGAGATGATACTATTTCTGCTGAATTACTTACACTACGTGTCTGTTCTTCTAAGGCTTTTACTTCTTGTAAATGCTTTGTGTGAGCTTCTTCTACTCTGTTTGTTAAATCATGAATTGTTTTCATAAATTTTTTAAACTATTCAAATACATCAGTTAAGTATACTAATCATAACTTTGCTAACATTTCTTCTTACCTGCTCCAAATTTAATAAAGGTCCAAAACTCATTCTCCATAATTGGGGTAAAATTTCTGTAGCAATAATTTCTTTATCAGCAGTTTTCCCTATCTCATCATAAACAGCTAAAGTAGCCAACTTATATACATAAACGTATATATTAGTTTTATCAAAAAAAAAAAAGAGTATATTTAATGGCTTGGTTTACCATCACAGCAGGCTCTTTTGTCTTGATATTTTTCAGTAAAGGAACTAATTTCTCTTGTACTGTGAATTTATCCAATACTTTTATCATGGCATGAAAACATATAAGTGTGCTCACTTTTACAGATAAAATAGTCGTTTGTACAAAAACAGTTTGAACTCGAGGTAATAAAGAGCTTTTAATAGCCGTATAGTCTAATGATTCGGCTAATGATGGAATAATTCTTAATGCTTTTTCTTGAACAACTGAAGCAGTGCTTTCTAATGCAGCATAAACCAATGGCATTACATCTATCAATTATTATAAGTTGAAAAGCTAACACTTTAAATATATCTAAATCTAGAAATACCATCACGAAATATTTCTCTAGGCGTCTTTTCCTGCAAGACATCTAATTTTTCTAATAAAACAATCATATTCTGTGGCGGATCTCTTACTTGGAACACATGTTTTAAAGAAGGAAGAACCAGATTGCAAAACTCTTGTTGAGATAATTTTTGTGTGATAAAAAATATATTAGGAATTGTGTAAGGTAACAATTGATTATCTTTTAGCTCTTCTAACAGAGAAGGCAAAATCTATATTGTATAATATAAATAGATGTATATATCAAGACCCATCTTTTCTTTTCTTTTCTTTTTTTTACCTTTCTTTTAAGGACTCTTTCGGGAAATTGAACCAAAACACGTGATAAGCCCTTCATAAACTGAGCCTTTTCTTCTTTTGTCTTTTCAGGAAAACTTTCCAAAAATTTCATTGTAGAAACAAGTAAATTATCGAAATATTTGGAATTTTGAAAACTAATAGGATCCATTCTCTGATTTGGATATCTCGTTAATAATGATCGAATAACATCTTGAAGATGTGCTGGCATATTTGAAAATGAATTTGATCGAATACTTTTAATTTGATTTTCATATGCATGAAAGCTATTAAATGTTTTTAATATTGAAATGCCTTTGTTATGAACTGCATATGCTAAGCAGCCTAAAGAGAACATGTCATTGGCTTGTGAAATATTATTATCAATCACAAACTCAGGTGCTATAGTAGCAAAATAGAGGAGTTAATTCTTCATGATATCTATCTATATAAATATGTATGTATAGATTTGATTTACCTGCATAGTCAAGATTGACTTTAGATGCTTCAGGTAAAAAATCATTATTTTCATAGCCAAAACTTTCGCTTGAATTCTCCGTATTCAAAAATATGCTAAATCCCAAGCTATACATATCCAATTAGTATATCTTCTCTGACTCTATACATAGTAGTAGTATTATTATTACCCTCCAATTTTCCAATCACCCTATTCAATATAAAAGAATAAGCGTTTATATCCATCTATAGTATTCCTAAACACACACACACACACACACTTACTTTAGCATTAACAAATATAGCATCCGTTGTGAGATTATGATGAACAACTTTAACATCATTTAAAAATTGAAGACCTTTACCCACTTGTAGTAAACCTTTTTGAATCTGAAAATAAAGGTAAAGTTCAGTTACAAGCTGTGATAAAGTTGACAAGTTTATACCTCTAGTTCATCAAGTTCCAGAACTGATACTTGTGAATCTGAAGAATAGTGCTCATCGCTTTTAATTAAGTGAGTTAAGCAACCTATAAGAGGCTCAGTAACAAAGACAATTGAGCTACGTGATTCACCCAATGGTTCAACAACTTCAAGAATAGAGGGATGTCTTAATCTCGCTAAATTACTAGCCTAAAATGGACCTTTAATTAAAAAAAAAAAGAAAAGGTACTATTCTTTTTCTTAACTTGAGTATAAACATTATAAATATATTACCTCTTTTTTCAAATGTTCATATATATATTCTATATCATGTTTTGAAGAACCACGGTCTCGTTTAAAAATAGAATCTAATATCTTTTTTTCAAAAATCTAATTTATTATAAAAGAAATAATCTAAGTATTAAATAATTCCTATCAGAAAAATAACTGCATCTAATTTGGTGCATTATGCAACTTACAAATACAGCTACTTTTTTACCAGTTGTCTTCCTTTCACCCTGATAGATCTTCCATAAACCAGCGGTCGATATCTGATGTTTAATTTCATATCGAGATGTTATTGAATTAGTTAAAGAGCTTATAAAGGAATAAAAGGCTGAACTCATAATTTATAATTGTGAAAGTGTTGTGCTGAAGAAATTATACAAGAAAAAACAAAACAAAAAAAAAAAAAGTAAAAAAAAAATAGGCTTATTATTGTTTGTTCAACGACTAAGAAAAGAATAAAACTGCTGCTGTGACTAAAATTTAATAATAATATTTTTATCTAAAATGAGAATTTTTTTTTTTTTTTTTTTTTTTTTCCAGATCAAATACTGCTAGTGGTCAAAAAGGAGAGGGAAAAAGTGTTTAGTTTACGAAACTCGTTAAGATTTTTTTTTCATTCATTTTCCTTTTCTTTTAGGCGTATATAAAAATCTTTTACCTTGGAGGTCTATCGTGTTTCATAGTTAAATACGCTTCTCTTTTGAAGGGTCGTGAGTCTTGTACGTCTTTAAACGTTTTAAGCTCGCCATTCTCATAAGTGAGACACAAACTAGAGTGAAAGATTTGAAATTTAAGAACGAAAGCTTTGCAGTAACAATAGCATTTGACCTAAATCTTTTTACGAAGCTTCTTGTACTTTCTTAACTTTGTTTCTAAAATCCTTTAGTTACTGGTGTACTAATACGTCTTCTTTTCTTGACTGAGGGGAGGAATGCTATCTTCATGCATGTCACAACAGCCAGTGCCAATCAGCATACACTTGCCAACATTAACTAATAATTTTTTTCTTTCTGTAACTTTTATACATACTTGAATTCTTCTTCTACTACTACCGTTACTTTTATTTTATCGCTATCTCTATTACCTTACTTTCTTGTATCATAATCCTGTTTCAATATTCACATACTTACGCTATCTGTGTAAAGTAAGAATATAAGCCGTAATAGAGAAAAAAAAAGTTATTGTGTGCACTAATCATTCTCTACTCTATATTTGTTTTCATTATTATTTTGATAAAGTTTTTAATATTGTATATTATTTATTAAAATTATCTGTAAAGTATTAGCATCTTGTTATTTTACCTACTTTTGCTTATTAATATTAATATACGGATTTGCATAAAAATACGATCAATTTTTTTTTTTTTTTTTGATTGTGACTGACTTTAAAACACATAAGCACAAATGTGGATTATCTCGCTTCATTCCTTTTTTTCTTTCTTTCTTTCTTTATTTATTTTCTATTCATTAAATTAATGAGTGATTTTGATATAACAAATATTCGAGGAAAGGATTCCTTTCTTGCTTCCTTAAAAAAACGCAAGTAGAAAAGCTTCAATTAGCGTTAGTTTATTACGTATACACATATTTATCAACGTCTTTTATAATTATTATTTACTATATACAGGGAAAGCACTCGGCTTGTCAGAGTCTGATTCTGATTCTGAAGAAGAAAATAGAGTATCGAATAAAAGATCCAAAAATAACAAGTTATTTGGGCTAGATCTATTAGATGATGATGAAGTGGATAATGATCGATTAGGACAGAATGATCATGATGCAATGTCAAATGAGTCTATCAATAATAGCAGCAATACAGATACACTAACGTTAATACTGGATGATAACGAACTTACATCTTTACCATCGCAACAACAACAACAACAACAAGAAGAAGAAGAAACAAAAACAAATCTTAATCCTTTCCTTTCTCAAACATCAGAGCTTGAATATCTAGAAGTCATATCCGAACCGTCTTTTACACAATCGTTATTAAAAAACAACCATGATAGAGCTAGTCCTTTAGCATCCACTTCAAAAAAAGTAACAACTAAAATAGACAAAAATATTCCTGTAATGTAAGTTTGTGCATGTTAAATAATACAAATCAAGATGTATTCATAATTATTTTCAGTGATTTGTCTGACGATGAAAACAATGAGGAATTTAATATACCAGATGCAGATATTGACGATCTAGATCCTGATTTAGCTGCAATAATGTCAAATAATTCAACACTTTCTTCTTCTTCACCAGCTGTGGATGAAAGTCAGCCACAAAAGATATATCTTAAAATTCAATATGAAGTACCCAATCTTGATACATTAAGTGAATTAGCGAAATCAGAAGTGCTGAAGAGATTAAAGCCTGTTAAAATGTTAATTCTGGATGTAAGCATATACATGTATACAGTTATGAAAAAAAAAAAAATAGACGCAATCAGTACTAATAAATTTATAGAATCTTCAATTCGGTAAAGTTTTAGATAGCTTTTGTAAGCATCGAAATTTAATAAAGACAGATATGGTTCTTGTATATAATGGTGAACGTGTTTACCCAAGCGCAACACCAGCAGGTATAGGTATGAGCGTGACTAAAACAAACTCTATGTGTAAGTATTTGTGAATTTTAATTATTTACATAGATCAATCTATTAATTTTATGTTAGTTGTTTACCCCATGAGTAGCTATGCTTATTTATTAGAGAAAAGGCAGCAAGAAAAAGAAGAAAAGATGAAACAATTAGCAATACAAAAAGAAGATGACATATTTGATCTAGCCAAGTTTGAGTCCTTTAATGAAAATAAAGCAAATGATGACAATAATGAAAACAAATTAGTTCTTACGTTAAGAGGAAATGACAATGATGTTCGATCTTTCCGAGCAAGACCTGTAAGTATTACAAATATGTGTATATAGAGTAGAAAAATTTATATATAAAGATTACTTATGCCTTTATAATCTAGACCACTCGTTTACAAACCATCATTTTAGATTATAAACAGTTGAAAGGAATCACAGCAGATATTAAATTATCTTTTGAAGGTGAAATATTAGATCCTAATTTGACTATTGAGGAAACAGAATTAGAGGATGAAGATCTTATTGAAGTTATTACTTAATAAATATATTATTTATTAAGAATGTAAATGAGTTGGGTATAATAATATCAAAAAAAAAAGAGAGAGATTACTGGTAGATTATTCATAAAAATTAATTTCAATCTAATTGTATAAAAAAAAAAAAAAAAAAAAAAAAAAAAAAAAAAGATGAAGGGGATTAATATACATGTAGTCACTCAATTCCACGACTAATTTTACTTACAAAGAGAAATGCTGACTTAACTGGGTTGGATATAGATAAAGATTGTGGATAATAAATAGTCGTATTTTCTGTTTCAATAAAAGCTAACAATTGTTTTATAACCTAATGAATAAATATAATAAATGAATATAATAAATAAAAAGGTCGTATAAAAAGTAAATTTACTCTTTGATAATGAGTTGAAAAGAATATTGGCCAAATATAAATTGTAAGAATTTCGATTATATTTTCAAGTACAACATGCCAAGTTAGTCTATCAGCATAATCCATAATTTTATTAATTTCGTTTATTGTGTGAAGAAATTGTTCAGTTGTAATCTAATAAAATAGATAAGCAACACATAGTAACAAGTAGATTCGATACTTACTCTTCCGGTTAGTTCAGTCGGATATTCAGTATTAAAACGAGTAATGCCATCACCTAATGAATAATCACGCTCAATTCGTATAGTTTTTATTGGAACTCGATCTTTAATCGAAATGACTTGATGAGCATCTATCATGGCATAATTATGCTTATCGTTAATAAGCGTTGCAGAACCTATTGTTGACGACAGATTGAATGACTATAAAGGGGAGTGAAAAAAAAAAAAAAAAAAAAAAAAAAAAAAAAAAAAAAAAAGAGAGATAAAATTATGGATACACGAAAAAAAAAAAATTGCGTCATTTAAAATTTTAATTTTAGTAGATCAAAAAAAGGGTACACAATCAACAAATGAAGAATAAGCGATACCAATGACTACACAAATAATTGTTGTCAAACTTTAATAAAATATTAACAAAGTTAGTAATAAAGGTAATTAATTTAATTAATGCTTGTTTAATATAAATAAACAATAAATCCATACTGTAAATGGTAAAAACCACATTTATCTTTATAATGAATCAAAATGACATACTTCTAAAGTATATAAACTGCTTAATTTTTCTGTATATGTGTAATTATTTTTTTTTATTTATTTAATTTTTTAAACAAGTTCTATTAGAAAGAAAGATTTACTCTTGTTATGTATCATAAAAGGCTTCTATTTCTTCTTCTTAGTACTTGGTGGTTTATCTTTCAATTTTTAACTGTTCAAGCTATTGAAAGCAAGAAAGTAGCTATTGGTTATTTCCCTAATTGTAAGTATAGATAGATCTAGGTTTTATATGTATGTTAAATTGATATATTAATGAATAGGGCTTGGTGATAGTTATCCTATCTCGAGAATTCAATTTGATAAGCTTACTCATATTCATTATGCTTTTGCTATTATGGTTAAAGGTGCTGTACCTGAATGGACTGATCCACAGTTAGTTGAAACTCAACTTGCTGAACTTGTTACCGCGGCACATAAAAGAAAAACAAAGGTGCTCATCTCCTTAGGTGGTTGGACAGGAAGTATATCATTTAGGTAACTCATTCTTATAAAGTATTTTATTTTTATCGTGCTGAGCATCATATACTACAGTGAAATGGCTAAAAGCCCTTCTAAAAGAAAAGAATTTATTAACTGGAATATTGAACACATTTCAAAATATAATACGGATGGTGTCGATATCGGTAAGCTAATATTATATATATTCATCATATTGGATTTCATGTATTCATATATTACCTAGACTGGGAGTATCCTGGAAGACAAGGCGCTGGTTGTAATGTTGTAGATCCTGAGAACGATGTTAAAAATCTTTTAACCTTAATTACGGAATTACGTAAAGCTTTAAATGATAAATTTGGAAAGGGTTCTAAAGAAATTTCAATTGCCAGTTATACTGAAGCTTTTAAGACTGAATCTGGCCCCTCAAATCCTCATCTTACTGCTTCTATTGGGAAAGCCCTTGATAGAATTAACATCATGACATATGATATGAATGGTGCCTGGAATCCACAAACAGGTCCTAATTCTCCTTTGAAATCAGCCAATATTAGTTTCATATCTTCTATCGATTTTTGGATTTCTTTAGGTGTACCTGTTAATAAACTTGTAGGTGGTTTAGCTTTCTATGGTAGATCAACAGGTATAATATGAAACAATGATTATATTTATATATATAAACCCTTTACACTAAAACGAAAAAAAAACTCCCCTTCTTTTTTTAAAATAGTTGCTAAGGGTGACATGACTAAATCTAATTCTATCTATCAAGATCAAATTCAAAATAATATACCTAAAGGTGATTCAGCAGATACATTATGGCAAGATCCCTACTGTAAGCAGTCTCCTGCCAGTTTTTCTGGTATTTGGAAATTTGATAGTTTATTATCTCAGGGTCTTTTAGAAACTCCTATTAAAGCAAAAGCTCCTTGGGTTCGTACCTTTGACAAAGATACTGCTACTCCTTGGCTATTTAATCCTTCCACTAAAATATTTATTTCTTACGATGACCCTATCTCAATTGAGGCCAAGGTAAATGCAGCAAAAAGAAAAGGTATCGGAGGTGTCATGGTTTGGTCAATCGATCAAGATTCCAATGAAAATGATTTATTGAATGCATTAGCTAAAATTCATTCTTAAAAAGGAAACAAAAAAGATATATTTTTTTTTCCATTTAGAAGAAGATAACATTGTATTGTATACATAAATTGAAACTTAATAAAGTAAATATTAACATACTATATTATTGCCTAAGTTAATTTAAAAAAAAAAAATTCTTAAGAAATAAAAATAATACTATAATATAGACAATTTACTTTATAAAGAATAATGCAAATAGTAGGTCAGTGGGTAAATTATATAGGTAATTTTTATTGAACTTGGGTTTTTTGTGTGTAAGCTAATTCAAAAAGTAGAATATAGAGTCTTTAATAGTAAATAATCGTGGGGTATGGAGATTGTTTATTACTAGATAGTCATCTTAGTCACTATTGTGTATATCGACTTTTTTTTTTTTTTTGCTATAAAGATTGTAGTTGTTTTTATAGTTAATCATATAATAAAGAAACAGTTACTCAAATAGAACTATTACATCAGAATTGATAACAGTTATTATTAGAGACTTTAAGTATATAATAGTTATTATACATTGTATTAGGTGTGACATTTTATTAGATTTAACTTTAATAGAATATACTGTTAACATAATCAAGTAATCTAGCCTTCATAATTACACATATTAACCAGATGTTTGTATATCGTCTTCTTTAATTAATATTAAGGTTCATCGTCATTAGTCGTACAAGCACTTTCGAATCAAGGTATATCATAACACTGATCATCTGAACAGTATACATAATTGGATTAAACTGTCTTTAAAGGTGTTTAATTAACAAGTATAGATATGTCCATTATTGTAATGAATAACTATGTCAAGTATTGATTAATAGTCTTATATTACTACTCTTTGACTTAATAAGATAGCTTCATATATCTTGTTGAATGGTCTATAATTGATGATTTTTTCTTTTGGCTTAAACAAGGTAACAATAATTGCCCTATGAATTGTTTTAACCTTCTATAATAGATAAATATTTTATTGACCAACTACATTTTGTTTATATTATAGTTATAAGAAGTAATAAAGTTTTCTAATATTAGTAAAACTAACTTGCAATCTTTCATACCTACTCTTGAAACATCTATAGAAACTATTGACTTTAAGCTCGCTAATTCCAATATTACTTTAAATACTGACACCACCCACTCTAATCAAACAGTTGCAATAAACGGTTTAATTCCTCATCTCTAAACTCGCAAAAGCTTGTGCCGAAATCCAAAAGTTGACCATTTATGTTGCAAATTTATAATACCTTCCCGCTACAACTTTCCAATGCTTGCTGTCACTACCTACTATGTTTAAATCTCAGGATTTTTCGCCGTTACCTTCAACCCAAGAGTCTGTATCAGCAATTTCTAATTTACCCAATACACTCCAGGGCATGATTCTAATAAAATTCACTTTATCAAGCAACCACTTTTTCTGTAACCGTTAAAAGCATATAATTCAATAACAGGAGACTGCAGCTCGCTTCTTTCAACCACATTCTATCAATCAGAGATTTAGATGCATCTATATTCTTACAAAAGCTTGTGTACCATCTTCAAAGATCCTGAATATGCTGAACTTTCTCCATCTGATTGCAATGATCAAGTTGCCCCCTTTCAACAACAGCGATCTAAAAAACTTATCCAATATATTCGTCCTCTTATTACTAAATGTTTCAAGAACTGACAATGAATCCACCGAAACTACTTATAGAGAAAATCATTACCATTAGATTCTCCAAAACAGAGGATGTATTTCGACTAGCAACTATTCAAGCTGCACATCCCAGTAATGATTACAATTCAGACGAGATACTACTGAATTTCGATGAGGAAATCGAAGCATTATAAAAACCTCTAACTTCTTTTCAATAGCACTAGATGAGAAGTATATCAATATCATAATTTAATGCAAACGGTTTACTAAAACAATCAATCGATCCTATTCTCAATATTACAAAATTTACGTCCTTAATTTTTCATAATTAAAACATAGTTATTTTCTTCAAATCAATAGTCAATAATATGAAAACAATTTTACACTTATGGTCTTCCAGTTAATTCTTATAATCAATATCGTTTTGTTCTTTTAGTTAATCCTCAATTTAATTTACATATACACCATCTCTCATATTCCCACCCACTATTATCTCAATATACACTTCTTGTAGTGCTGGCATCTAATATTTTAATTTATTATCTTTTTTTTTTCTTTACCCCCTCTCCAGATCATACTATTTTATAGGATATACTAGCTATTTTACTTATGCCTACTCCCTTCAACAACTTTGACCATTATTTGTGGCGATTTAAACACCTGGATGAGCAGTATAACTAATGACTCTTTAACAAATAATCGAGAATGAATCATTTCAAACCGGCTCGAATCCACTAACTTTATCCTCTGGGATACAAAACTAACTTATAGAAAACCAACATCTTGCACATTTCATGGAACAGGTAGTATCGATTAATTTATTAGTGACTCTGAACTTACTACACATTATGATAAGCTCTTCCCTTACCCGCCCCCCCTTCTATTGAAAATCTTGGCTCCAAGTTGCTGCGATGGTTGTTTAACAATTGAAGCTAGTGTATCATCCTTCATTTTTTATAACATGTGTATATCTTTCTTTTACCTCTTCATTTCCCTCCTCCCTCTCTTTCTTTCTTTTTTTTTAACTTGTATCTCTTACAAGGGGTTTTTAGTTTCTTTTTTCTCTATTATTTTATTGAGCTGATCTGGGCAATAATCTAATATCATTTAGATACTATGTGCTCATAAAGATCAAAAATTTAATTATGTAATTAAAAAAAAAAAAAATATTTGTGTGTATACATGTACATGCTTCATAAAACTTGTCTTAATTTAAAATTAATTTCCGATCCGGACATTATAAAGAATATAGGGGAGGGTGAAATAAACGGAGTTTCCATAGTAGATCATTATTCCCAGTCTGTATACAAAGTTTAGTTCCTTCAGAACAACGAGGATTCCTTCTCTGTTCATTTAAGTCTAAAAAGGTGAGATTTAATCCAATATAGAGTAATCCATCCATAATCCAAATCAAACAAAAGAAATGAAAGAAAAAAAAAAAAGAAAGAAAGAAAGAATAAAGAAAAAAAGGGGGCAGCAAAGGATATTTGGAATAGGGTTTTGGACTTGAAGGAGACTTTAAACTCTATTATGAACATCGCAATTGACTAAATTTATAATTTCGTTTAGAATCGCTTACCATGCAGATTTTCGTTAAGACCCTTACTGGCAAGACTATCACTTTGGAAGTCGAGAGGTAAATAAATTCGCTTTAACCGCTACGAAAAAAAAAAACGATAAACAAAAGAGAAAACAAAAATGTCTTTATGTTTTCTAAAACTGAATGACAAATAAAGTAAATGCATTGTACTAAATGTATCTCTTTTTATTTAAACAGCTCCGACACCATTGATAATGTCAAGCAAAAGATTCAAGACAAGGAAGGTAAAGATTCGTACTAAAAGTTGAAAGTCATTTATGATAACAGTTGTACACGAAAAATGCATGAGATGAAGAGAAAAAAAAAGAAGTATAAAGGAAAATATAGTTAATGAAACACAACCAAATAAAAGAAAATGCTATCATTTTGGAAGGGTCATTTTCTTGATAATGTGTATATTTCCTTTCTTTTGTTTTTTCTCTCTATCTTTTGTACGAAAATTAAAACAAATTACTAATAATCGTATTTATTTTATTTTAGGTATTCCTCCTGATCAACAACGTCTTATTTTCGCTGGTAAGCAACTCGAAGATGGTCGTTCCTTGAGTGACTACAACATCCAAAAGGAATCTACTCTCCACTTGGTCCTCCGTCTTCGTGGTGGTATTATTGAACCCTCTCTTAAGGCTTTAGCTTCCAAGTATAACTGTGACAAGATGATCTGTCGTAAGTGTTACGCCCGTCTTCCTCCTCGTGCTACTAACTGCCGTAAGAGAAAGTGTGGTCACTCTAACCAACTTCGTCCTAAGAAGAAGCTCAAATAAATTATTCGAGCTTTATTATTTTATTCTTTTTTTTTATTAATTTGAATAAAATGATAGAAAAAAAAATTTTTTTTCTTTAATAATGCCACAAACATTTATCGAACCGTAGTCGTAGTCGTATTTGAACCAAGACTACGAATACTATCTGCTCTAGAAGGTTTCATATTAGTGTTGATTTCTTTTCTTTGTGTCTTCATTCGATTTACAAATGCATTTCCGCCTGCAGCTTGTTCTTTACAGAGTGGACAAGACATGTTATGTATTGATTTTAATAAAGCAGATTGGTTCACTTTACTTGTTAAGCTTCCAGGATTATCCATGTTTATATTTGAAGTGTTTTCATCAAGTAGACAGCTTTGATGATAGGCATGTCGACAAAAGAAAATAATTGAATTGGGTATATCTTCAATCTCAAATTCATCAAAAACAGGCTCTTCACAAATATTGCAAACCATTTTCTCGGCTATAGGAATAAATAACATTCAGTTTATATACATGTGTAGAATACATTTATAAACTTACGATTACAGTTTACACCTCTCTTATGTGCTTTATACATTTTATCAGCTAAAAAGACACTATCAGTTACTAAAATCTTTTCGCAGCCTTCATGTAGAGACATTTGAAGGTTATAATCATGTAAAATTTTTAATAGGGCATCCTTTAAGCCAGTAATCTCTAAATTATCAGGAATACGCTTGATAAGTCTTAAAGGTTCAATATCTGTACCAACATTTTCTAATAATCCACGAATAAAATCTAAAAATAAAATGAAATAAAAAGAATGGTAAGCAATGATCTATATATGCATATATATATTTATATACTATATGTATCTATTATTTACTAGGTTTATCCATAGAATATGTAAGCAAGTCTTCCCAAAGGTCGTCATCCTTTTGTTCTTTTGCAAAGTCAATAGCCTAGTTAAGTAGATGATACATATTATTATACATTTATAGTTTGCACTTTATTTTCTTACTCTTTGAACATCTCCAAGTCTTTCGATTATTAACATTAATGCTCTTTTATTATCACCCATACGACCAAGAATGAAAACCATTTCAGGGACCAAATCCTTTTGCTCGCATACTTTAAATGCCTATGCAAAAGATAATATTAGTTTAATAAATCATTCTAGGTAAAAAATTATTTACTTTTTCAAGCGAAATAGAATGGCTTGCACGTAAGAATTCTAATAGTTTTGGATAATCATGTTCTGCATATAACTCAACTTGTAGATCATGGAATTCATAGCCCAATTGATGATCACGATCAAATAACGCATCTAAATATATATGTAAAAAATACCTGTGTTGCCTTAGTTGCTTCACCACTTTCTCCGGCTAATATAAGAAATAAATGAATAATCGGTTCTTTTTTTTTTTTTTTTTCTCTTTTGATCTAAACAATATATATATATATATTTACGGGAATTGCATCTGTATTCTTGACTAAAAGTTGTACAGCAGGCATTTTTGTGGGCTTTTGCGTTATCGGTTCATTTTGCTCTTTCTTTTCTTTTTCTAATAAATATTGATCAAATTCCATAAGTAGAAGAGCCTTATCTTTAACGGCGTCAAACATGCTATATTCTTGAATAAGTTCAAATGCATTCGGTCTTCTTAAACGAAGATTATATTCGATAGCTTTATCAGGTTGATTGTTATAAGTATATCTATGAATTGTGTTTGTTAAAAAATATAAATATACATGCAAATAGATCATAACCCTTACAGATCAGCCAAGCATTCTAGCAAGACTTCATTATTTTTATCCTTCTTTAAGACATCCTCTACAGCAACGATAACATTAGATAAACTATATAGAGTTTTAGGCCATGTTCGAATCGTATCTCGTAAAGCAACATAATCAGTCTTCAAAAACCAGGCAAGAACGATTTCATAGACAGTGCTGCTTAACTGGGGGTCTTTAATCGGTATATATGGGGTAATAGCTTTCAATTCACCCAACTCAGTAAATTTAAATACCCAATCTTCCCAAAGTGTTTGATCGTTTTTAAGAATACTGCTACATACTTTTGCTGCTTCATCATATCTCTTTTCGTTCATCAACCAATTTAAATAGGTCTGTCCTACTTCTTCTTCATTGAATTTTTTACTATTTGGATTAGTACGTATAGCATCTAAGGCTTCTCCAAAGCGCTCATGTTCTAATAGCCATTCAATATGATCATCCTGATCTCGTGAATGAGCAGCAATTAAATCTTTAGGTCCCATGATGTAAAACATATCCTCCTCCATCAAAAAATCAAGTGCATAGTCATTAGCTTGATAATGTTCATAACCATGAAGTGCAAGTACATCAGCAGAGATTTCTTCATTTTCTGCATTGATAATATGAAGTTCCGGTTTTGATGCTAACCGTCTACAGGTATCTTTATCATTATCATCGTCTAGTAAATAAGATAAAAGCATCACAGTATCATTAAACGGTGCAATACCACTAATCATATAATCTGTTTGGAATATATTCACAATTTCTGCATAATGTGAGCGCTGCTGGCCTGCTGTAGTGTTAGATTGTGGCTTTATAGCAACTACTTTAACTGTATCTGCCCATCCAATCAACAATGTTGTGTCATTCTTCCAACAAAGTCGACATTTATAGAGATCAGCACGGGGGCTTCCCTCAGGTCGATCAATATAAGTAATACGAGCATTCGTTGTGGTATCATAGATTTTTACTCCTGTATCATTTGCCCAAGCAATAAAATTGTTTCTCCAACGGATAGCATAAATAGGACCCTCACCCGCATGTAATACAACGTCCTTGTGTCCTAATAGCCAACTCTTTTCGCTTAAGATGAGTTGTTCAGCCATGCCTCCTGATACAAACTGTCGAGTTGATTTTCGTGCAAATTCAGGATCTAAAGCAATTGATTTTATAGGTCTTTTAAAATTGTAGAATTGAATTTCTGATGTGTAAAGTGCATAAATAAAAACTTTGCCTGAATATAAAAGAATGAGTTTGTTTGTTTGAAGAAGAAAAAAAAAAAGTTCTTGAATTATTACCATCATCAGAAGCACTTGCAATAAATTCGTTATTTTTATCAATAGAAATATCATTAACTGTAGCAGAATGGTTTTTAAAACTCTTGATGACGTTACCCTCAAGGTCAAGGATATGAACAGCACCCCAATGTGTACCTAATGCCTTTGAAGAGCATGTTGTTATTTCATGCAAACTTCATTACTAGATAGAATATATGTATATATATATATATCCGATGATTTTACCATAAAACGATCTGATACACGTAGAATAGAGGCTGTATCTTTATCCAAAATATCTTTTACATTTGCTTTTACTCTACGATATCTAAGTTTAGGCTCATCTAATTCATCATCGTCATCTATTTCTGTATCAGTTGCTTCATCATAGTCTTCTTCGCTCGAACTAAATTGTTCTTCTGACACATCGCTGTTAATTTCCTCTTCATTATTGCTCGAATTGTGAATAGACATTTATATTATGTTATCCAATATGGTGTATGTGTATATTTTTATATTTATATGTGTATGTATTATCTGTATTATATGAAACTCTCCATTGAAAAAATGCCCTGAGTCCAATTTTACGTCATGAGACTGCTTTTTTATTTCATTTCTCTTTTTTTCAAAAATTTTATGTATAAAAAAAAAAAAAAAAAATAGCTTTCACTTCCATATCATATAAAAAAAGAAAAAACTTTCAATATGGCTATGAGACTTCCTTCTGCTGATGAGCTTGAACAGCTTGAAGATATTGGTATGAAATAAGAAACTATACGCAAAAAAAATAAAATAAATAAAAGGCATTTCTCCATTATTCTATTGCTAATTTTTTAATTATTTTATTAGAAAAGCAATGGGCTGTCAAAGTATATATCTATGAAGGAGATTCCCCTCCCTCCCTCTCCCCCCCTTTTTTTTCTCTCCTCCCAGTAAACATTATTACTTATTTATTGTTATATATCTGTTTAGGCTATGCATCACGCTGAAACCTATTTCAAATTAATCTCCACCATTGATCCTAGACAACTTCGTTTAACAAAGTAAAGTCATGTAAACAATATTCCTTGTATTATATTAATTTAGTCCTTTTAACAGCATTGATGACGAGATTCTTAAAGACTTTGAAGAAAATTTCCCAGAAATTGATCTTATGCATTTGGACGATAAACATTTCAAGACACCCGCCGCTAAAGAAAAGTGGAGACCTTTTGTTAATAAATACGAAAAGAGAGTTAAAGAATTTAATTTTGGTACTTTGATTCGTATTGATTGTAGAGAGGATTATACAGAACAAAATACAATGTTTGGTAAAGACAGAATATATACAAATAAATATTTATACATATTTATATGGCAAAAACAAAAAAATATTAACACTTATGATTTCATGTTTTAATTTTAGGTGTTCGCATGCAGGTAAGCTTTTTTTTTTTAACTACTGTGTATAATACAATACTGATTTTCTCTTCTTTTACAAATGTATAAATGTATATATCTTAGTTTTATGCTATTGAAATTGCTAGAAATAAGAAGGGCTTGAATGATTCTTTACGTAACAAGCAATAATGAATTTATGTAGTAAATATAGACATAAAATGTAAATCGTTTTATACAATAGAAATAAAGGAAAGTAATCTGCATGTTTATTTTGTAAATGATTTAATTTACATAGATTGAGGAGGTATTGTTTCAAAACAAATAAGTGGCGAATAAATCTTGGCAATATCATATTTAAGGAGTATACATATATCGCACATAATAAAGGAGAGATAAGAAGCTTCCTTACATGAATGCTTTTTAATATAAAAGAGAATAAATAAAAGCATAAAAAAAATAAATTCAAGTCTCTATTTTTCCCTCTTCTCTCTCTCTTTTTTTTTTCTTTTTCTTTTTCTTTAAAAATAATAATAATAATAATATGCTTGGCCGATCTACTTTTAAACTTTTATCTCGTCGTAATGTCGTTGCCTTTGGTGCAGTAGCTGCTACTGGGGGTGCATTATTTTTACACTCCAACAATCAAGTGCATGCTGAATCTAATAAATTAAAATTCTGGCAAAGTTTACCTGGAGAAAACAAGCCTGAAAATCCTGGTCTTGCTAAATTAAGAGGTATGGCTGCTGAACAACGATTTAGAACTTCATTAGCTCAAAATAATGGTAAAACCGATTTTGATGTTGTTATTGGTAAAGTTATGCAAAGAGTCATAGTATAGTATAGTATATTCAAATGTACTAATTTGACTGTATATATATATATATATATATATATATAGTGGGTGGTGGTATAATTGGCTTAGCTACAGCAAGAGAATTATTAAAACGATTTCCAAATATGACAGTAGCTGTCTTGGAAAAGGAAAGAGAGGTTGCTGCTCATCAAACAGGTCATAACAGTGGTGTTATTCATGCTGGTATCTATTATAAGCCTGGTTCTCGTATGGCCAAAACTTGTGTACGTGGAGCTGATCTCATGTACGAATATTGTAAACAAAATCAATTACCCGTCGAACGTTGTGGTAAATTAATTGTTGCTGTAAATTCTGAAGAGCATAAACAAGTTGAAAGATTAATGGAAATTGCTACATTAAACGGAGTAAAAGATCTTCAGATCCTTAATAGCGAGGAGGTATGTGATGACCCTTTTTTTTATGTATTACAAAAAAAAATGTATATTTGTATATTGACGATCAACGGATATAGATTAAGAAATTGGAACCTAATGTAGTTGCCTATTCCGCTTTGTATTCTCCTAATACTGGTATTACTGATTTTGGTCTTGTTGCTCAATGTATTGCTAACGAAATTATGCAAACTGGGTAAAAGTCAAAACAACAGATACATCTTTGTTTATTTGTTTGTTTATTTATTTTATTTTTTTATTTAGTCGTGCTGAAGTTAAACTTGCCTTTGAAGCTCAAAAATTTCATCCTAGGTCTGATGGTAGAATAGAGGTAAAATAGATGAAAAAAAAAAAAAAAAAAAAAAAAGTATAAAATATAATAATATTAAGTCATTTTTTTTTTTTTTTTTTTTGTAAATCAGATTTGGGGAGGAGAACCTAATCAAAGAGGACCTACACTCAAAGTTACAGCCAAGAATATCATTACTTGTGCAGGATTTTATTCTGACCGAGTTGCAGGACTTGCAGGAGGTAACCCTAATCGAGCCAAGGTTGTCACCTTCCGAGGCACCTATTACCAATTGAAACCAGAATACCGTGGTATATGTCGTATGAATGTTTACCCTGTTCCAAGTGGTGGCGGTATCCCTGTTGGTGTCCATTTCACACCGACAGTGAATACTCGTCGAGGCATCCAAATGATTATCGGTCCTGGTGCTTGCTTAACGTTTGCTCGTGAAGGATATACATTTACTGACTTTAAGCTTGAAGATATGTGGACCTCCTTAACCAACTGGAACTTGTGGATGTTTGCCTTAAAGAACCCCTCTTTATCATTAGGTGAACTCTACAAGGATATGAATAAACGTGCCTTCTTACGTGCTGCTCAAGCATATGTGCCTAACCTGACTGAGGATATGGTTGAAGAAAGTTTTGCAGGTGTGATGGCACAAGTATTTGAAAATGGAGGTATTGCAGCTAATGATTATATTCTTGAACGTAAAGTGATGGATGGTAAGATTCTTTGTGTCCGTAATGCACCTACTCCTGCATGTACAGCTTCTTTAGCCATTGCTGAAATGTTAATTGATATTGCTACTGAAGATTTTAAATGGGATTCTAGTAAGAAGGAGCGAGATAACATAAATAATATGCTAGTACCCAAAAAGCAACAACTTGCTGTTGCTGCTTAGATTATAATACATACTTATATTCCATTTTTCTTTTCTTTTTCTTTTTTTTTCTATACTATATTTATATAAATCTATATTTATGTAAATGAACATACAGTCGTTCCACTCCTAATGTGGATTGTAAGAGGGTCATTTCACACTTTATTTTAAATAAAAAATATTTGGTATTAAATTGGAATATGATTCAAACAGTTATCAAACTGGTTCTTTGAATGTTGAATTATATTTTCAAGGTGTTGAATAGGAACTTCATTCGCAGCACCAACAATTCTTTCTTGCAGAGTTTCGATATCTTTGAGCTTTTCACGTCTAACTTTATGTTTAACTAACGCCCAAAATTGCTCGATGGGATTAAGCTCTGGCGAATATGGAGGAAGATACACGCACTTATAGTCTCTATTTCTCTTATTGAGAATATCTTGTATCTCTTTATAAATTCTCGAATTATCCATAATGAAGTAATACCCGTTCATTTCGTCGTACTTGTCTAAGACGTCCAAGGTTTCTCGTACGAATCGCAAGTAATGGCCAGCTGTTGTGCCTTTTAGACCATCATCATTAGATACCGCAGATTTTTTTTTTTTTTTTTTTGGTAAGACCCCCAATATTTATTTGAAAGCCCATACTTTTTTTCACATTGGGAGTGGAACGACTGTAATTCATAATCTAATATCTATTTGTGTAACAGATTTATATAAAAATAAAACAAATATTACAGGGAAAAGAAAAAGTACATAAAGAAATATATAAGCTTATTGTTATACTGACGCAATATAAATGTATGTATATGCAGCATGTTATATATAATACGTATCCCTTATAATAAATTCATTGAAAAACACTTTGATAACTTGTTGTATATGTACATGTTTCACAAATTTAATAAGTTAAATAAATCGAGGTAGGGACTTTTTTTTTATGTATAATGGCATAAAATTAGATAATTTCCTTTAGTTGCATTCCTCCCTTTTTTTTTTCTTTTTTGTAATGAATAAATAAATTCATGATTTCAAAAGAAAAAAAAAGATGTATATCATAGCGTACGCAAATAGCATTACACATGTGTAGTCTATATACATATATACAGCTCACATGTACAGATAAAATATAGCATAGTACGCACAATACATATTACTTTACTGTTCATTATGTCCACATGTAAATCATATATCTTCTGCACATATAATTACATCTTCCATGTATATACATAATCATGTGTATTAGCTCAATGAATAAATAGTCGAAAGAATTTCCTCTTATATAAATACATATAAATACATATATAAATATTGCCTGTATGCATACAATACGTAAAAACCAACTTTTGTTTTATATTACTCCTCTTGTAAGAAATTCGATTCTGTAAAACAAGTTTAAAAAGGCAAATTATATATTGAAATGGAGACCCTCTATTCTAAGGAATTGTATACATATAGATATACATATAGATATATATGAGAAAAAAAAGAAAAAGAAAAAGGGTATAAAATATAATATGTAGTAAGGAAAGGGCTTTTTTTTTTTTTTTGTTAAAGTAAATTGCATATTTTCCTCTTTAATCCACTTTTATGGTTATGAATGACAAGACCAGCAGCAGCATGTATAACCTCAGTAATGTTTGTGTTTGTTTTTGCACTGCATTCAATATATTGAGTGTTCAATTTTTTTGCTAATGACACAGCCTAATAAGCATATATAATTAAAATCATACCTATCTATTGTTTCTCTTTATACTTTGTATATTACCTGTTCAACAGACATCAGTTGCTGGCCATTTGTCTGTAACTCAGCAATACGCTTTCCATTTGCTCTTAAATCGCCTTTTGTGCCAACTAATAAACGTGGAGTGTTGAATAAGAAATGATCCATTTCAGGAATCCACTAATTTAAAAAAAAATTAATCCATTATGTATGACCGAGTTAGAGATATTCTTCCAATTATAATGTAAATTATAATACCCTATCCTTCACATTCTCAAATGATTGTACTTGATCAATAGCAAAACAGGCTAGAATAACATCTGTCTCGGGATAACAAAGAGGTCGAAGTCTATCATACTCTTCTTGGCCTGCTGTATCCCATAAGGATAATTCAATTGATTTACCTGATTCATGGTGAATTATAGCAATATAATTCTCGAAAACTGTAGGAACATAATCCTATATATATATATAAAGGCAAAGAGTAGATATTTCAGCATGAATACATATATATACATATATGTTTACCGATTTTATTTTATTTTTTTACCTTTGGAAATTCATTATGTTGAAAAACATGTAATAAACTAGTTTTTCCACAAAAGCCATCACCTACTACAACTAATTTTTTTCGACTAAGCTATATATTAAATTGATAACTATTATTTATTAAAGAAGAGAGATTAAAATGTATAAAAACTAAAAAAGATTGAAGTATACCTTTCCCATTTCTTTTTTTTTATATGTATATATAAATGAAAAGAAAAAAAAAAGAAGGTATACAAACTCAAACAGTTAATCTCTTTTATTATTATTTTCTTGTGATACTTCAAATATATAATAAGGGATAATCTTAGTTCTGGCTTTTTCCATCGATTTTATGGCTAGAGTTGCGGTCATTGAAATACAATTTTTATAATTTACCTTTCAAGCTTACAAACATTCTACTCTTGTTAAAACTAACTGGTAAGCTTTGATAAAATGATTTTTTTTTTGAATCTCCCTAATCTAAAAAGGACTATAGTCAATAGCTTGATATTGTTACAATCCTTTATTATGGTAAATATACTATTTATATAAGCTTTACTGTCTTTAATTACATAAAATGGGTTACTTAACCTAAATAATCCAAGTTGTTAATTGTGAATAACAAAACTTACAAAGGAATGTTTATTAGTATGAAGAGCGAGCATAAAGTGACTATGTACTGCTATATAAGATAAATAAATACATAATGTTGACCATTATACCCTCAATCGATTATATATATGCCAAATATAAAGAGTTTATTATTTAGTATATTTTTGTAGTAGATGATCGTCTTTGGGTCTTTAGTTACTCCTGTTTAGCTTTTTCAGTGGATACTTCAGTTTTGAAACTGGTAATAGATATGATGACAATAACTATCCTGTGTCTAAAACTCCTTCCACTTTCACTTTGTGTATTACATCCATTAGTTGCACTTTATTTGGGACACATTTTTGAAAATAAAATAAGACAAAAGTTGATATAAATTGCGGATAGGCAAAGGAAGACAGTTTATGTATATTAAAAAAAATTGATTTCTTTAATACAAAAAAGAATAATCAATAAAATAGCTATGCAGTATTGCTTATATTGAATGTGATTAGGAGAGGGGAAAAAAAACATCAAATTATAATATTACGTTTGAAATAGCCTTTTTGTCTAATAATCGGTTTTCTTTTACTATTACGGTTGTTTGTAGATCATTTATACAATAAAGTAATTCTGTTAGCTTACTTGTAATTCTAAACAGCTAGGGTTATAAACAAGTTAGTCACTTTGGGAGAACAAGTTTCGTGATTACCACACCATAAAATGGCATTCTGGCTTCGTTTAATCAATCATACTGTCGATAAACTTGATTAGTATAAAAGAAGCTATCAATACCAAAATCCTTTTTCTTTTTCCTGTTATTATTCATATATGCGACGAGGAATGTGTTGCGTCATTTTGTACATGTTCTTAGTATATAAACTCAAGTAAAAAAAAAAGGGTCATTTTTTTTTGTTAGAGATGAATCTGAAGCAGTTTTTTTTTCCCATGCTTTTCTACTATTTGTCATATTGAATAATTTGAAGTACAAATGATAGAAAGAGTAGGAAATAAAAGATTCTTTTTGATGATGGCTAAGATTTGTATTCAACTTTTTTTTTTTAATGACTTAAGGACACTCACTTTTAATCTATTCTAGTAATTTATAGAGCACCCAAACAATTTATTAATATTAGAGGGAGCTTCTTTATTCTATTATATTTCTATTCTTTAAAATCTGTATTATTTTATTCATCTTTCTTTCTTTCTTCCTTTTTTTTTTTACTGAAGTATCACAAAGTTAATGTAAGCCTTGATGTTAAGAAATTCTCTGGTATAAAAGGTTTCCTTATGCGGCATGCCTACGCTTGGTCAATGGGACCTGAGTCAAGAGGACCCCAGGCATTTAAATAAACCTAGTGATTGTTCTATGATTTTTATTTTGTAGCAGAAAAAAGAAAGAAAAAAAAACTTTTGGGATTAGTTGTACTTTCATATTCTTGCTATCAATTTGTCGCTGTTGAAGACTTATTGCTTAAGAAAAGTCCAATTAAGATTTTAGTATATTATTAATCAAGTAAATTATATCATAAAAAAGAGCGTCACCTTATTATTGAATATTCACTGCAGGTTAGATCATTATTATTTCTCTCTCATGTCTTATGTTTTTTTTTATTTACTTGATCCTTTTAGTTTAAATAATAGAATCCATGTTTTAGTTCTCCTAAATTATTACAGTTGTATTTGTCGAACACTGTAAACCTTTTGCCAAAAAAAAAGTCGTAAACTTAAGAGGCAGAGGACGAAGATTGTATTACAATTGTCGTAGCTCTAATTGTGATGAATATAGGGTACATGGAGGGGGGGGGAGAAGAAGACCAGTAATATCATCAGACAAAGTACAACATGCACTACTACTATTTTAATTACTGTAATTCATCTTTATTTTATTTTATTTTTTTGTGCATATAGTAGTAATATTTTCTTAGTAAGTGTACAGGGTGTTTCGAAATTATTCACGCATCAACAGGATAAAATTTCAAGCACTTGAAAAAATAAAATTCACGCATCAACAAAATAAAAATTCAAGCACAAACTGAATAAAAAATCAAGCACTGTAAGATTTATTAGATGGGCTTTCTGTCTATTTTGTTAATGCTTAAATTTTTTTCATTTAAAAAGTGCGTGAATAATTTCGAAACACCCTGTAACACCAAGTCGTTATATCAAGCGCAAAAAAAGCATATAACACCAGGTTGTTATATCAAACGCAAAAAAAAGCATATAACATCAGGTTGTTATATCAAACTAAAAACGTTGTGTAACTGTGTTGTTAGCGACAATCAATCATCATATCATAAAAAACAACCATCTGCCCAATTTTTACGGTATCAAAAGCTCGATTATTTCTTTTTATTAGATGCACGATAGTAGGCAGCTTGGACACTCTTCATTGATGAGTATTTGCTGAAACGACCAACATTTTTCCCAGCTTCATAGCAAGCAACCCAATCCATTTTGACTCCATGTTGTTTTCTATAGTCATCTACAAATTGCCAATCATTGAGGTTGGATGTACGTTCTTTGACTGTCGAATCGCTTGCAGATGATGATACAATAGCATATTTCGTACGTAACTCTTCCATTAACTCTAGCCCATCATTAAGACAGTCCCATGTTCGCTTTTGAGTACAAGACTCAGGAACATTCTCCTCCAGACGTGACACTGCCAGTGTGATATTTCTTTTAAAATATCAAATAAAAAATATTAGAAAATAAAAAATAATTTTAAGACAAAAAGAGTCAACGAGACCGAACAATAGTTCTTGTTTTAAGTAGAAAGATAAGGAAAGAGAAAAAAAGAAAGACAAGTCTGTGAAAACTTTGTATAGTTTATTGAGGATAAAATAATACAAAAATTGTACAAGAAGAAAAATAATATGGAAAAATGACGAGTGCTATTTATATGTTTTTATGAGGTAGGTCCTATTAATAGGAGTGTGATTTAGATAAGTGAATACTGCTATAATAAAGCATTATGTGTAAATGTTGTCAGTGTAAATGTTGTCAGTGTAAATGTTGTCAGTATAAATGTTGTCTCCGAATAATTCTGCTTGTAATAAGATATATTTTTATCTTTAATCTACCTGAGCTGTCGCTGCTACTAATTATTATTTCTAGGGTAAGCAACGCGTTCATATTAATTCACAGTGAATATTCCAGCTATAACAATAATACCAATTATTTATATGCAACTATTATTATTATTATCCTCCAAGATGTTATTACATAACAATAATCAGCATTATAGATGTATATATAATATGTATGACTTGTATAAATAATTATGTGATTGAATATAATAGTCATAACCCTATTGAATTCTTGTAATTATGTAATACACTGTATATCATTATTTTTAATGCTCGATGACTGCTATTAAGACTGAATGTTATAACCTCTTTATTATGTAATAAATGATGGTTTATTTCTATTAACTTGGTTGTAAATACGACTACAATCATAACAGTTCTAAAGTCAATTATCTTTATTTATGAATTTAAATTGATGGGGTATTTATAAGAATTGTTAAAGAGGTCTGAGGATAGGATGTGAATCAGAAAAGTGTTAGTTACGACCGAATTAGGTATATTGTTGACAACGAAGTGTTAGTGATTTTAATATTATTAGATGGAGCGGATCAAGAGAGAGTTAGGATAGAATTTCTTAAATGAATTTATGATCCGCATGTTTAATGATGAAACATGGCATTATAAGTCAGCTCATGACAGCCAGTTTGAATTGCGCCGATGCCTTATTGCAGATAAGATTAAGGGCATCTTGACGTGCATCTTCGTTGGCTGCTTCATTTTCAAATATACGTTTGGCGATCTCGTATAATAATTTAATTGTTGGGTCCTCCTTTTTCACTGTGCCCAAGATGGACAGTTTCTGTTCAGTGAAAAAATGGCCAAGTGCTGCTAAGGGATGAAGTGGCTGTTGATCTAGATATGCAGAAATGGTTGATTCACTAATGAAATAACAATCACGTGCCCAACCATGACAATAAACGCGCTTGGAGAAAGGCAATTCCTTGCAATCGTAGGTTAAGTCCTTGAATTCCTGACTTGTATTGTGAATACAAAAGACTACTACCACTGGCAATATTGGGTGTTGTTTTCTTATCATCAGACAATACTCGATGAGTCGACGGAAAAAAGCACCATTAGCAGCGTATTGGACTTCTATAAGCACAGGCGGTAATGTCTTGGTTTTTGCACGGTTATTTGGACAGTAAAATACATCGGATCTGGTGTAGTTCGTCCATTCTATGGGTTTTGTGCTGTATTCATTTTCAGCGTGTTCGCCTACACAATTCAGAAAATTAGTAGGATTCTTGATAAAATATTGTTATGCATACCAATAACACTTTTTATAATAAGATTGATGACCAGTTCATGATTCAATATCCATTTATTCATTAAGTCTGTTCCTGGTGCGTATTTTGGTGGCAACTGGAAAGAAAGATTTTCAGTGTCGGAGTGGCTTGCCATGAGAGGTGCCAGTGATATAACAAATGAATATAACAAATATAACAAATGGATATAACAAATGGATATTATTCAAAACACGCGGCTTATGACTGCGCCATAGTTGCCCAGGCCATCTAGGTAACAAAGTATGGTTGGTTACACAACGTTTTTAGTTTGATATAACAACCTGATGTTATATGCTTTTTTTTGCGTTTGATATAACAACCTGGTGTTATATGCTTTTTTTGCGCTTGATATAACGACTTGGTGTTACAGGGTGTTTCGAAATTATTCACGCACTTTTTAAATGAAAAAAATTTAAGCATTAACAAAATAGACAGAAAGCCCATCTAATAAATCTTACAGTGCTTGATTTTTTATTCAGTTTGTGCTTGAATTTTTATTTTGTTGATGCGTGAATTTTATTTTTTCAAGTGCTTGAAATTTTATCCTGTTGATGCGTGAATAATTTCGAAACACCCTATATGTTATAGGTAAAGAATAGGATGGTGTGTTTGTAGTAGATAAAAAATGTTACCAAGATAAAAAAAAAGTTTATCCTTTTGTCAAGCCCTGTACTTGTTTCCTTATATTTACTTGATCTTTTTTTTTCAATAAATATGATACCTCGATTACCACCTGTTGTATTAGCTTTATTAGGGGGAGCCTCTATTTATGGGATAAAGTATGTTTTAGATAAAATAGAACCAAAAGCAATTGGACCACCAGGTTCATCAGAACAAATGAGTCGAGTTTTAAATTATAGACGTAATGTCAGACGAATTGGCGTAGCAGTTGCTGTATCTGGTATCATCTATACAGGCTATTGGGGTAAAGCTTATATGATGATACATTTAATAACATAAGTCAAAGTAATATTTTAACTAACTAATTCTTTCTCTCTATATATATAGCGTATGATTTAAGAAAACATCGGAATTCACCAGCAGTTATAGCAAAAAATAATCTCGATGAACAAAAAGCATTTTATGAAGATCAGTATAGAGAAAGAGAGAAAAGATATATAAAAGAAATAGAAGAATTAAAAAGAAAAGAAAAAGATAAAGAATTATTTATTAAACAGCATTTAGATAAAGAAGTATTGGCAATGGAAAACATGATAAATCAACAAAATGAGAGTAACAATAATAATAAAAAATGAGCTAATATGCAGTCAATCTTTTTTTTTTTTCCCGTCAATATTTATACATGCAGCAAGTGTAACAAATATCTATTCAAATTTAAAATATCTTGAGCATATTTCTTCTTTCTCTCTCTCTCTCTCTTTTTTGTTTTTTTTTTCTTTCTTTTTTTTATAATGCTTCAAAAACGATTTATTCATATATCACGTCCTATCTTTAACAAATTACTTACTCCTTTAACACATATTAAACATGGAGACTTGAAGCGTAACTCCATTTTTTCGAAGGTATATTAACTCATAAGTAACAAAATTCTTTCCAATCTTATTTTATTTATTTTTTCAAGATATCGAGCAAAGACATAGAATATTTTAAAACTGTATTAGCATCTAATAATATTATTTATGATGCTGATCCTGAAAGTACAAATATAATACAATACAATACAGATTGGTTTAATCTTTACCGAGGCTCCTCTTCGTAAGTTTATTATTCTATATAAAATGAATAAATAAATAGTATACATAATCTTTTTATTTTTTCGAAAATAATAAAAAAAAAAAGTTTATGCTTGTTTCCCACATCAACAGATCAAGTCTCAAAGATCTTAACATACTGTAATCAACATCGATTGGCTGTGGTTCCTCAGGGAGGTAATACAGGTGTAAGCGGTGGCGCAATACCCGTCTTTGATGAGATTATCATCAATACTTCAAAACTAAACAAGATTCGTCATTTCGATTCTGTTTCAGGTGTTGTCGTTGTAGATGCGGGTGTCATATTAGAGGGACTCGACCAGTTTTTAGAGACACATGGATACACTGTACCTTTAGATTTAGGGGCAAAAGGATCTTGTCAATTAGGTGGTAACGTCAGTACAAATGCTGGAGGTTTAAGATTGATGAGATTTGGTAGTCTTCATGGAAATGTTCTTGGACTTGAAGTTGTAAATATATAAATATAAATATATTGATAGATATATACTATTTTACTTAAATTGCATACTCTACATATATAGGTTTTACCAGATGGGACTATATTAGAAAATTTATCTACTCTTCGTAAAGATAATACAGGTTATGATTTAAAGCAATTGTTTATTGGTGCTGAAGGAACATTAGGCTTAATTACGGGTATTTCGCTCTTGACTCCTAAGCGACCTAAGGTAATATATTATATAATATGTATATGTAGACTAAACAGCTTTTGGTAGGCTGTAAATGTTGCTATGATTGCACTGGAGTCTTTTGAAGATGTCCAAAAAGCCTTTGTCATGGCAAAAGAAAATCTATCAGAAATCTTATCTGGTATTTACCTAACGTATTACATTTTACATACGAAAGATGAGTTTTATTAATCTATATTGCATAGCTTTTGAATTTTGGGATCATGATTCTGTTGATATCGTCAAGTCTCAAATGATGCAGGATACAAGTTATCCTATCCAAGGAAAATATGCGTTTTATGCTCTTTTGGAGACTCAAGGAAGTAGACAAGAGCATGATCAAGAGGTACATTGATAATAATGCCTTTTTTTTTTGCAGCAAAAAAAAATATATGTATATACATATACGTATATATATATATATATATATAATACTTACGTGTAACGATAAAGAAATTAGATGGATATTTAGCACATCTCTTAGAGACCGATATTGCAAAAGATGGAGTCATGGCACAAGATGCTAAACAAATGAATATGCTTTGGAGCTGGCGTGAAAAGATTCCTGAATCAATTACTAAAAGTGGAACTGCAATGACCTATGATGTAGCGATGGAAGTACCTCTGTTATACAAAATGGTAGAAGATGCAAGAGAGTATTTTGGAAGTCAAAGATTATTAGGTGATGGAAAGTTATATTCTAATTTATTAGGGTTTGGTCATGTTGGAGATGGTGTAAGTATAATGTTAAATAGATAGATAATTTTACTTATGTTAATAGAATTAGAATTTACATATTATGGCTAATTTGAATGAGTTTCATAAACATGGTCAGGAAACAATGGATGAATATGTATTTTCCTGGGCAAGTAAGTGTTACAGATAGAATATGCAACTATTTGTTCGATTTTTAATATACATATATAGTGAAGCATAATGGGTCTATTACTGCAGAGCATGGTGTAGGTATTTCAAAAGTAAATTATATGAACAGAGCAAAATCCCCTGTCCAACTTGGATTAATGAGAGCAATTAAGAATGCTATTGATCCTAACGGTATTATGAATCCTTACAAGGTCATTCCAAAGTAATAAATAGTGTTTTTATGTATATACATAGTAAATGAT
Organism: Cokeromyces recurvatus; assembly: GCF_025118155.1. Classification (NCBI taxonomy): domain Eukaryota; kingdom Fungi; phylum Mucoromycota; class Mucoromycetes; order Mucorales; family Mucoraceae; genus Cokeromyces; species Cokeromyces recurvatus. Next base: position 813,220 of record NW_026251393.1, read on the forward strand.
ATATCAATGTGTTTATAAACAGATACACTTTAATTTCTTTTTCTTTGCTTTAAATTGACTGATATAGTCATATGCATATCTAGCTGCCTTATTAAATACTTCTTGAACACCTTGATTTAATTTGGCTGAGCATTCCATGTAATTATCAGCCTTGATATTATTTGCTGCTTTTAATCCCTATTTGTAAAATAATAATAGATTATGTATAGTAGTGAGTACGACTATTTGAGTCATATATATATATATGCTAACCACACCTCGTCATAAGTTATTGGCTTTCTTGATATTTGATTTAAATCTTTAATAGTATTTTCATCGTCTCTAAGATCTATTTTACAAGCTACTAAAATAATAGGTACGCGATAACAATAAGAAGTTAACTCTTCAATCCACTAATATATCTCTGTCAATAATCATTGCATTTCAATCTTTATTTTCATTCTTAAACCTATACCTTTTCTTGGACATTATCAAGAGAATCATGTGAATCTACTGAAAAGCATAAGAGTATCACATGTGTATTATAATATGATAAGGGGCGAATACGATCGTAATCTTCTTGTCCTGTATAACCAACTCATGATGATAAACATACTTTGTGTATGTGTTCTGTTCATTTATTTATTCATACAAACCTGCTGTATCCCACAAAGCTAATTCTAATTTATTTCCATCTACATTAATTTCAGTCAAACTACTCGAAAAAACTGTAGGAATATATGTCTATAATTTGCACACATTATTTTATTTTATTTTTTCAGTAAATATATAGTCATTTCATACTTCTGGAAATCTATCTCCTGCATAAACAATCAATAAACATGTTTTACCGCATGCTCCATCTCCAACAATAACTAATTTGGCTCGTTTTATTACTGAATTATCGGAAGTTACCATGTATATTATGTTACTTGATAGAAGGGGGAAAAAAAATGGAATAAAAAAAGAAAGAAGAACGAAAAAAAAAAAAGAAAAAGAAAAAGAAAAGAAAATAAAAGAAAATAAAATAAAAAAGCCATTATATTTATATATTTATTGAACAATATCGTGTGATACATTTTCTGCATGTAGTCTATGGTAGAACTTAGTGTGTAGTGCAAAAAATAAAGGCGTTTTTTTTTTGTTACCTCTTTGTTGACATATAAAGAATCATTCACTATTAGTAATAAAAAATATTATGACCATATAGTTTTGTATCTTATTTTACAAATGCATAGACAAGTATTTATGACAAAAAAAAATCTCTTCTTTTTTTGATTTTGTAGTAGTTACCTTACTTGAATTTAATTGAAATGGAAAATAAAAGTATTTTAAAGGATAAGGTTTTAAATGTCCTGACTCTTCTTCTCCCAATTAAATTACAAAAAAAAAAAAAAAAAAAAAAAAAAAAATGTAACACTGTGATAACCTTTTTTTTTTTTTTTTTTTTTTTTTTTTTTTTTTTTTTTTTTTTTTTTTTTTTTAATCTATTTTCATATAATGTCGATTAATGATTCACTGTATGAATTTGATGCACCTCAATTTTGGGATTTAACGGATTCTATCACACAAACAAAGCCTAATGCAAGTTGGTTCCGTAAATGTTCCCTTTCATTTTTCTTTCTTTTTCTCTGAAAACAATTAGTGCATTGTGTGTATTTATCATTTCTTTTTTTAATTTAAATAGATGAGGAAAATATTTCTGGCCCTTCATTCCCTGAAGAAATAAAAAGAAGACCGTTAAGATCTTATAGATCAGCCAATTATAATTTTCGAGACAAGTATCAAAAACGAGAACAAGAACGAATACAACAAATATCAAATAATTTCTTAAAACAATTTGAAGAAGAAGAAGAAGAAACAACAGCACAAAAAATTGTTCGTCATGAAAGCTCCTTAGACATGCAGGGTAAAAGACAGGTGTTGGGAGAAAGTAATGAAGGAATGTTAACAAGAGATCTTACAGATCCATCTCATGAAAATATTTCTTCTGAAAAGACAAAAGAAAAATCTATACCACTTCACCATAACAAAGACGATAAAGAAAATGTATTTGATCAACAAGCAATAGAGCAAAATGATAAGGATGATACAATATCCATCTATGATAATGAAGTTCAATTGAATAATAGCAAAATTCTGTCTCAACAAGGATCAACTATCTCGGGTAAAGAATTTTTTGAACGGTTACTAGAAGCTTCAAAAGTTAATCTTAGAGCAAACATCGTTAGTATTCAACGTTTACTGCCGAAAAATATCAAAAAAGAAATACCGATAAATGAGAAACAACGACATATTACAGCAACTAATAATAATCAACAAGTTCAAAAAAGCCTTACAGGACTAAAAAGACATTTTTCTTTTGATGCAGATTTAAGTAAAGATCATGTTAATATACCACAGTCAACAACAACAACAACAACTGAGTCAAGAACTGCAAAAACAGTTTCAGTAGCAAAGAAGTTTAGAACAAATACACCTGAAAGAAGCCATACTTATCAGCCTGATGAGAATGTAGAAAGACTTCGTTTACTACTAAAATCACCCAATGAAAAATTTAGCTAACACAGAAACTCACTCCGAGTATGAAAACAGCTTGTAGGATCATAGATATAAATTACATTATATATGTATATGTAGTATGTAATAAATGGATTACAAAAGCAATATGTATACACATATATATGTATATGATATATACAACTGTGCAGTAAGCCGAAATTATTGACAAATGTTACTATAGAACATATATCAAATATATAGTTTATAGACAAATTTTAAAGAGGGAAACATAATATAAGGTAGACTGGGTTATGTATTTAGATGAGGATAAAAAGCTGTTTACTCTTCAAACTTAATATGAGCAAACAAACAATTATTCCATCTAAATAAAAAGACAAAAAGCAATGAATGTCATCAAAATAAGATGTCTTTATTATGACACCCATAGTGAGACAGGAAGTATACAGAAGGTTTTTCCTTATCAATATTACTGCATTTAATGACAAGTTTTCGGATAGTTGGTATACAAACTAGTATGATATAAAATGACCTTTAAAGATATTTAAGGATAAATTAACCCGTCATAACCCAATATGTATATACATGTATAGAACGTTCACAATGAGCCATACATGGATTATCTTAAATATCTCAAAAGAAATGAATTATCGTCTTGGCTACAAAATAATAATAAAGCAATTTAGCTTGGTTTTCATTATCAGTGAATCTGATTAGAACACATTGAATTTCTATTATTATCATTTTGTATACATATTCTTTGTTAATAATAAACTTCAAGATAATGCAATTTTAGAATAAAATATTATCTGACATTCTATATGTACAGCACGGCGCCTCTGCATAAGGAGGGCGATTGTTTAGATGGATAATAACTAGCTATATCAGAATGATACTGATTTATGTGGAGAAGGGTTTTGACAAAGGGTTCACTAGGGCGGTCAGAGGATATAGGAAATAGTGTTAGTAAACATCAAACGACAGATTATTTTCTCATTTTACTATTGTTAACTTTTATGAATGCAACTTTTGTGCTGCTGTCGACTGGGACACTATACCTTTTGTCTAAATTTCCTTTTTGAATTCATCCAGAAAAAAAAAACTAACTTCGTCCGAATTTAAAGTGTTAAAACTATATTATTATTATCAAGTTTTTATTCTTATTTCCCCTCTATAACTGGCTCGGGTAATACTGCGCATTTATTTCGTCGCTACATGCTCATTGCCAAAAAATTTAAAAATAATAATAATAATAATAATAATAATAATAATAATAATAATAATAATAATAATAATAATAATAATAATAATAATGATAATAATAAAACTCAGAATTTAATCGTATTATTATTATCTACCTATGTCAAATGCAGAATGCAGCCGAATGGTCCGCTGGTGCTTAGATTGGTTACCTGGTGGTGTTCCTAAACCGTGCATCTATCACCCTAATGCCATGTTCACAAGATCTCATGCTATATGGTGCCTACATATGCATCGACGGTTACAAATGCCTTTGACCGAACCCGACCCTTTGTCCTTCCTCTTGAATAAGCTGCCAAATAAACAAAAACGTGGGCCGTCAATCTCGTCAGCTTTCAACTCATCTGTCTTTTCCGTCTAGACGATTCATTGGCCTGCTATGTGTCTTCTTCTTTTTGAACTTGACTATCTCCATCATGGTAAACTTCCTCCAGAAACCCCCCCTTGGGTACAAAACTTGTAAACTGGTTACGTAATCCTGAATCTAGTATTTGTTGATATATCTTGCTTTTCCTCTTCCCTTTGCTTTCTTTTTTACCCTTTTGCCCATCAAAAGATTTTTAAGTACACTTTTATCCTTTCTCGGACTGGCCCGGGCAATGCAATACGCCAGTATTATGTGCTCACATGGGTTGTTTAAATTTTTGTTATAAATAAAATAATTCTTTAATTGTATTATTATTATCTGAGGGCCTTTTTTTTCTTTTGTTCTTTATGTAACATTCTATTAATTAATCGGGTGAATTGTAGAACCCATATAAAAAAATTTATTGACGATCTTTTTCAATAATTTATTTCTGTTGATTGGTTATCATCGTTTTTGAAGAATTATGGGCATAATGAATGGAACTCCGTTCATGATTTTTATACATTTTTTTCTAGTTAAAAAAAGTCTTTTCTTTTTTTTTATGGTTCTTTGTTAAACGCGCCCTCTTTCTTCTTTTTTTCTCTCTCTTAGTTAATAAAGAACACACGTAAAAATGGGAGAATCAAAACCTGATTATGCAGTGGTCATTGACCAAGAACCTGAAAATAATAACACAACTAATACAGTAGTGGCACCTTCAAGAATTAGATTATCTCCTGCAATGAGAGCTATACTTCCAATTGCCAGTTATTGTTTGGCCTCCATTTTAATGACTGTAACAAATAAATATGTATTGAGTGGTTATGACTTTAACATGAACTTTTTATTGTTAACTATTCAAGTAAGTACATGTACTTTCTTTTCTTACTTTACGAGAAAAAAAAAAAGAAAGAAAGAAATAACACTTTTTATTCTTTCATTAGAATTTAGTTACAGTTGTTTTACTACAATCTTTTAAATTCCTTAATCTCATTAAATTCCGTGATTTTGATAAAGATGAAGCTCGTAAATGGTTACCTATTGCTAGTTCACTAGTTGCCATGATTTATACAGGTTCAAAAGCACTTCAATTTTTACGCATTCCCATTTATACTATATTTAAGAATTTGACCATTATTCTTATTGCTTATGGTGAAGTAATTTGGTTTGGTGGAAAAGTGACTCATTTAATGTTAGTTTCATTTGGTTTGATGGTAATTAGGATGAATGAAGTATATATGTGTATAATAAGAATATTAACTAGTTTTGTATGTATATACATTTATAAAAGGTGCTATCGTCTGTTATTGCTGGATGGGCAGATATTAGTGATACTTTGAATCAAATTGTAGCACTTGATACAACATTTATCGGATACTTTTGGATGGCCACTAACTGTCTTGCATCAGCTGCATTTGTACTTTATATGCGTAAAAGAATTAAGCTTACAAATTTTAAAGATTTCGATACAGTTTATTATAACAACATACTTTCCATTCCCCTTTTAATTATTCCCAGTTTTATTTTTGAAGATTGGAGTGCAGAAGGATTGAGCAAGAATTTGTAAGTAGAACAACAAAGTGTATGTATAAGTATTAATCAATTCTATTTGTTAAAAAAAAAGTCCTGCTGATATACGTCAATCTATGATTATTGCCATGATTTTCTCTGGTATGTCTGCATTTGCCATGTCTTATGCATCTGCTTGGTGTGTACGTACTACTTCCTCTACTACTTATTCTATGGTTGGAGCCTTAAATAAACTACCTATTGCTGCATCTGGTATTTTATTCTTTGGTGATCCAGCTACATTTGGTAACGTTACTGCCATCCTTGTGGGTAAGTTATTTATGCATATATATATATATATATATATAGACGGTTTTGATTAATGACAACGTGTGTTATTATTAGGCTTTATTGCTGGCTTAGTATACTCAATTGCAAAGACAACTGCAAACAAATCAAACAATACAAACAAAGATATTATTCCAATGTCATCCTCAAGCCAAAGTAATGCTGACGCTAATAAAGACCATGGAAAACCATAGTATATAAATATATATCTTTTTTTTTAACAAACAAACAAACAAAAATATAGAACTTCTATCATTATATTACGTTTATCTTTTGCTTGTTGAACTGCATTAAAAAGAAAATGCTTTAACATCAAATTATAGTATTGCCTTTTTATTATTAATACCTCTTGATCATCACCAAGATAGTGTAATTCAACTTTATCTCAGATTACCATAAAGTGGCTTGTTTGTATACATATACTACTGTCATTAATAACAGTTGACCTATTTATCTTGTACATGATTGGATTCTATATAAAGAAGAAAATCATCATGAATTAGTAGTAGTAGTTATTAATAAATACTATGCTTAAATAAGAAATGATGGCAATTTTTATTCTTTATTTTTATTGTTTTAGATACTAATTTTTAAAGATAGTTTATCCGTAATTTTTTGACTTGTTGACTTGACATTGCTAAATAAGGTTATAACTGAAACTGTTCTGTTTTCAATTTTTTTTTTTTTTTTTTTTTTTTTTTTTTTTTTTTTTTTTTTTTTTTTTTTTATTTTTATATGTGTATATTTTATTTTTTTTATTTTATTTTATTTTATTTTTTTTTTTTTAAAAAAAAAAAAAAGACACACAATAAAATTAACAATGTCTCTTCTTTTTTTTTCATTTTCTTTTAAAATATTAATATATTGTATGTTTTGATATGGTAAAGGCAAAATCGAAAAAGAAATCTACTACAACAGGGCCTGGATCAAGTGCAAATCAATTTCGATATTCTACTACATCCGGCAAACTTTTACCTCTGCAGACAATACAGCAAAGGATTGAAAATTTTCGTGAATCCCTTACGTGGCCTGCCTGTGTCAAGGTATTGAAAGCAAATATTGCAGTAACGATTGCTTTGGGACTTTTATTGATTAATTCAATTCGTAACTTGACAACTGTAGGCGGTATCTTGGCCTCAGTTGCTGTCGAGTTTGTACATCCTACAAAATCCTATGGGTTTTTAGCCGAGGATGTGTTGTTTGGAGCCATCATGTGTTGTGTCTCTGCTGCTTGGTCTATTTTAGCTATCTATTGTGCATTTCTGGCGAGAGATCCGAATGATCCAACTTTGGCTCAGCGTGGTGAATGTGCTATCTTATCTTTCTTTTTAATCGTGGGCTGCTTTTTCTTGACTTTATTTCGAGCTAAAGTAGAACAAGCCAATGTAGGTGGTATGTTATCGGGCACAATTATGGTTATCTGTATAACTACAGCTGTACAGTCTACATTGTTTACTGTGGAGACAGTGGTATTTAAACGCATATTTAATATTATTATTATTTTCTTTATATGTGTCATACTAATATATACTTTCTTTTTTTTTTTTTTTTTTTTTCCTAACACCATTAGCTGCAGGTTTGGTTGCCTACATTAGTAGGATTCTCGTTAATTTTTATTGTCTTTCTTTTAATTTTTCCCGAAAATAGTACAAGAGTATTTATTCAACATTTAATAAAGGCATGTGAGACGTTTGATGGAATTATTCAACATCAAGTATCAGCATTCTTAAAAGTAGAAAACGGACCAACCGTTGAATCATTAGCAATGATTCATCAAACAGTCGACACCCTTATTACAACGCTTATTCAAAGAAAATGTATGGTCAAAAGAGAACCTTCATTCAATGCCATTTCACCTGCGGATGTAGGTGAATTGACCTCTATTATTAAAAGACTCAGTACTCCTCTTCAAGGCATCGGTCTTAGTTTAGCTATGGAAGAAAATATGCAAGAAGCAGGAAGATCACCCTTTCAGACAAGTAGTGATGATGAAACTATCGTAACTCACCTATTCAATCGACCTCGTAGTTATTATGGAGGCACAGACGATGAAAGCTCTGAGGGTTTAGATGATTGCGACGAAGCGGTAGCGCCTACTACTACAGATGAAAAATTCACGCCTATCCTTCTTTCAACGACGCAGCCATCACTCTCTTCTCCTAACCTATCAGTGACCTCATATCGTCATGACAGTTCAGGATCACCCGATCAACAACCACGACTGAGAAAGACTCAAACTCGTCTACGTTGGGAGGATTCGATGAAGGTGATGACTTATTGGCGAGAAGATTATGATGATGTATTAAATCGTGTTAAGCCTCTCTATCTTGAACTCACAGAGGCTTGTTCAATAGCAGTTAAAGAATCTGTTAAACGACTTAGACGTATTCAAGATCTTGATGCACGATTTCAAAATCGACCTTTCTTTTATAAATATTATTATCGATGGAGAAAGGGGTCTCAAAAGGAAAAGGAAGAGCGATTAGAATATGAATATGATCCATCTCTAGATCCCTCTATACCCCTTCTCAAGGCTATTGAACGATTTCTTCAACATCGGTTGGACGGTTTAGATCGACTTTACACAAAGTCTGGTGTTCCACGACGTATTCTCTTTTTATTACTTACCTTTCAATTCAATCTTCATGCCTATGCAGAGCAAATCTATACACTGACGTCCTTCATTTATGAAATGGATAAGACAAGGACGAAGAAACGGTTTTGGATCCCCCATATGCCGCCCTGTAAATGGTTCTTTCAAAGTCATATAATGGAAGAAAACATTGAACTTGACACCCCGGGTGCTGTGGCAGAGGCAGTGAATTCGTCACTTACTCTACAAAGGACACTTTCCAGAACTATCTCCATCAATGTCATGAATGATCTCTCCCAGCAGCAAGAGGAGATAATGCAAGAACCTACCACCATTTATAAAATTAACACATTACGACGTGGTGAAATTCATGAGAATGAGGAACGCCAATTGCATCATCATCGTCGTCATCATCATCTTTCAAACTCTTCCTCCGGGAGCACAATAGCAACAACCATGAGTAAATTCTGGAATGCATGGAAAACACCAGTAAATCCATTAGAGTATCATGATCCAGATGTTGCTTACCCTACCACCTCCACACAACGTTTCTTTTATTCCATGTACCTGTTCTGTAAAGAACATTTTTATACGGCTGATGTTGGCTTTGCCTTTCGTGCTGCCTTCGCTGTAGCCTTTCTGACATTACCTGGATTCTTGGAGACGACAGTGAATTGGTATAATAATGTCAGAGGGCAATGGGCAGCTGTTGTCGCTCTTATCTGGATGGGCCCCTCAGTTGGAAGTAATTTTTTTGGTACCATGACAAGAACGGTAGGTACATTTATAGGCGCTGTCGGAGGCATCGTTATCTGGGAGATCAGTCGAGGTACTGCAGCTGGTTTGATTATTCTTACATTCATATTCAACTTGCCTTGGTGGTTAGTCTATATTAATGGGAAATTTTGGAAAGCAACAGGTCTTTTCTCTTTGATTACTGTTTCGTTAAGTAAGTAGACAGAAAAAAAAGAAAAGAAAAGAGTTATTCCCATGTGAGTTTATTCATTATATTTATATTCAATCAAAAAAAAAAAAATAGTTGTTGGATACACTTATAGTTTTAAACCAAATGGACATTCGTTTTCTGTCTATCAAATTGCATTAGAGGTAGTGTATACACAAAGATAACTCTTTTTTTATTATTGTTTCTAAGATGGAGTATTATCTATTTAGAGAACGGTCAGTGTCATTATTGGTGTCTTTTCAGCACTTATTCTTAGTGTCTTTCCATTTCCACGTACTGGTCGTGTTATCCTTCGTCATCGTATCTCGCAAACCTTAAAGGGAATTGCTACACTTTATGCCTCATTCTTAACACTCGTTTTTAAGGTGAAAGAAGAGGATGAAACAACAAGAATTGAAAATCAAAAACTTTTCCGTGCTGTAGCTCAATCCATTCGTCAGCAAATTAAAGGTGAACGTGTTTTACTTGATCAGAGTCGTTTTGAACCTGCCCTTCGTGGTATTTTCCCCGAAAATAAATACCTTCAAATTCTGCAAATCTTGGATAATATACTTAGCTTAATGCTGGAGATGGAGTTTTCTTTTAGTAAAATACCTTCTCAATGGAGATTAGAGATTGTAAGAGATACATGGAAGGAAAGAAAGATAATGGTAAAATAGTGTAATAGTGCATACAAATATATGTTTATCTAATTTTATATATAGACTTCATCCTTTTTGACAGCACTTCATTTAGGTTCAAATGCATTATCAAACAAATCACCTTTACCACCTTATGTCATTCGACCCACTAAAGCCAGACGAAAATTAACGAATAAGGCACGCAAAGCACCTGCCATGTCATTGAAACATTTGGGTGATCGTGAATACACTTATTTTAGTACTTATTTAATGAATTCAGAACAATTAGCAGTAGAAATTGAACTGTTAAATGTTATTATTCGTGACCTTGTTGGTCCTGATAGTGTTAGTATTTGGCTTGATTATAAACACTAAATATACCCTTTTCTTTATATATATGTATATATATATGTATACATAAATAAATATAAATTAATGATATATGACCGTCTTCTATTATTTTGAGCTACACAAATATGTAAATACTCATTATGGCAGAGGCTTAATAATAGAAATAAAAGATACTTTTATGTGTAAAATTAGATACATTATCATGAAATATCATGATAGCCATCATTTATACACCCTCACAATACAAATTTTCCAAGAAAAAAAAAAAAAAAAAAAAAAAAAAAAAAGGCTGGCTATATATACATAACTCTAGAATAACAAGCTTTTTTTCATACACGGAGCTAGACTTTGTGTTATTGAACAATAATATGCCACAAAAGCAACATTTAATCATATTAAGAAAGACATTTTCAATATCTTAATTTTATACATGGCTTTGTGTCAATTAGATCTCATAAAGTCTATATGCAGATAATAATATTACTACTCTCCTATCAAATGACATCTTTTTTTTTTTTTTTTTTTTTTGGCAAGGGCTATCCAAATCTCGGTATGAAATCAACTAACAAACAATCGTCTTTTCCTCCTTTTTTCAACCTCAACCATGTATGAATCAAAATTATATTTCAAAAAAAAAAAAAAAAAAAAAAAAAAAAAAAAAAGAGTCAAGAAGCTCCAACAACTTAATTGGTCTGTTCCTAGACAATGATCTATCAAGATCAACAGCCAGCTTCCTTTTGTATACGTTTCATTCTTCTGGTACGACCTTCTTAACATATGTGCTTCCAACTGTGGCTAAATCAATCATCGAAACAGTAGTACAAAATAATGCCATGGATCAAATTGAAGTTAGTAATGAATTGTTCTTCATTAGCAAAAAAAAAACAAAACAAAACAAAAAACAGCTTCTAATATTTACATCTACAGTATTCATCTTTATTATATTATTCTCTCTCGTCCTATTACTATACCTTTGGATAATGATGATATTATGCATGTTTAAGCAATTGCTTATTACTTTCGCACCCCCCTCTTCTCCCCCAAATGAATATGAGCTACTGACGTCAGGTGAGACTTGGATCTTGAGTAAATCTACAATAATAAGATCATGATAGACTATTTATGACTCTTTTTTTTTTTTTTTTTTTAGAGAAGAATAATCGAATGGGTTATAGAGTGAGAGGAAAGTTTTGTTAATCTAGCAGTAACAAAAAACATACAGAAGAAGAAGAAGCAACTACAATACCACAATATAATATAAAGTAAAGTAATCCTACTAAATACCGTTATATAAAGCTCATCAACAGATAATGTATCATCATCACATATACAGTCGGATTTTTTTTTTTTGTTTTGTTTTTGTTTTTGTTTTTATCAGTCATGTTTGCTTTGGCAGTAGTAATTAATTGTTATTGTACATAAATAATACCATTAACAATAATAATGACAATAATTTTTTTTTCTTTCATTAAATTCATTCATCAAATTACAAACTCCACTTAAAAAAAATGGACAAATTTTGACGTTATGTTTTGTTTCAAACTTTAAACTTACATCCATTTTATCAAAAATAAGCTGCACAAAAAGCTTATTATGTTGATGATGATATATAATAATATTCAATTAATACAACAGAGGTAAAATTAAATTAAATCAAGCTTATTTCAAGTTTTATATAGTAGTAGTAGTAATAATAGAACTTTTTTTTTCTTTTTTACATGCTATATATCCTTAATCTTTTAGAACAATAGTTATAAGATTATTAAAAAAATTACGTGTCTCGGAATTCTTAAATCGGTTATTTAAAGAATACAAATCATCATCATAGCGTGTATTATAAATATAAATAAACGCACATACAAATATATATAAACATATACTTTTTTTTCTTTTTTTTTCTTTTTTTTTTTTTTTTTTTTTTGCATTAATACCAGCCTAAATTAAATATTAGGTTTTTATTGTTCTTTTTTTTTTTTTTTTTTTTTTTTTTTTTTGTATACATATTTATTCATATAAAATAGATTATGCAAATTACTGCAGCTATTTTTGCTATTATAGCTACAGCTACATTGGCTGTTGCTACAACTAAAGAAGATGGTATTATCCGTGCATCCATTATTCGCAATCCTCTTCATGGAAATCTTTTACAAGTAGCTAAAAAGAAACATGAATTACTTACGAAAAGAGGTCTTCATAAAAGAGCAGATGTATTTCGTTCACCATTATACAATGAACAAGGCTCTCAATATTTAATTCAAGTAGGCATTGGTACTCCACCACAAAATTTTACTGTTACTCTTGATACTGGAAGGTAAAATAAATGAATACGAGATATAAAACAAATGAATTTAATTTTCTTTTTTTTTTTTTTCTGGTAACAAGTGCTGATCTTTGGGTTCCTTCTTCCAACTGTCCAAAAAGTTCATGTCCTTTTTCTCGTTTCGACTCATCTAAATCTTCTACGTTTAAATTACTGAATGAACCTTTTAGTATTCAATATGGTATTGGAAGCGTCAATGGCACATATGCAACGGATACAGTGACTGTAGGTGGTGCGACAGTTTCAAATCAACAAATTGGATTAGCCTATCGTACAGAAGATATCATGACACCGAACCCTTCTGTAGGCGGTGCTGGTTCAGATACACCTACACCTTTCAATACATCCTCAGAGAATATTGAAGCGAATGGTATCTTGGGTATGGGCTATCCAGCTCTTACCCAATCTTACACGAACGATGAAAATAGTTATAACCCTTTCGTCTTCAACTTGGCTGCACAAAAGATCATAAAGGAGCCCATCTTTTCCATCTTCTTGAACAGTATCACACAACCGAACTGGTCAGGTGAAATTGTCTTTGGAGGTACTGATGAAAGCAAATACAATGGAGATATCATGTATGTGCCCGTAGCAGGTCTTACAACTGAATCTTTCACTAACAGTATGAATTATTATTATTGGATGGTGTATGCACAAGGATTAAGAGTGACAGGATCTCAGATGGGATCCAATCCTTCTTGGAGATTACGAGAAATTGGTGCCTTTATTTTAGATACAGGTAAATAGATCAATAGATAGATAAATTAAATGAATCCTCTTTATATTTATTTATATATATAGGTACAACACTTACTTATTTACCTACCTCTGTGGCTACTGATGTCGTTAGTGCGATGGCTGGTGAAGGTAATTATGTCTTGGATAGTCAATCAGGTGTTTTCATCGTTGATTGCGCAACAGCCAAAAGTAGTGCACGTTTCCAACTTGAGATATCACAACAAGCTGGCTTCAGTAATAATCCTGTTATCTTATCTGTTCCTGCTTCAGAACTTGTTATTCCAGTAGATGGTGCTACTGCTGATACAGCTCAAGTCTGTATGTTTGGTATCGCCCCACTTAGCAACTCGGGTAGTATTGGTTCTAATATGTATTTAGTCGGTGATTCCGTTCTTCGTTCTGCTTATATGGTCTTTGATATGGGACAAAATAGAGTTGGTTTAGCCTCTAGTAAAGGTACAAACGGTCAAGTCATGACTAACTCTACAACCTCCCAAGGAACTTCAACAAATACACAATCAGGTTCAGAAAGAGTTTGGCCTGCAATGAAAATGATGGTAGCTGGTTTGCTCCTTACTGCCATTTCTATGATGTCTCTTTAATCATTACATTGAAAAAAGAAAAAAAAAAAGAAAGGAATAGAACTTATTATATTTTTTTTTTTTTGTTTATTTGTTTGCTTTTGTTTTTTTTTTCTTTGGAATTATTGTATATTGTATCACCTTTACCAATAAAAATGTTAATATAGCAAAAAAAAAAAAAAAAAAAAAAAAAAAAAAAAGTTTTAAAATGTGGAGGGGTTTTACCTTTTTATTGTAATCATTAAAAACCTTCTCGATAATAATGTAATATAAAATTGATCTTTCTTTTTACTATTTACTTTTAAATCAAGATAAATAAATAAATGAAACTAACATTATTAATACTACACATTATTGTTAGCTTTTCATTACTTGTAAAGTCTATTTATGATTCTACATCTATTACATTACCTATTGTCAAAAATAAACGTTCAGCTCAGACTCATGACAATAAGAGATCGAATACAAAATTATATAATAAAGATGGATCCGAATATTTAATAAGTGTGGGCATTGGTACACCTTCTCAACATTTTACTGTTTCATTAGATACTGGAAGGTTGTTTTTTTTTTCTTTTTCTTCAAATTATATTGTAAAATAGAGACATTTAATCATACTACTATTATATATATATATATACATACATACATGAATGATAGCTCTGATTTATGGGTCCCATCTACATCATGTCCAGTCTCTGAATGTCCTTTTGATAGATTTGATATATCAAAATCAAGTACATTTCAATTTATTTATCAAGAGGATGAGCTTTCAATTCAATATGGTATTGGAGACATGAAAGGGATTTATGGTTGTGATACTGTTTGTTTATCGAATGATTCGTTGTATTGCATTCCACAACAAGTCTTTGGTCTGGCGTCATCTACACATGATCTTATTGATTTGACAAGGCATCCTTTAAATCTACCCAATTCAAATGGTATCTTTGGTATCGGCAATTATCATGAAGGAATTAAATATGTTCCATTCATGATTAGACTAGTTCAAGAGGGACTCATTAAACAAGCTCTATTCTCGATCAGTATGAGTGCTTATCATCATGTTGGATGGACAGGTGAATTAACCTTAGGAGGCATTGACCCTACTAAATATGAGGGTGATCTTGATTATACGACTGTCCTTTCCAACTCGTCCCATTATTGGATGGTAGGAGTTCAACGGATTCAAATTTTATATCACCATAACGACGACAACGACAACGACAACGACAACGACGATGACAACGACGTCATTTTTGATTATGCATTCAATCCTGTACAAGGAATGATTATTGATACAGGTACTACATTAAGTTATATGGACCAAAGAATTCTAGAACGTATTCTGTCGAAAACGATAGAAGGAGAACAACAACACATCTTTTTTGATCAAATGTTAGGCATGTATATCATAGATTGTCAAGTATTCACGCATGATAACCAGCAACGAAAGATGGAGTTTGTATTAAAAGATGATTGTCGATTCAGTTTACCACTAAGAGATTTAGTCATAGAACAACAGGATGGTGTATGTCTATTTGGTATAGCACCTTGGATAGCGAATGATAATAATGTGAGCTCTAAAATGAAAGAAGAAGGATGGATTTTAATTGGAGAATCTATTTTGAGATCTACTTATTTAGTCTTTGATATGGAGAATCAACGAGTTGGATTTGCACCATCCATTCTTCATCAACCTCATCCTTCTTCCTCCTCTCGACAAGTGGTCTGTTATTATTCAATGAAGGTCATTTATTCTATTATTCTATTATTTATTCATATTATATAAGGAGGAAGTCTATTATTATAAAATAAGGTCCGTGCGATCTACTCCAAATAAAAATAAGAATAAAAAAAAAACCCCTATTGTTTTTTTTACTAAATTTATAATTAAATTAAAATTCCGGACCTTTTATTTTTTTTATTCACTTTTTATTGGTTCATTATACATGTATAATTTTTTTTTTTTTTAATTTTGGATTTTTTCCTTTTTTTTTTAATTTTCTTTTTCTCATTTCCAATTAATATTAATATATTATGGAACAAGGACAAGGACATTTAAATAATGGACAGCAACATTATGAAGTATTAATGAAAAGATTAGCAGACGCCAGTCAATATAAAATATATCCTACTATTATTCCCAGAAATGAACTTCCTTTAAGGAAAATTTTACTAACCACGAGGTATGCAAGCAAAACAAACATACGTAGTAAAAAAAAAAAAAAAGGCTTATTTCTTTAATATAGATTATGGAATCATGTACGTAGACAACAAGCATTATTTTCTACAGAAAATTGGATACAACAACATGAAATCATTGAAAAATTAGTTGAACAACAAGAAAATTTATTTATACCCTCTCAACAACAACAAGATGATGATGATGATGATGATACCCTTCTTAGTAATAAAAAGCGTACAAGAAATAAGAATGAAGAAGGAATAATAGAAGAACCACAAATCAAGAAATCAAAATCAACAACCCATTTTCATTCTTCTTCTCCGGCAGGTCCGGCGACTCATGGTAACAATCCCCCTACTGCTACCACCACCAGTGCTACTTCTCCACCTAATAGCCCCACTACTGTCTTATTAAGTGCATGATGATGATGGATAATTCAGTTCTAAAAATAGTCCCCCTTAAATACGGTAAAAGGTATTTCCGTTATCCTTTATTATATTATATATATTATTTGTATATGTATATTATATGGTTGTATATCTGCTAGTTATTCCTATTTACATAAATTGGTTATAATAATAATAATAATAAAACGTCAAAATTATATGTCAATCTTTGCTCCACACACACCTTTTTTTTTTTTGCTCTGTTCCCCAGAAATTAGTAATGTACCCTACAAAAAAAAACAGCTTAGTGTTACACATAAATCATGAACATATAATAAATGAATTTGCTGCTATACCGTTGTGTGTGTGTGTGTGACTAGTAAACAACTTCTTTTTTTTTTAAAAAAAAAAAATAAAGTGTTTTATGACAACAACAACAACAACAACAACAAGGGACAATTATGATGTTATTACATAATTCCTTTATGTTACGTACATATATCTGTTTTAATATCTTTTGGATTGTTTTCCAACAAGTATTATTTGCTTAAAGAGTGAAATAAAAAAACTACAGGTACAATCATGCATGTCAAATAATAATCTTATGCATTTTAATAATAGTAATCATGATTCATATTTCGGCCATTTAAAAAAAATACATCATGCAGCAGAATAATGAAATTTGACAGCTAAATAAGATAATAGAATCGCGTTATTATTGTTGAACGACAAAGCAA
This sequence comes from Cokeromyces recurvatus, assembly GCF_025118155.1. Classification (NCBI taxonomy): domain Eukaryota; kingdom Fungi; phylum Mucoromycota; class Mucoromycetes; order Mucorales; family Mucoraceae; genus Cokeromyces; species Cokeromyces recurvatus. The sequence continues at coordinate 830,657 of NW_026251393.1, forward strand.
AAGAAGTTTAAACATGGGGGGTAATGTAATTAAAGTTTTTTTTTTTTTTTTTTTTTTTTTAACTTCTCCCCCCAAAATAAAATAAAATAAAATACAGCATATATTTTAGCTTTAAAATCCTTTCTTTCTTTTCTTTTCTTTTCTTTTCTTTGATAAACATAAACAAAAAAAAAATGAAATTGAAGCTTAATACACCAATCACGTCTGAATTACAATGGATTTCACAAATGAATGTAGATATCAATACTTCTTCTGCAAGAAAGACGAGTATCATTGGAACAATAGGTAACAAATAATAATAATCTTATAAAAAAAAAATGGTGATATTCACTTGTCAACTATGTATGTATAAATAAACACACTATAGGCCCCAAGACAAATAGTGTTGAAATGATTACTCAGCTTCGTAATGCTGGTTTAAATATCGTTCGTATGAACTTTTCTCATGGCTCTTATGAAGTAAAGTATCTTTGTTAATCGTTCACTTCTTTTTATTATAATTTGTAATGGGATTCATTTATCACAAGAGTTTTTATAGTATCATCAATCTGTTATTGATAACACGCGTAAAAGCGCTAAAAGTAAGTTTATAGTCTATTACAAAATATGAATTGACTTGAGTTTTTTTTTTATAAAGTGTATCCTGGTAGACCTACTGCAATCGCACTTGATACAAAGGGCCCCGAGATTAGAACAGGTGTTATGAAGGATGATATCGAAGTAAGTTTAATTTGTATCATTTCTTTTTCTTTATATACTCATGTCTTTATAAGATTCCTATTAATGCAGGTCATGAATTCATTTTAACTGTAAATGATAAATACAAGGATCAATGTGATGATAAGATGATGTATGTTGACTATAAGAATTTACCTAAAGTCATTCAAGTCAACAAATTAATTTATGTGGATGATGGTGTATTATCTTTACAAGTCATTGACATTATTTCAGATCAACAAGTGCGTGTGAGAGCATTAAATGATGGTAAACTTTGCTCACGTAAAGGTGTTAATTTACCTGGTACACCTGTAGATCTTCCTGCTTTATCTGAAAAGGATAAAAAGGATCTAGAATTTGGTGTGAAGAATAAGGTCGATATGATCTTTGCTTCCTTTATTCGTCGTGCACAAGATATAAGAGATATTAGACGTGTATTAGGTCAAGAAGGGAAATATATTAAGATTATTTCTAAAATTGAAAATCATCAAGGCGTCGAAAATTTTGATGAAATTTTAGAGGAAACAGATGGCGTTATGATTGCTCGCGGTGTAAAATAGTATATAAATATATAGAAGACATCAAATCATCTAATCATATAGATTTTTTTTAGGATATGGGTATTGAAATTCCTTTAGAACGTGTCTTTATTGCTCAAAAGATGATGATTGCAAAATGTAATCTTATAGGAAAGCCTGCTATTTGGTAAGTGATAATAGACTCTTTTATCAATAGTAGAATGGAGGAATAACAGATACATATAGTGCTACACAGATGCTTGAATCAATGACCGTAAGTCTTTCCTTTTTTTTTTTTTTTCTCTTACTCATCTTTCATGTTTTAAATTCATATTAGTATAATCCTCGTCCTACGCGTGCTGAGGTATCTGATGTAGCAAATGCTGTTTTAGATGGCGCTGATTGTGTTATGCTTTCTGGAGAAACAGCAAAGGGGAATTACCCGATTGAGGCAGTTCATACAATGCATGAAACATGTTCATTGGCTGAGTCAGTCTTATGTTATCCTCAACTATTCAACGAAATTCGTTCATTGACAGAGTTACCTACAAGTACGGCAGAGACTGCTGCTTGTGCTGCTGTCAATGCTGCTCATGAACAAGAGGCTAAAGCAATCATCGTCTTAACTACCTCTGGGAAATCTGCTGCTCTTATCTCCAAATATAAACCAAGTATGCCCATCATTGTCGTTACACGTAATCCTCAAACCGCTCGTCAAATTCATTTGTATCGTGGTTGCTTCCCTTTCCTTTATCCAAATCCTTCCTCTGATGAAGTAGGCCGTTTAAGTGCTTCTTATAGTACTGACTATCTTGATCATTTAGATCTTACTCCTTGGCAAGATGATGTGGATACTAGACTTAGATGGAGTAAATGATTATTATTATTATTATTTAGACATTAATATACTTAAAATATGTTTTTTTTTACTCTAGGTATGGAACAAGGCATTTTATATGGGTAAGGATATGGTTTTAACTTTGTACACACAATCACATCAATACTAATATAATATGTTTATTTCTAGTTTATTAAAACATAATGAACCTATTATTGCTGTACAAGGCTGGAGAGGTGGTTTAGGCAATACAAATACTATTCGCATTCTCATTTCACCATAAATGTCCGAATTCTAAACAAAATAAAAAAAAAAGAAAAAAGAAAAAAAAAACGGAATAAAATAAAAAAGTAATTGACTCTCGCAAATGATGACTCTTCAAAACTATAAACCTAAAACACACATACATACACACTATTATAGTTGTGGTGCCTGCTATTCAAATCATCATTCTGGCATGACTTCTTTAATATGTATACACGTATACATGTTAAAAAAATTTTTTTTAAAGAAAAAGCAATAAATAACTATATTAATAGCATATAAAAAATAACTAAAACTACTTTAATGAACAGTACAAATCACTTATACAGAATAGATCGACATGGTACTATTACTCTTTTTTTTTTACTAAATTACACATTTGCAAAAATTAAATATAATAAATATGCATAAATATATATATTTTTTTTTCTATTTTATTATTATCAATGCACTATACAAAAGCTAATTTATTCATTCAGCTTTTAAAAAAAAACTATAAACATAATCCAATATTGTTATGGAATAACTTATTTCTTGGAAGCCTTGGCAGCAGCCTTGGTAACCTTACCGGCACGGTCAACCTTTTCAACGGACTTGATGACACCGACAGCGACGGTTTGACGCATATCACGAACAGCGAAACGACCAAGAGGAGGATATTCAGTGTAAGCTTCAACACACATGGGCTTGGAAGGAACCATCTTGACGATAGCAGAGTCACCAGACTTGACGAACTTGGGAGCATCTTCGAGCTTCTTACCGCTACGACGATCGATCTTTTCAATCAATTCGGCGAACTTACAAGCAATGTGAGCAGTGTGACAGTCAAGAACTGGAGCATAACCAGCAGAGATTTGACCAGGGTGGTTCAAGATAATGACTTGAGCGGTGAAAGAGGCAGACTCCTTAGCGGGATCGTTCTTGGAGTCGGAACAGACGTTACCACGACGGATATCCTTGACAGAAACGTTCTTAACGTTGAAACCAACGTTGTCACCGGGAAGACCTTCAGCGAGGGTTTCGTGGTGCATTTCGACGGACTTGACTTCAGTGGTGACGGCAGAAGGAGCGAAAGTGACGACCATACCAGCCTTGATAACACCAGTTTCGACACGACCGACGGGGACTGTACCAATACCACCGATCTTGTAGACATCTTGAAGGGGAAGACGGAGAGGCTTATCGACGGGACGGGTAGGGGGGTCAATAGCATCGATAGCTTCGAGAAGAGTCTTACCAGTCTTGGAACCAGCCTTGGTTTCCTTGGTCCATCCCTTGAACCAGGGCATGTTGGTGGATTCATCCAACATGTTATCACCGTGCCAGCCAGAAATGGGAACGAAAGGAACAGACTTGGGGTTGAAACCGATCTTCTTGATGAAGTTGGAGACTTCCTTGACAATTTCGTTGTAACGAGCTTCGGACCACTTGGTAGTATCCATCTTGTTGATAGCAACAATCAATTGACGGACACCCAAGGTGAAGGCAAGAAGAGCGTGTTCACGGGTTTGACCATCCTTGGAAATACCGGCTTCGAATTCACCAGTACCACCAGCAATGATAAGGATAGCACAATCGGCTTGAGAGGTACCAGTAATCATGTTCTTGATGAAATCACGGTGACCAGGAGCATCAATAACGGTGACGTGGTACTTGGGGGTTTCGAACTTCCAGAGAGCAATATCAATGGTGATACCACGCTCACGTTCGGCCTTGAGCTTATCAAGAACCCAAGCGTACTTGAAGGAACCCTTACCGAGTTCAGCAGCTTCCTTCTCGAACTTTTCAATGGTACGCTTATCAATACCACCACACTTGTAAATCAAGTGACCAGTAGTAGTGGACTTACCCTATTATACATTAAACAAGAAAAAAAAAGGGAAAAATAGTGAGTAGGTGCTTCTTCTTTTTTTTTTAAATTCAATTTTATTCAATTTTTATTCTCTAAAAAAAAACAGGAAAAAAGCCTTTTAATTTTGATGATACTTACAGAATCGACGTGACCAATGACGACAACGTTAACGTGAGTCTTCTCTTTACCCATTGTAACTAAAATAGAATCAATAAATGTAAGTATATATAATGGATGGATGAATGGATGATATACTTCAAATGGATGTATCCGAAAATTTACCTTAATAAAATTGGATGTAATAAAAGGGAAGAATTTAATGTTTCGTCTTTAAAATTTTAATTTATACAAATTTTTTTCCTACGTTTATCTGAGAGTGAAGTTAATTTTACACCAATCACATTTAACAAAGTTATAAATTCGTGACTATTTTTAAGCAAAAAAAAAAAAGGGCATAGACTACAAAGATTAACTTTGAATTTTTATTATTACAAACAAACACATTGTGTGTAGTTAATATGGTCTTCCTCTTCCTCGTCCTCTTCCTCTAGACATCCTATGGGCACCACGACCTCCTCGATTATTACTATTATAACCACCTTTATTAAATACTTTCCCTTTAAATCCACTACCACGTCCTCCTTGTTTCTTGGGTGATTGATAGTTAATAATGGCAACTCTCGTCAAATTACCTGGCCAGCCCGGCCAGCCTCCAGGTGTTTCTGGATTTCTCATATTAGGTTCTAATTTAATTCTTCCTTCTTTAACAGCCTTTTCAAAATCACGACATTTTTTGCTTTTTCTTTTCTTTTTCTTTTCTTTTAAATCTTTTTTAGCTTGCTCGTCATATGAGGGAAGATGGATAATACGATGAGGCATAATCGCTGTTGGATATGGCACTTTAGACTGCTTTAAAATAGTCTCATAATCAACAGCTACTTGTTCTACACGAGATAGAAATTCTGGATCTGTTTCATCAAACTCGTAGACTTGTTGTTCAGCGATTGCTTTTGACAAGCTATCTGTATTATCTTTTATATCTGCAATAGTTACAGTAGCTACTGGTTGACTAGCAAAAAGACGGAATTCAAATTCTTCTTCTTCATCATCGTCTTTCTTTTTATCATCTTGATCTTCAACATCTGCATCAAGTCAATAAAAATGTATTGGTTTTTAATAATAATAATAATAATAATCTAACCTTGATTCCTTCCTTGATCTTGAGTTTCATCTTGATTTTCAGCAAATCCCATTAAGCTGCGCATAAGCATATCCATTTTTTGTGCATCTTCCTTGATGGCTTCTTCATCAATACTACTTTCTTCAAAGATCTCTCTTCTAGAACTAATTTGTGTATTTGGTTCTATAACATTCGTTCCTCTTTTGGATCTATTGAATATTTACATTGAATAACAAAAATAAAAATAAAAATAAAAAGAGATTCAAATATAAAGATAATAAATCAAATTTACACATACGTTGATCGAATGTTGGCCATCATTTTTTTTTTTTAGCAATGTCAAAAAAAAAAAAAAAAAAAAATAATAATAATAATAATAAAATAAAAAAATAAAAGCAGCGAAAATAATTATTTTCTTGTCAATTTTAAGCATAGATTTAAGAAAATATATCACTGGCCATTTGTATGTAGATAAAAGAGGATGAAAGAAAATGTTTCCCTCTTTCAACCATCCATACTTACTGAATAAAACGCTAAGACCACCAATGATTTTATTTTTATTTTTTTTTTATATATATACAAGCAATGTTCTTTAAACTTTGTATGATATAGTTTATGTATGAAGCGTACACAATAACTTAATTAAAATCCATCTTTTTCAATTCTATAAGAAAAATGAAATTATTTATTTTGTTTAATTATATCAATTTAAATAGCTTTGCATAGTATACATTTATATATCGAAGACTTAAAAAAAAATTAAATAATAGCTGGTATTATGAAACAGCAGAGAAAACTTAAAAAAAAATAGCGTAGGAATATATTATGTTCTCCTGTCCATCTTCGTAAAAGAAAGTATTTGTCATTGCGTAGTTTTGAATAAAAGTGAAAAAAAAAATTGACCTGTTTTAAAGTCTTAAAATGCTTATATCATTTTTCTGGTCAATTTGATTTAACCTATTCAAATATTTCCTTATACTCAAAAAGACAATTTTCTTGTCATACTGTCATTCCACCACCAATTGGAAAAATAGTGGCCAGATTAGTCTGTGAAATTTCTTTTAAAATATCAAATAAAAAATATTAGGAAATAAAAAAAGAATATTAAGACAAAAAGAGTCAACGAGACCGAACAATAGTTCTAAAGTCAATTATTTTATTTATGAATTGTTAAAGAGGTTTGAGGATAAGATGTGAATCAGAAAAGTATTAGTTACTACCGAATAAGGTATGTTGTTGATAATAAAGTGTTAGTGATTTTAATATTATTAGATGGAGCGGATCAAGAGAGATTCAAGATAGAATTTCTTAAATAAATTTATGATCTGCATGTTTAATCATGAAACATGGCATTATAAGTCATCTCATGATAGAACCATTGAATCACCTCATAGCTCTTGGCTTATTTTTGATGAAAGGCACAGCATCAATCATTGATATGCCATGGAATGACGACGAAACGGTCAAACTCTTGTACAGTATAGCAGTCGAACATTATGAAGGCGTTACTGGAAATATACCACACCTTATCGATATACTACAACAAGTACTGAACGAAAAAGACTATGAATGCGATAATATGCTGAAACTTCTCGACAATTGTGCATCACAGGAAGTACTGACGCAGACCATCAAAAGTACTAAGTCCAGGAACCAGATTTTGAAACGGAAATACAGTGATATCAATCCCACGACTTCAACTTCCTCATCCAATAGAGATAGTAATCCGGAAATATTGTCAGATGCTACTACAAGGTTTATACAGAGCATAGAATTTGTTGACAATTTCAAAAAGCAAGGATAGCACTGGGTAAAAAGCGAATGGATTGGGTTTTGTGTTAATTTGAGGGATGATTGGGCTAGATCTGATATTGGGAACACCCGCCATAATAAAGATACCGAAAACTAAAGCCCCATCTCATACAATTATTGGTGCTATATACGCATCTAGTGTCATTCATGTAACAATAAAGAAGCCACACTCCCCAAGAAAAGAGAAGCTTCAAATCAAAGAGATGGCGGCCACACAAAAAAAAGAAAAGTGAACAAAGGTAAAAAGCGAGCTGCAAATTAGTTTATTATAGAGGAACCAGTAATAGAGTGCGTTGATATTAATGAGGATAATGCCCAAGATAATATCACACCTGCATCAAAGGTACAACAACTGTGCACTTTATCAAATTCATTAATGGTCTGCTTGATGTCATGGATCTTGATGAAAACTTAAAGAAAAGTTATTTAGTAATGGATAATTGTACCATCCATAAATCAAAACCGATGATCAGGAAGATTGAAGCGTCACAGATTGTTGACTGAAGAAAAAATGTCTGAAAGAATTGATGAGGCTTGTAATGATATACCTGTTAAGAATTTGTACAACTTCGCTAGTCATCCTAAACGACAAATCATTCATTGTTATAATAAAACCCCATTCTAAATATTCTAATTGTCTAAAAAAAAAAAAAAATATATATTAATCGCAAATTTATAAAAGTTACAATCCAGTCAATGGCGTAAACTTAGCAATACAGCTCTTACTAGGACTTTACATGCGCCTCTTGATAGCCTGAACACCTTTACCCTTCGTCGACATTGCTATAATTTTATTGCAAGGAATTTCCAACTTACTCTCCGGCAAAGGCACAGCAAATTATTGACTGTCTGTCGTCCTTCTTTGTCCTTGGATCTCATCCTGTGGTTACCTATGCTCCCAATCGAACATAGTCGACTCATTAGATGGTGGCTGGGCTGGCTGCCTGGTGGTACTTCTAAATCTTGTCAATGCGGATCACACAATCTAACAAAGAAACACAGCATCCATTGCCTACGCATCCATTCTCAATTATATATATCGCAAGACATGGATGACACCATCTCGTGTCTTCTCAATCGGTTTCCCTCTAGACTGCCCAAGCCACTTCATACACAGGCCTACTGGCAAATACATTGGATTGTCATCCAAAGATTCCTCTTAGCTTCTTGTGTATACATTCACCCAAAAAACTAAACGTGTCTCAATATATCCCACTTTCATGTCGATGTCCCACTTTTGTATCAGTATCCCACTTTCATATTGGTGTCCCATTTTTGCATTGGTGTCCTAATCCAGTTTTGAAACTATCAAACTTTTTCTCATTGGCCCACTCTAGTTTTTTTGACTGTAATTTTGGCAAAGTGACATTTATTTTTTAGTAACGGACATTTAATTTTCGCAAAGTAACAATATTTACCGTTCTCACTGTAGATATTTGTTAGAATAAAATGTCATTCGAATCTTACTTAAAAAAAGCCATTCAAGATTTAACTTTAGGCTTAACCTTCAATGTATATGATATCAAATCAAACTTATTTCATTGTCCTAAGCCGTTGATTAAAAAACACGAAGGAGAGACATTGTGTCGTCATCGTTTAATTCTTGTCTCTACAGAATCTGAAGGATTTCTTTCTGGATTAGAAACGTATGAGTACATACTAAGTGGAAAAGATGTATTAAAAGAGAAATATATTACTTATATATCAAAAGTGGACACAACAACTACTTTGAAAAAATATCAGGGTTTGACTGCTCGCATCGTTCAATCTTACATTGCCAGTTTACCTTCATCTACTTCAGTATTTGTGTTTGCTAGAGCTCAGCCTCAATACTTATTTGCTAAATCAGCTGAAAATAAATTAAAATCGACTTTAAGTGATCGCGATTTAGTTTCTTGGTGGCTCTCAGTCTTGAATAAGACTCCAGTGGAATGTGATGGCTGGTGGTCTGTACCAGGTATAGACGATGAAGGAAGTGCATTAATTGAAATAGGGGCTAGGAAAAGAGGTTGGAAATCATCTGAACTTATTTGTTGGCAATATGGAGTATCTTATAAACCTGAAGATGACGCTAATTTAGTTATTCCTCGATTTGAGGATGATGCAAAGTCGCGTTTGCTCAAAAATAATAAGCAAGATAAATTAACGATAACCGAGTTTTGGAATTTATTAGCGTTTGGAGAAGAATGTGGATCAGGCAAGATAACAGGATTTTTTGAAATAAGAATTAAAGGACAAAATACAGCAATGTTATTAGAAAAAGGTCAAGAAAAGTTGGATTTAAAGGATAATGAATTTACTTTATTTTGGAATAAGCTCATGTCATTAGATTTTCATGACGAAATATCCATCTTGAATTCAACAAAGACAGCTTTGAAGGATTTACAAGACATGTTTCCAAATATTAAACCATTTATTGCTAAAGGAGTAGCAGATCAACCAAAAATAAGTAATTCTGATTCGAGTGCAGATAAGCGTCCTGCTGTGAATATGCTTTCTAGCGGTTTTATTAAGCGAAAAAAGATTTAACTGGATCAAATTCATAAAGCAAATACATCAAATAAAATAGAGTCACACAAGTTCGTTCTAAAACTAATTCAATAAAAAGAATTATTACAAAGTAATGTTAATCCTTTTTTTTTTTTTTTCATAACAAACCCTTACCTTTATCAATGTTAAAAATTACATAGTTATTTTTTTTTCGTCTTCGTTCTTTTCATTTAACGAGTATGTCTGATTTTTCATCTATCCAAAGCTCGGAGACTAAGATGTCGCAACATGGGCCCAACTATGCAAAGAATAGAAAAAAGAGAATCAAGAAAAAGGCTAAAAAGAAGGCAGCAACTGTATCAGAGCCTATTACACAAACCACAAATGAGGGTCATGAGAACAATAAAGCTTTGTCGCCCTTGATAAATAAAGTATTACTTGCTAAAAATGAGAATTCCTCATCACCTGCTACTCACACTGAAAATAAGAATAAGAATAATACGAAATCACTGCTGACTGCTTCTATCGAAAAGGCTATGATCGAGTCTAATAATAATACAACTTTTGTTAAACAACATATTGATGATACTGGAGAGGCTTCAGTTATGCCTACTAACATGGCTGAAAAGGATTTAACAAAGACACAGTCTAAATTGTTAAAATTATCAGAGAATGTTCAGTACTGTATCAGATCAGTAATTGCTTTCAGAACAATTGATATTGAGAATATCATTAGACAGATTGTCAAAAATAATAAAACAAATAAAGAATATCGATCAACTGACAATAGTGCAGCAATCACTGTTACAAAGAATGTTCATGATTTAACAGAAAAACACACGCCTCATGCATTTTCAGATAATATCAAACACGGTATTAACTGTGCCGTTGCCTCTAGAGTCGTCAACCTTGAGAATATCATCCAAAAGATAATTGAGAATAATGCAAAGGAGACAGAACCTAACACCCTTAATAAAACTGATACTGGTGGCGATTCAAGTTTTAAGGACAATAGTGGTAATGTAATAAAGACACATAATAAAGAATCTTCTTCAGTAACTGGTACTGCTAAATCAATCGGTCAAACTACTACTAGTCCTCCAACTACAAAGCTAAGCGAAAATATTCAATATTGTATTCAATCTGTAATTCGGTCACGTTCTATTGACATATATAAAATAATTTATCTGTCACACGATACAAAGGCTAAAAAGGTCGGCTCAGCTTCTCGGGGTCCAATAGCACCTTCATCTTCCACAAAGCCAGCAAGAGCAAATAATAAGAAAGACCAAGCACGTGAATATGGACGTTTCAATTTATTTAATAAAAAGAAACGTTGTATCATATTGTAACATCTTTATATATGCATATATATGCATTTTCGCAGCTATTATGATAGCATCACTAATATATATATATATAAATATATTTATTTATTTAAATAAAATTTGAATACGTATCGTTAATATACACAATAATTCAAAATTCCACGTATATGCAGCAATTAGTTTTTTTTTCCACCTTTCTACAAGATAATAAGGATTAAATGATATACGTGTTTATATAATATACTTTAGCTCATTATGATCAAATGAAATCAAAAGGATTCATAAATAGTTATTAAGCATATAGAAAGAAAAAAAAGGTATTTCTGGTAAATCCATAACGCAGGCAATAAAAATCTTGCCCTGAAAGCATTGGCATTTTATAGTCATATTTAAATACTTTGTACTAATCAAGACAGTGTCATTTATAAATAGTAATCACTGTATTGTATACAATATATAAAATAGATGAGCCCCCTTTTTTCTTTAATATGTAACGCGTCGTGTTCAACAGAACACAAGTGGTTGACAAACAGTAACTAATTGCTATTTAAATATCTCATTTTTATATATATAGTAGTCGTTCTTTGTTCATTTTCTTTTCTTTTCTTTTTCCTTGTTGTTATTTAATAATATAAAGGTAAAGACTTTGCAAGTATATACATACAAATATATATATTGATGTAAGCTAATCTATAGTAGTGATAATATGCCTTTAATAAAGAAGCCCAATCTATGCTCACATCAACAAGTATTATACTATAGTAGTTATGGGATTTATCCTCAGGTGTATTATCCTACAGTACAACAAACTGCTATTTCAAATTGTTGTGGTCATTGCTGTTCATCTATCTTTCTTCAGCCATCTTTTTGCTGTGGGCCTCCTAATAACTATGGATGTCACCTAGTATGTGGATGCAAAAAGGTTCCTGAAAGTAGTACAGAGTATATAAACGTTCTTACATTTCACAATCCTCGTAAGCCTAAAAAAGGCCTTTTTAAAAAGTAATCATAAAAAATTATTTAAATGGAATATTATAAGACTACAAGCATTTTTTTTTATCAATTTACATATAACTATTATAAGCCATATACATATTCAACACATATACATCTATTTAAACAAAATAAAGACTATATTTATAATATTTATATGGGAGGAGAGTTTTCTTGTACGGAATAATTCAAGTATACGTTCACTGATTTCTATTTTTTTGCCTTCTCTTTAGCTTGTGCTACAATGGATTCAAGCTGATCCTTTTCAGAAAGGTGTTTCAGCAAGTTGTAAATCATTGGTATAAAATTATGCTTTCGTAAAATATTCTCTCTCTAAATATAAAATAATGATTTATCTCATATATCCTCAAATATCTTATCTTTAACTTACATGCCATCTTTTTCTCTTTTCTTTTTCTTGTTGTAATGTTTGTACATGTATTAAGCGATCTTGTTTTACTCTATTTCTAGCTTCTATGTCATCTTCTGGTAGTGATAATAAAATACCATCTGCTTCTTCAATTAACTCTTCCAATTGTTCAATTCGATCTCTAATAAGTGCCATTAAACTAAAATGTAACTCTGATGCACCATAACTTTCCATGCGATTCTTAATAGCTTCATTAGCTTTTTCGACCCAATTGTTTTCATCACAGGGTCCTAAATTGATAGGCCCTTGACTCAATCCATCTAATTCGTACAGTGCTCCATGAATAGGCGTGAATGCGATAAAGTGATAAACATCTTGATCCTTTCCAGCATTAGGATCAACAATTTCATTTACAAAAGGATCTGATCGTGCAAAACTATTATGGACTGATCTAATCAATTCACTATTGGAGATGGCTAATCCTTTCATCTACGTAATCGTACAAGAATTATTAATAACTAATCACGCACTATATACACATAAAGAAGTTCATACATCAGGTGGGAAATCTGCCGTGAATTCTTTAAAATTTCTTAACTCTTCACCAATGTCAATATCGTCTCTATTTAATAATATAGATAATATAGCTTGTGTTGCACATGCATTATTAATTACTTGATTAGCAAAGAACACATGATTCGCATCATGATCAACTTGAGGGATATTAATTTGATTATCCTTTTTATTTTGCCACTTGAACAAAAAAATCAAACCATACATTTGACTAATTTAAGAAAGTTAAAAAAAAATAATAATAAAATGAAAGATATACTAACTTAGTATACACACATTACTTACCCTAATTCATCTGTAAATTCAGGATCTAAACTGTAAATTTCTTCTGTTTGAACACCACGACAACCCATTCCCGAGATGAGTTCAGTAAACACACCTGTGAATTATAAGAAAATTAGTTTACAAAACATGTTTACTTTCGAACCAAAGGAGATAAAAAAAAAGGGAAGGGAGAAATGGTTTTAAAATTACCAGGATCACTTTCAATTAAGCACCAATCACCAGCATCAGTCATTGTTAAATTTGCTCAAGTATTTCTTTAAAGGAAAAATATGTATTCTTTTTAAACAAAAAAGAAAAAAAAAAGCTGTAATATAACATTTTTTTTTTTTCGTGCTGCTGGGTTGTAATATAGCTTTTATACATGAAGCTTAGACCAATTATTACGATTAAAATTATGTTGTGACTAATGGACACGTAGTGGCTATAAAAACTGATTTGCCCTAGTCAGTTTCAAAAAGAAAAAGTTGAAAACATTTCTAGACAAAAAGTAAAGGCTAAAGTCAAAGGGGGGAATATCTATATGTATATGCATATATGTAAATCGAAAAGATAACCCGCTCAATCAAGAGAGAGAGTGGATAAGGAATAGAGGAATAAGCCAGATAGTCCATTTTATACAAGATAAAACATTTGGATGGCCAATAGATAAACTGAGGAGATACTAAGTTAAAGGACTCGGAAAGTTTCATTGACTCTTGGCCATCTAAATGGGATACATACTACTCCTTGTAAGTAGATTACATTGAAGAATGATATAGTATCTTCTTCCTCGGTGGGAAATAGAAATAGCGTCACTTTGACCTATTTTAGACCAGGCCACATTTCTAATTGTGTATAGGCTGATAGCTAACCTCGTTGATGAAGACAGGTCTAGATTTATATATACATGAACTCTTCTTATTTTATCAGCCTATTCATATGCAAAATCTTCTCTAGCACCCAAAGTTTCTTTTGCATTTCTTTTATCCATCTAAGAATAATTGCGTTTTTCCAATATGTGATTATATACGTCAAATTACTTTAAAAGATTATCCATTGTAGCGATAGTATTTTAATCGAATTAGTTGCAAATAAAAGTAGTATGTTCTTCATTTAAAGCTTTCTTTCCATTCCGCTTCTTGGTTTCTTTGATTGGGAATATTCATTGGCATATCAATAAAGCTTTTCCGCATTCTTCAAGTTGTTCTTTCTTCGATACCAAAAAGTGTGAAACTATAGCAACAGTGGATTGATCTGGTTTTATTTTCTTTTAAATGAATTCAACTCATTGCTATAGCAGATCAAGTATATTTTGTATTTGATATAATTTCCTCTTATTTCCATTGCTACTACCTCCTTTTTCTTCTTCTTCTACTTCTGTTGCTTCTTCTCTGGAATGAATTCTTCGTTGTTTAGCAATACAATTTGTTGGTTTCATACAATTACTTGATAACACTTCAGAAGAATTATCAAAGGTCATGATACGCTTTAATAATTTTATTTATTTATTTTCAAATTAACTAACGTGTCTAGGACTAGGATTCACTCACTCATATAACTTAAAGTGTCATAAAGATCAGGCTATTATTCTTCGGTGATCTCTATTATAGGATCTATTTCACGATTATCGGATGCATTAATATTCATTGAGGAAATGTAAATTTCGGTTATTATTGATTCAAACTTTTTCTTTTTCTATCTGGGTAGTAAGCTACAAGAAGTATTTCGCTCAAGAGCTGATGATGAACATTGCTTATTGGTCAGTTATCTTTTAAAAAAAAAGCAACACTTGATTCTGCTAAGGACTTGATTTTTATAGTACAAATCAAGGCCAAAATGTAAGTCTGAATTTTAATTTTAATAAAAAAAATTAAAATAAAAAAAAAAAAAAAAAAAAAAAAAAAGATAACTTTTATTATTTCAACTATTAAAATGGGACGAAAGAAATTATTACCAGGAATTGATCCATCAGCTATTTTAAGCAGTAGGAAAAGAACTAGAGCTGTTGTAAATTACAATGAAAATGAACAATTGCGATCTAGAATACAAGCTCAAAAAGTGAATAAAGTTCATTCAAAAACAGAGAGTAAAAGTGTTCATAAATCAACTAGAAATCGTTATAAAAAAAGTAAATTAACAAATGAGGATGATGATGATGATAAATCCTTGTCTTCATCTGCTTCTTCATCTTCAGAAGATGATGAAGAATATTCACAATCAGAAGCAGAAGATTTTGAAGAGGAAGAAAAAAAGGAAATCAAATCAAAATATTTACCGGCAACTCATAGACGAATACCGAGAAAAATACCAACAGCGATTTCAACAAAACGTAAACCAACGACTACTACAAAACGCACTGTTCATAGAGTAAATCAAGTAATGCCAGTATTACCTTTACGGCGTGTTAAACGATACGATGATGCTAATCGATCAGCTTATGAATTGGCTAGAGAACGATTGCATGTATCGGCTGTACCTGATTCATTACCATGTCGTGAAGATGAATTTATAAATATTATGGGCTATATTCAAAGTGCCATAGAAGAAGCAACTGGTACATGTGTATATATTTCTGGAGTTCCTGGGACTGGCAAAACGGCAACAGTTTTAGAAGTGATTCGATATTTACAGCACCAAGCAGAAGAAAAAGCTATCCCTGAATTTGATTTTGTTGAAATTAATGGTATGAAATTAACAGATCCAAATCAAGCCTATAGTATTTTATGGGAATGTATGGATCCATCTAATAATGACGGTAAAAAAAGGAGATATACTGCTTCTCATGCATTACAAATGTTAGAAGCCAAATTTTCAAGTCGCAATGAAGATCAGCGTACAACGTAAGTAACGAAATAGATGTGTGTGTGTGTTTAATTAGAATGTCCGTTCTATTTATGCTTACGTTTATTTTTACAGAGTTGTTCTGATGGATGAGCTTGATCTTTTAGTTACTAAAAAACAAACCGTTATGTATAATTTTTTTGATTGGCCAAGTAGACCTTTATCGAAATTGATTGTTGTTGCAGTTGCAAATACGATGGACTTACCCGAACGAATTATGAGTAACAAAATTGCTAGTAGAATGGGTCTAACACGTATCAACTTTCAACCTTACAAATATGATCAACTCTATCAAATTGTTCAGTCCCGTCTACAAGATATAGATGCATTTGCAAAAGAAGCAGTTGAATTTGCTGCTCGTAAAGTCAGTGCAGTAAGTGGAGATGCTCGTCGAGCACTAGATATTTGTAGAAGAGCAGTAGAGATTGTAGAGAATAGAATAAAAGAACAAGAAGAAGAAGAAGGAGGAAAGTCAGCACCAAAGCATGTTACCATTGCTATTGTAGACGAAGCAATCAAAGAAATGTTCTCGTCGCCTTCAGTAGCTTTCGTTCGTTCTTGCTCATTACATCAGAAAATCTTTTTAATAGCATGTTTACAACGTTCGCGTGCAATAGGTTTAGCTGAAATTGAGTTTGGAGATGTAGCCCATTATCAT
Organism: Cokeromyces recurvatus; assembly: GCF_025118155.1. Lineage (NCBI taxonomy): Eukaryota > Fungi > Mucoromycota > Mucoromycetes > Mucorales > Mucoraceae > Cokeromyces > Cokeromyces recurvatus. The sequence continues at coordinate 847,355 of NW_026251393.1, forward strand.
ATACAGACGTGTAAATGGCATAATATTGAGCCACCTAATACTAGCGATTTGATGCGTGTATGTGAATCATTAGGTCAAGCAAGGGCTTTACTAATGGAAGGTGGTAGAATGGATATTTATATGCGTATTTCGCTGAATTTAATAGAAGAAGATATTGTGATGGCTTGTAAGACAGATAAAATCATCAGTCGTTTGTTAAAGAATTTACTAGATAAATAAATGTAGAATCATTTTTTTTACCCTCTTTCGCTTTTTTTTTTTTTTTTTTTTTTTTTTGATAGTGACAAGGTAAATATACTTGAAATGTATAATATACCCTAATCAAAGTCAGGAAAAAGTAATAGAGTAGTAACAAGGGAAAGCATTTATTTGTATTATCCTTTTCTATAAACTAAATTCAATATGATAGTGTATCATATTCCTATAAAGAAAATAATACTATATGTTTATTGAAACTATGGACAAACTAAAGAATTGTATTTCATGACTCTTCATTTAAGAATATAATGGATGACATAGTGACTAACAGCTATATCATTTGTCAAGATATATATTAATATTTATATATATAAAAAGGGAATTTTTTTTTAAAAGAATATAAACAGATTACAATAAAAATAAATGTAACAAGAGACTGTCTTTAGTCATAAGCAGGTAGAAGATTGTAACTAGAGGAGACGGGGAAACAATTTTTTTTTTTCTTATAAAAACTCATTATGACACATGTCTTTATCAAAACTAGTGATATAAAAAAAATCTTTTTTATTTATTTATTTATTTTTATTTCTTCTCTTTTTCTAATAAACAAACATGTCAAGTAAATATAATAGACTTATTTTTAACCTTTGTAGAAATCAATTATATAGAAATTATAGTACAGTCAAAGTACCAGCTGTATGTAGCTTGATAAATAAATTTTTAAATTATTTATTATTGATTCAATCCATGTATTTTTGAAATAAATATATAAATATATACATACATACTAGCTTATTCCAGAACAAAAAGAAGTTCGAGTAATGTAAAAAATAATAAATAAATAAATATATAAAAACTAAATTCATCAGCTAAACTCATGTTAATTACTTCATCATTTTAAATTTAGGAATTGCTATTAAATGTAATGGATACAAGTCCTAGCAAAAGAGAATTGCAACACTTTTTGAAGCGTTTTGGGCCTGATAAATCAACATTATTTTCTGGATATAAAGATAGAAATGAAACATCAAATATTAAATCACCAAAGGAATATGTCAAGGCATTATTAACACCCTCTTATCATCATTTAGCACTTACAAAAGTGGAAGGACCTTTCCATAAAGCAGATTGGCAAAGAGTAGGTAAAACTCTTTACAAACTTCAAAAATTGGGTTTAACCTCTATCATTGTATCTGATAATCCAAGTTGGAGAAAAGAGAAATCATTACCAAATGAATTAACAAAACGAATATTAACAGAAAGCATGGCCTTAGTTGAAGCCATTGAACAAGCAGGCGGACGTGCTCGAGTTATTTTTGGCTCTGTCTTGGAAAGATCGATGGCTTCATCTAATTCAATAGATATCAATCCTGACTTTATTTTATTGGCTTTAAACAATAATGAAATACCTATTATTGCACCTATTTTAGCTGAACAAGATGGTCAATTAGTACCTATCAAAGCTTCAGAAGCGATTACTGCTCTTACTCAACATCTTGCAGCAAAACAAGCCATGTATCCAAAATTAGTGCCATCTAAAATCGTTGTTATTAATAAAGAAGGAGGTATTCCGAATCATGATTTACCAGGTACAGCCCATAGTCTTGTCAATGTTCAAGAAGAATTTGATGATATCCAAATTGCATTTTCTAAAAATAAAGAATGGCCTATATTATATCCAAGCACAATAGAAGATTTAACCATGATTCGAGATTGCTTAGAACAATTACCAACTACTTCTTCAGCTGTTATCGTACCTACATCCTCCTTACCTTCAGCTCTAATTGCAAATTTAGTAACTGACAAACCATTATATTCATCTTCTTTACCCATCACAAATAAAGAAAGAATTAATCAAACTAGAGCAACCGTTCTGCGACATGGTATCAAGATTAATCATTATTCTCGTTTAGCAGATCTTAATTTAAATCGACTTACAGAATTATTAGAAGCTAGTTTTCAAAAGACAGTCAATAGAGATGCCTTTTATAAAAGATTAAATCATGTTTTATCAACCGCAATTATTGCTGGTGATTATGAAGGTGCTGTCATTATAACAAAGGAGAAAGCTATGAATCAATCACATGCTTATCTTGATAAATTTGCTATTGCACCTTCAAGTCAAGGTATTGGTTTAACAGATATTTTATGGAAACGAATGTGTGATGCCTATCCTGAATTACTTTGGAGAAGTAGAAAAGAAAATGGTGTTAATAAATGGTAAAAAAAAAATCTCTCTCTTGAATCCCTTGTTATATTTACTTTAATTATTTAGGTACTTTGAAAGATCAAATGGTTATTTACGATTAAAAGACACTAATTGGATTCTATTTTGGCATGGTTCTAATGGTTATCATTATATACAAGATTATGCAAAAATAGCTACATCTATTCCCGCTTCATTCATCACTTCTAAATAATATAAGAAAAAGAATGATTATAGTCTTCAATAATAGAACCGTATAACTCTTATCGAGTATACCATACTGTACAGTCATTTCAAAAAAAAAAAAAAAAAAAAAAAAAAAAGTCGTAGTTTTAGAATTGGATGTCATGTCTTGATCATTCAAAAAAAAAAAAATCATATTTACTTCTTTTTCATAAACTTTTATTTATTTCTCTATTTGCTAATATCATATAATAATTCTTGTCATTTTGTATATAATAGAAGCGATAGTTTCCTGTTTCATCATTTTTTTTTTCTTTGCTTAGTTAATACAATGATATCGTACTTTAAAATACTATGCTTACCTAATCATTTATGAATTAGACTTTTTTTTTTTTAATTTAGCATGTTTTTAATTGGTTAAATGAATATTATTTTGGGGGGGAATGAATAAATTCCTTCTCTTATTTAGAAATAAATTACTTAAACTTATCAACAGGCCACAGAATAAAAATGCATTTACAAGCTGCGTTCTATTACTAAATTTAATTAAGTTAAACTTGGAGTATTTTTGTTCAAATTTAATAATTATTCTTGTATACTAAACAACTTTGTCAGTCACAAAAATTGTCATTTAAATATCTTTAATGAAAGGGGAAAATAAAAAAGTAATTCATTTCAATCTCCCAATAAGGCACATGATGAAATCAACTGAACTATTTTATTTTAATACAAGATTAAATAAAGTTAATTACTTCATATTTCCTTCAAGAATTGATGAATGTGTTTGTTTGACATTGTTGATTACTTAAAAAAAAAAAAAAAAAAATCCGGGTACAGTATGTTTTATATCGGAGCATGTTTGAACCAAATGTCTATTTATTTAACCCTTTTTAATATTTTCCCTTTTTTTATTATTGTTATTATTATTTTCAAGCAGTAAGACACACTATTACTGTTATTAGACAAGTTTAGGAATATGCTACCAATAAATGGTATCGAAGAAACAGATTTTGAAAAACATGAAAGACTATTAAAAACAATATCTAAATTCGATATGGTTGACATTGGTGAAAGAGTTCATGATTTACCTGACGATTTGAAAGATGTTAAAAACATTCTAGTCACTGGTGGTGCTGGTTTCATGTAAATATCTTTAAAAAGTAGAAGAGGAAGAGTGAAGAAATAATGTTTATTTATTTTATTCTATAGTGGATCCTTCCTTGTCAGAAAATTAGTTGTATTATATCCAGAATATCATATATATGTTATAGATAAACTTGACTATTGTGGTTCCTTACATAATTTAAAAGCTGTCAAAGAATTCCCAAACTATACATTTGTTAGGGTAAATGATATTTCTCAAGTTTTTTTTTTTTTTTTTTTTTTTAGGTTATTTATGAATAAAGAATATATATAGGGTGATATCACTTCTGCAGACTTTGTTTCTTTCTTTTTGAAGGAAAAAAAGATTGATGTTATTTTCCATTTAGCTGCACAAACTCATGTAGATAACTCATTTGGAGATTCATTTGAATTCACAAAGTATGTAGATATATAAATACATATGAAGAATGGATGATTTATATTATATTAGGAATAATGTAATGGGTACGCATGTGTTATTAGAAGCAGCTAAAATTAGAAAAATTCGAAGATTTATTCATGTTAGTACAGATGAGGTTTATGGTGAAGTTATTAATGGAGTAAGTTTCTTTTTTTTTGTTTATGTTTAATACAAGTATATATCTTAATTTATTATATCCATATAAATAAATATGTATAAATATTAGCCTGATTGCATAGAAGATACAATTTTATCTCCAACGAATCCATACTCAGCTACAAAAGCCGCTGCAGAATGTCTTGTCAAAGCTTATCACAAGTCATTTGGATTACCTATCATGATCACTCGTTCAAATAACGTATATGGTCCATATCAGTTCCCAGAAAAGATTACTTCAAAGTTTGTTTGTAGTTTACTTCGTGGTAAAAAATTATATATTCATGGCGATGGACTTAATTCTCGAAAATACCTTTATGCTGCAGATGTAGCAAATGCAATTGATATCATCTTTCATAGAGGTGATGTAGGTGAAACTTACAATATTGGATCACCCTCAGAGATATCAAATTATGAAATGGCAAAACGTTTAATTCTTTTGTTCGGTTACAAGGAGAATGAAATCAATGATCATATAGAATATGTGAGGGACAGGCCTTTTAACGATAAACGTTATGCAATTGATTGCTCTAAATTAGAAAAGTTAGGCTGGACTCCTAAAGTGAAGTTTGATGAAGGTTTATTAAAAACAAGTAAGTTAATATAAAGGAATATATGTTATGTGTATGTGTATGTGTATGTATGTGTTGACTATTTACACATATAAAAAGTTGAATGGTATAGACAATGTACTGATACTTGGTGGGGTGATATCTCTAGTGCTCTCATTCCTCATCCTTTCAAGGTTACACCTTCTTATGATGTATCTTCAATATAGAGAATAATACTACTACTGTTGTATAATTAATTTTTAACTGAGTTTTGATTATGTAATAAATATTTTAAATATAATAGTATCATTAATGTAATAAATGCATACAATAAGTTGCCTTTTCTTAGTTGCTTGACGCTAAGAAATTTAATTTGATCATTAGTTGTAAATTTTTTCAATAGTAAATAAATCCCACTTTCTACTACTACTACTACTACATATTATACGTATCAATTACTCTATTCTCATACTGTTGCCTCTTCTATCTTATGAGTCTATACAGGTTAATATGATAACTATTTGTTAAAGAATATTTCAAAAAATAGCATCTAAAATATATCACTAATAAATGAAAATCCTTCCTTCCTTCCTTCTTAATAACAGCTCAGCTCAGCTCAGCTCAATTTATTCATTGAACAGAAGTTACTATATCAAAAAAGCTATTAATATGTAGCTTTATCTTCTTCTTTTCTTTAGAAACTTCTTTATTTGGAATAAACTGAAGTATAAACACATTTAATATTATAAAACTTCTTAATAACAGTCATTCATAAGAGTGATTTTAATATCTTTATTGACCGTCACAAAACCTTTCTTTTTAAGATCTTGTTTCTTCACTTCTGGAGGTACGAGATAATATCAGACAAAGACTATAGTTAAGTTTTTATGTGATTTATTATTCGATTTAATTCTTATCAGTATTTATATTAAATAATTAAATTTGCTTGAAAACTGGAAAATCGTAATGATAGAAATAATGCATAAGTGGTTGTCTCTTGTTATTAACTAATTATGCCGATATCTTCTATATTTACATACAACACATACTTTTGACTTCTTCCTTCTGGATTCTAAATCCTTTATCGTTGGCTTGAAATCTTTTCTTATTCTGCCTTAGTTATTTTAAACAGCAGATTGTATTCTACTTCTATTGACTGCTTATTTATTTCGTTTATCACTAAACTGCACAAAGATGATTTAGTAATGATTTTCAAGTTTGGCTGTCAATTATTAAAATACTTTGAAAATAAGAGACTGTAAACCAAAATTAAAATTTATATCCTGTATTTAACTTTTCTTTTTTTTTTAACGTAAGCGAAGAACCTATTTTAGATCCTTTTAGTACTGTGAAAAGCATACTATTTATTATCATTCTCTTTTCTTTTTCTATTCTTTTTTTTATTATTAACTCCTGTAAATATATGAGGTAGTTACCATATCTAGATTCTTTATTTTAAAGCCTGTCATTTAAAATAGACACGTGTTAGTCTTTTAGATATACAATGTATCGACTGTCATTATACAAAAAAAAAAAAAAAAAAAAAAAAAAAAAAAAAAAAAAAACTGGTAATTTCTGAATTATTTTTTTTCCCTTGAACTCATTAAAGTTTTTTTTTTTTTTTTTTTTTTTTTCTTGAACATATTACAGTCTTTTTTTTTAATTTCTTCACTTTGTTCAAAAGAACTTCTCCATTCAGTTTGGATATTATGTAGTTTATCAGTGTACTTTATGGATTTTAATTTTATTAATATCTATAAGGCTAAAGACGTAATAATTTAACAATAATAATGATGAAATTTTATTAAATATCACAGGAACAGTTTCAATTTTTTTTATTGAATACGTTAGATTATAAAGTAGGTTAGTAATGTTTAGTGGGAAAATGACTGACTATAATCGGCTTACACTTGAAGAAATTCTCATAGTAGTCGTTCATTGCTATTAACGAGATAATTTTTTTATTATATGCCCAAGATAATGAACTACTGTGATTATAAAATAAGCTTTATCATAATCTTCAATATTATTACATAATGTTCCTGTACACTTTACTACAAGATCTTGGCAAGAAAAAAGTTACTTAAGTTTATCAGGCACTTTTTTTTTTTAAAAAAAAAATAATGATATTAATAATGATATTAATAATAATAGCCGAGACATTATACATATATTTATTTATAATGAAATAATTTAGTATTGATTATGCTGCTGCCTTTCATTCGTTTCGTGTATCGAGTTTTTTTCGATTATAAAGAACCAAGACATAATTATGCTGTTATACATAATATATCATCATATTTTTAGTTATAAGACAAAATTTTTTTTTGACTCAGATTATTTACATAACGAAGAAACAACGTTTTGATATTACTATTATTATAGAAGAGAAATGATAATGATGGAGTGTTATTATGTGACTTTTTTTTTCTTGAAGTTTAGATACTATTTGACTAATAATCATGCCAATAATTCCTACCATTTATTTGCTTTCAAGTCAGCGATGATTATAATTATCTGTTATCTCTTAAAATAATAACCGTTTCTTGCTTTTTTATTTTATTTTATTTTCTCTCTTTTTTTTTATACATATTTATTTATTTATTCTCTTCATTTGCTTGAGTTATGTCAGTTCAACAACAATTATTACCCATTTATAGTCAATTGGATTTTCAAGAAACGTCTCCTTCTAACATATATCAATTTGTACAAAATACAAATAGAAAATATAGAAATCCACCTGTTTACTTTTCAATCAAAATTATTAAAATTGATAATGATAAAAATAAACGAATATGTTATCCTGGTTCTATATTTGAAGGAATTGTAAACTTAAAAGTGGATACGCCTCTTGCTGCTCAATGCTTAATACTTGTCTTTAAAGCCGCTGGTAATTTATAATTTGTTACTAGTTAACGATACATAGATGCTGGTTTTTAATTTTAATCTTTTTTTTTTTTTTTTTTTTTTTTAAAAAAAAAAAAAAAAAAAGAACATATTCAGATTGATAATAGCTTTGAAAGTAAACCGTCTAAGGAACAACTGTTTGTCATTCGTACTGTATTATGGGGTTTACCATCTCATACAGGAGATAAATGGCCCATATTTGAGACAGGAGTATATCAATTTCCATTCATATGTAAAATGCCTATGGTCAACTATCCTCCATCATTTAAACATCACCTAGCTTCTTGTGAATTTGAATTAGTAGCTTCTTTAATCCGTCCGGGTATTCGACCCTTTCAGACTACACCTTATTTAATACGATATGAACCTTTTATTCCATCCATATCTATGATTCATGAACACTCCAGTATATATCAAGAAGAAGTACAATTATCGAAAACTTGTAAAGTTTTATTAACTTTAAAGAAAGGCTGCTATTATAATCTATCAGATCCAAAAGAATCAACTATAAATCTTCAATTGTCCATTGTGAATTCTGTTCAAAAAGAGGAAATAGACATAACAAACAAAGATAGCGGCCCTCTTTCCCCTCTTCATCTTAAAAGAAGTAGTCATTGTGATAATAATAATAACTACAATATACCAAGTCATATCGAAGCCTATATAAAAAGAGAAATGGATATTACATATGCATCTTATCATAAATCACATATAATGGTGATGACCCATACGAATGAATCAAGTTTTTATATAGGTCAACTCAATGGACACCGTACTTACTATATCAACGTCCCCATACCTACAGAACTAAGGAAAGAAAATCAAGCAACGCTATTAAAGAATGTGAATCTATTAGACATGACAACTACAGTCGACTTTTCAAAATATGTCAAGATAAAATATAAGCTGTGTATTACAGCTAAAATACGATATGGTCTTATTCCTGTTCGACGTCAATTATTTTGTGTTCCTATTCGATTTGGTACAATGACTCCTGGAGAGCCATTACCTCCAACGATAGTAGATTATCGAGATCCTTCTGTTGCTACAGATATAACTTTATCTACAAAGCCAAAATTTTTACGTCCAACTAAAATCGAAGAACAACTACCTGCTTATAATGACGAATTTTCACCTCCTATTTATGATTCCTTATAAATCCTGTATTTCTATTTATTATAAATACTCTCATATTTTACTCATTGAAATAAAATCATCTGTTATCTGATTTATAAATTACATTTCCTCGGTGGCATTTATCCATAGCAATATACATATTCTTCTGTAAACCAAACTTATTAAATGTAGAAGCCATTTCAATCTTAAACAGTAGAAAGTGTGTTTTGTTATCATGTGGTAATGCTCTCTTTTTACCAGCTATCGTTTGCTTTTATATATATATATATATGGCCTTTGGACTTTGGACTTTGGAGACTGCTGAGAGGCAGCAATTGATCCATAGGTTGACATGCAGCCCAAAATACTCAGAGGTTGGTGTCTTACGGTTGTACTTCCACTTCCACTTCCACTTCCACTTCCACAGGTGTTCCTTTCTTGGTTCAACTAACAGGACCCACCTTTAGATAAAAGTTATGTTTCTACATTAGAGAAATGAATTCAGCTACCGTAGATGGCTTATACTTTGTTGGTATCCAAGACATGGCAAGTAGGTGAGCCAAGCCTTATTCAAATCCTTCTATATCATATCTATTACTGTATCTAAATATTGTTCTTCTTCTTCTTCCTCTGACGAAATTGAAATACCCAAAATATTTTTCCAAACAATATACAGCGTATTACTAGTTGCTTCTGCTTCTTTTGGCTGATATTTAGGTTCTTCTGTATCTAATCGACCACAAATAAAACCATTAATAATCATAAATTCTCTCTCTTTTTTTTTTTTTTTAATAAAGTATAGTCAATCTTTTAGCTATTGTTTAGCCTCGACATTGACTTGTCCTGTTTATAAATATTAGACATAGGGAGAATTTATGGCTGCGTTTATGGCTACGTTTATGGCTGCGTTTATGGCTGCGTTTATGGCTGCGTTTATGGCTGCGTTTATGGCTGCGTTTATGGCTGCGTTTATGGCTGCGTTTATGGCTGCGTTTATGGCTGCGTTTATGGCTGCGTTTATGGCTGCGCTGAGTTATAAATGCGTTTATGGCTACGTTTATGCCTGCGTTTATGCCTGCGTTTATGCCTGCGTTTATGCCTGCGCTGAGTTATAAATGCGTTTATGGCTGTGGCTCTCCTAATTTTCTACATGACACTCCTGTTTTTAATACTTGGTTCACTACCTGGTACATAACTTTTAATTCATGTATTTTAAAAAAGATAATATAATAAATTCTCATATACTGATTATATTTTTTAATACTTTATACTTGTTTGAAATAGGTTAATGTTCGTAATTATGCTTTTAAATATTTCTTTATAGTTATATTTCAAATAATGATAGGTTACAAGAAAAGAATTTGTTTTTTCACAATCATATTTTATTTTCTATAGTAAATACCTCACAGAAGTTATTTACGTGGCTTTTCAGTTGATGTAGATGTGATAGGAATTATATTAATTGGCGATTTTTCAAGACAATGATCTAGCCAGCTGCTATCATCAGTAAGCTTTTTACTGCCCTTTCTCACAGACTCAAACACATCCTTGACCATTACTTTTAAACAATAGACTTGTACAAGTACTGGTAACACTTTCTCACCAAAGTTAATAATGTCGGTAGGTATTTGAAGGGCTTTACCATCAGTGATTCTTGTAATATAACCTTTAGGCCTATCAGCTATAATCACTTTCATATGCAACCCTGTGAATTAACAGGCACAGAATATATGTTAGTTCATTATAGACACTATATGAAACCATCTTTTATTTTACCTGAATGTACTACACCTACAGTACATAAATTGTTGTATTCACCTTTGTTTTCTATAACAAGTAAATCTAACATATCTTTTAAAACTTTTGGAAGTTTCATGCCTCTTTCTTGAATTGTCTTGTTTCCTTTTAAATTGTAATTTTTATCGACTTCTGAAGCGCCATATTCAAAGCTATTGGTACTTTTTGGACTTGCTTCACGGATTAAGAAATCAAACCTATGACCCATTGGTTTACGAGCATGGTTATTAACATCTTCAATAGTTCTTTTAAGACCTTTTCTAATCGAGGATGCTATGGAAACTCCCTCCCCTCTAGAACGATTGATCGTGTTAATCCAAAAGAATAAATAAAAATAATATAATAATGAGCTTACCTGACTATCTCAAGTCCTTCTAAGTCACCAAATATATGGTCTATCATGCACCAAATATGAATGTTATACCAATTCTCCAAGTGGTCCTTCTTCAAGCTGCCGTTTTCATATTCTCTTACTAGTGTGTATACAGAATGCTTTATCCAATCTAAATCGAAGTGTTTTTCACGATCATAACATTCCTCCCAGCTTTGTTTTTCATTAAGTACTTTTCTGATATCAGCAGCTGATTGGCAGTTGAATTTATTCAAATACTGTTTAATAACGTTAGGCAACTTTTTGGGTTTGGGGCTATTATATGCTTTGATTTCCTCAATTTCTTCTTCTGTAAATAAGCCATTTTTAATATATGATTCAGAATCTCCAACATCAAAAATTAGTGATTGAGAAGAATGATCACCAACTTGTAACTTTCCAAAAGCATACAAACTGTCCTCCACTATTTTTCCAGTAGAAAGAATCCATTTGTCATTATTTTTCAAGTCTCTAAAACATTCCTCAACTTCAGCTCTCAGTTTTGCAGCTATTAAAAAAATTGCTAAAAAAATATACTATACTACTACTTTGTTTCAATACTTACTATGAACTTCATCAAGATGGTTTCCAAGTTCAATCGTTGTATCGAAATGAGATGTACAGCTTGGACAACCAAAGTTTTCTGTTACATTTTGCTGTTAATAGAAAAAGAACATTAGGGAAAAAAATGCAAACAAAGTTGATTAATTAAAGTACTTACTCTTGACTTGGCGACAGAGTCAGAAATATATTTTTTGCTAGAATGTGAAATGTTAGATATAAGAAAAGCTTCGTGGTGATAACTTATACTTACGTTTTTGTGTTATATACCCTACTTCTTGTACTTGGATACTTTATCCCTATAATGTTAGACATGTTATAATAGAGCTGCATTTTAAATGTGGGCTTTCTTAGATACCTTCAACACTTTCATAATGATCCCTTAAATTACGAGAATTAGAAAATTTACCATCGTTACAAAGATGGCAGGAATATATTATTGTGTAAAACTCAATGGTAGACATTAATATATAATAAAAAAATAATGGTGATGTAGTTATTAATGTAAAGAAAGATACTGATTACGGTATTAAATCAATAGAAGAGAAACAAAAAGATAGTACTCAGCAGCAAGTTAAGTATTAAAAACAGGAGTGTCATGTAGAAAATTAGGAGAGCCACAGCCATAAACGCATTTATAACTCAGCGCAGGCATAAACGCAGCCATAAACGCAGGCATAAACGCAGGCATAAACGTAGCCATAAACGCATTTATAACTCAGCGCAGGCATAAACGCAGGCATAAACGCAGCCATAAACGCAGCCATAAACGCAGGCATAAACGCAGGCATAAACGTAGCCATAAACGCATTTATAACTCAGCGCAGCCATAAACGCAGCCATAAACGCAGCCATAAACGCAGCCATAAACGCAGCCATAAACGCAGCCATAAACGCAGCCATAAACGCAGCCATAAACGCAGCCATAAACGCAGCCATAAACGCAGCCATAAACGCAGCCATAAACGCAGCCATAAACGTAGCCATAAACGCAGCCATAAATTCTCCCTATGTCTAATATTTATAAACAGGACAAGTCAATGTCGAGGCTAAACAATAGCTAAAAGATTGACTATACTTTATTAAAAAAAAAAAAAAAGAGAGAGAATTTATGATTATTAATGGTTTTATTTGTGGTCGATTAGATACAGAAGAACCTAAATATCAGCCAAAAGAAGCAGAAGCAACTAGTAATACGCTGTATATTGTTTGGAAAAATATTTTGGGTATTTCAATTTCGTCAGAGGAAGAAGAAGAAGAACAATATTTAGATACAGTAATAGATATGATATAGAAGGATTTGAATAAGGCTTGGCTCACCTACTTGCCATGTCTTGGATACCAACAAAGTATAAGCCATCTACGGTAGCTGAATTCATTTCTCTAATGTAGAAACATAACTTTTATCTAAAGGTGGGTCCTGTTAGTTGAACCAAGAAAGGAACACCTGTGGAAGTGGAAGTGGAAGTGGAAGTGGAAGTACAACCGTAAGACACCAACCTCTGAGTATTTTGGGCTGCATGTCAACCTATGGATCAATTGCTGCCTCTCAGCAGTCTCCAAAGTCCAAAGTCCAAAGGCCATATATATATATATATAAAAGCAAACGATAGCTGGTAAAAAGAGAGCATTACCACATGATAACAAAACACACTTTCTACTGTTTAAGATTGAAATGGCTTCTACATTTAATAAGTTTGGTTTACAGAAGAATATGTATATTGCTATGGATAAATGCCACCGAGGAAATGTAATTTATAAATCAGATAACAGATGATTTTATTTCAATGAGTAAAATATGAGAGTATTTATAATATAGAATAAAGATAAATATGAAATTAAGATAATAAGAATATAATATGTTAGTGTAGATATCAAATGCAATACTTCTTGTGTTGTTAAAAAGTACAACAAGCATAAAGGAATTATTTAGATCTACATCAAGATAACTACAAAAAAATCAAAGTTGTTTGATATATACAAGCTATATATATTTATCTTATCTTTGATCACTATTAATTGGCTGCTCTTGCATCTTTTATTTTATCAATCAATGCTCTTTATTATTCATGTATAATAATTGAGTAGTCCAGTATATAGACTATATAAAAGCCTACACTGACTGTAGACTATTCCATATAATAACAAGTTCAATATCCTAATATGAATTCTCTTCTCACACTCATTCACTTCTGCAATGATTAATTCAAGTGCTTATCCAATTACACGATCACCCTGTCTTCTCTTGTCTGACAACGCTCTCTCTACGCTACACTTTAACCTATTGCAATTGTCTATACTTCGTTTACCGCTCATTGCTGTGCTACTATTCTTTTTGATTATAAATACTTGATACTTCTTACAACTCTCAAAAAAAAAAAAAAAAAAAAAAAAAAAAAAAAAGCAACTTGACTCTGTTTAAGACTTTTAATAAACTCACTAAAGTCTTAACTCGTAACATATATCATTGTGACAGCAAATTGTGGGTAATTGGTATACTGCTTTGTTTCCATTACTATATTCACCTTTTCTAAATCCCATTTAAGGGTGTTAGTCAAAGATTAAGGAAGAAGTACGCAAAACGTCTCTTTTTGAAGAACGAGATGGTTGTTGACAGAATTGAAGAGGTAGTTCAGAAAGTTACAACTGAAAACTGTCAAAGTTGAATCCATCACTCACGAAGATTATTTACAAAATGTATGAATATGGAAAGAAAAACCTTCAAAAAGTGTTCTATAGTGTGCTCCAACTTAAGTTCGAAGGGTGTTCCAAATTAAGTTCAAATTTTTTTTCTAATTTAATTGGTTAAATGTTCCATTTTATTTTTCGAAAAATGTACCACTAAATTCAAAAAATGTTCAATTTGAGAGTGGAAGTGCTTTTTTACTGTATTTGTATCTATTCCAACTCAGTAACGAAATAAAAAAAAGCAGAAAAATACGTCATTTTTGGAATTCGAGTTTTTTTTTTTTTTTTTTTTTTTCGTTTCTTTCTTGCAGTTAATAATTTTCTTTCTTTATTTCTTAATAAAACATATAATAATGACTACACAACAAGGAAAAACATATCAATTTAAACTTGTACTTTTAGGTAGATAGAAATGCACTTGAAGTTGAAAAATAGATGAAAAAAAAAAATGAATAAAATAAAATAAAAATGAAAGCATGAGATGGTTAATCTCTCTTTTTTTTTTTTAACAATAATAATAAAACTTAAATAGGTGAATCAGCTGTAGGTAAATCAAGGTAATTTCATATACATATATAGTCCTTTGAAAAAGAAAAAAGAAAAAAAAAAGAGACTCATTATTTTAAATTTGAATAGCTTGGTAATGCGTTTTGTTAAAGATCACTTTGATGAATACAGAGAAAGTACCATTGGTGGTGAGTATAGTGACATATGACCCACTTTGTATTTCATACACCCTTTTCGATTATTAGGGAAAAAAAGTAATGGAGAATTGGTATCTTATTATTATTATTGCTTTTAGCTGCCTTTTTAGCACAAACAATTTCATTAGATGATAATACTACAGTGAAGTTCGAAATTTGGTAATATATTTAGATATAAATATATATAGAAATTAAATTAAAATTAATAATCTACTTTATTTAGGGATACGGCTGGTCAAGAGAGATATAAAAGCTTAGCACCAATGTATTATCGTAATGCAAATTGTGCTGTAGTTGTTTATGATATTACACAAGCTGTAAGTTATATGTAAACATTTATAAGTATTAAAAAACTAATTTTATGTATTCATTATAATTAGTCTTCTTTAGATAAAGCTAAGGCTTGGGTAAATGAATTACAACGTCAAGCAGATCCCAATATTGTTATTGCATTAGCTGGTAATAAATGTGATCTTGAAGCAAGAAGAGCTATTGAAACAAAGGTAAATATTACAAAAAAAAACCGTATAAAAGATAAAATTGTCCTTAATATTCCCTTTTTTTTTAGACTGCTCAAGAATATGCAGATGAAGCTGGCTTATTATTTTTTGAAACATCTGCAAAAACAGCCGAAAATGTAAATGAATTATTTCATGCGATAGCAAAGCGTATGCCTCTTGATCAACTTGCAGACAGTTCACGTGGTAGAAATAGAGCAGGATTAAACTCTCGTGGTGGTGTAGATTTGGAAAATTCAGGAAACCCTAATGCTGCTAATGGTTGTGCTTGTAAGTCATGTTTATTCAATAAAAAAAAAGAAAAAGGTTATATATTAATATATGCTTAATTTTAGGTTAAAATGTTATACATAAAAAATAATAATAATGTACTGCTATCTTTTCTTCTTCTTTTTAATTGTCCTTTTTTTTTCCTTTAATAATTGTGCTGATTGTTACCTATTTAATTCATTCCATGGAGAGATCTTTTATTACGTCTACACTCACTACGATACACAGAGTAATTCTCTTGTGTATCTTATCCCTTCTTCCCTCCTTCTTTGTTTGTGATCCACAACAATGATTATATAAACATTTATATTCTATTTCTAACTTTTGAATGTTTACAACTTATTTGTTTGTGTATTACGGTAAAACAAAGTTTCTTTAGGTCATCATATGCAGTTTATTAGTTTCTTCCTATCATTGCTCCCCCTTTTTTTTTTTTGGTTAAGGACAGTCCATATTTCGAGCAGCTACAGTCATATATATTAAATTTATATACATGTAAAGAAAACATGATTCATAGCATAATTGCTTAACATTTGTAGTCATTGGTGATTATGTCATATTCTTTAAACAGCATGTATTTCAACATCACAACTCATTACTTTTATGATTGATTATATAATATAAAAATGATGATATTGACCTTCATTCTCTACTGCTACTACTATTGTCTATCAAGTAACTAGCTTGATTTCTATTTTTTTTAACCTTATTTAATGGCTTTAACCAACATTTATTTTCCATAAGAAACGAATCCATTTAGTATTTATCATTACTTGTTATAAATAATAGATTTATGCTAAGACTATCATTGTGGAACGAACAAAGTTGTCCATGAATGTTTCGGTGCTTAAATTCATTATGTCCTTTTTTTTTTTTTTTCTTTAAACGCGATGATGAGTTTGGCGGTTATATACCCTCTCCTTTCCTCTCTTTCTCCCCCCCCTTTTTTTTAAAAAAAAATTATTTCTCTTTTCTTTTTTCTTTTTTTTTTTTTATCAGAAAATAGGATCATAAATGAGTCAATTTCCAAGTCGTTCATCTTCTATCCGATCTGAAAGAAATTTTAAATCTTCAAATGTGGGTACCACTTCTTCAAGCTCAACAAACATGATCGATACCAATAACATGGATAGAAGAAGCATCTTACTTTCACCAAATCAATTGAACAGAGTAAATCTATAGAAAATACATATATATATATATATTTTTTCAAATTCTATTTTAACAGTTAAACTCATTTATTTCAAAGATCAATAGACGACTTGCTAATATAAGATATGAAACAGCATCTTTAGATGGTCAAGATCTTGAACAACCCATTCAACAAAGCTCAACAAGTAAATGATCACTTGCTATTCTTTTCTTTTTTTAATGCAAACTAATTTGCCATCTACTTAGATCATGATGATACCATTTTTTCTCAACATACAGTGGGTGATTTTTCTGTTAAAATTCAAGAGTATGCAATGATAGAAGATGTTTTATTTGTTCTAATGGTAATTCTCTATTACTTGTCATGTATACTAATAATTTTGAAATATAAAAATATTGTTAAATAGGGAATTGATGGTACTTATATCAAATGTAATTATCCAACATCATTGAATGAAGAAAGTGATGAAGAAACTGAAGATGCAATGGAAGATGTGCAGTTGAATCATTCTTATTTACAACAAGGGGAGAAGAAAGATATTTGGGAAGAAATGAAATACACTATTGATCCAACTTTGGGTATGTTTCTTTTATGATCATTTAGAACAGGAAATGACTCTTACATACATACATTTATTTAAAAGATCCTAGTATAAAACACTTGGTCGAAAAGATATTACCTTTGGCAACTTTTTATTTATCACTGAATGCATTTGTTGAACAATATACGAGATATGAATATGGAACTGTGAATCATGCCCTTTGTGCAGGTATAAGGGCATTCTTAAAAGACTATATGGTATTTGTTGCTCAATTAGAACATGAATTTCAGACATCGACTACATTCACTTTACAAAGATTATGGTTTTATGCTCAAGATTATTTACAAACAATGAAAATTCTTAATAATTTAGTTACCACAATTCGTTCTATCAAAACAGTTCATCTTTCAAATGATGAAGAAGATAATATCGATGCTGTCATAGAGGATTTACAACAAAAGGAAATACATATATCAGAACGAATAAAAGGTGGATCTATTCTCAATATTTTATCAGAGAAATTGATTGGATTAAGCGGGTAAGCTATACATTCATTTAATGTTACTTTACTCTACTCTACTATACTAAAATCACTTTGTTAAAAAGTGACCCGAAATGTAAAAAGATTTATACATTCTTACTATCAAAAGCATCTATACCTTATTTCGATATTTTGAATTCTTGGATTTATCGTGGTGAAATTAATGATCCTTACAATGAATTTATGATTTTAGAGAAAAAGAGTGTAAAGAAGGAGAACTTGAAGGAAGATTATAATGATACTTATTGGGAAACACGTTATACAATACGTGAAGCCTATGTGCCATTCTTTCTTGAACCCATCAAAGATCAAATTTTATTAGCTGGTAAATTCTTGAATGTCGTTCGTGAATGTGGTGTTGAAATTGCAAATCCAGATGAAATGCAACACGAGGTATCAAGTCAAAATACGGTTGAAGAAATAAGTAATTCACCATACTTGGCTAATAACTATATACTATCAAGAGGTGAAGTCTGGACTGCGGTAGACGGTAGTCGGTAAAGTTTAAAGTTAGAGAGCCTTTTTCATTATATTATGATTTATTAAACTAACTCTTAATTTGAATTTCTTATTAGATTCATAAAGAACTTAGAAATTGCTTATAAATACGCAAATCAAAAACTTTTAAACTTATTAATGAAAGAACAACAATTACTAGAACGTTTAAGGTATATATATATAAATATATAAATTAGACATGTAACAATTAAAAATTGACTTTTTTCTTTTTATATACATTGATAAAGATCTTTAAAGCATTATTTCTTTCTTGATCAATCTGATTTTATTACATCATTTTTGGATTTAGCAAAAGATGAATTAAATCAACCTGCATCTGAAATACCTCAGTCTCGTCTTCAATCATTAATGGACTTAGTTTTACGTAATCCTTCCTCTGTAGCAGCTTATGATCCTTTTAAGGAAGATGTAAAAGTGACCATGAGTCATTTACGACTTGTTGATCAATTAATTCGAATTATTAGTGTTTCAGGTCTAGAAGGCTCCTCATCTAATTTTCGATTATTAACAACGGGTCCTGAACGTAGTCAGACTCTTTCTAATAGCTTTGGATCCATTCATAATAGCAGCAATACCACACCACATGATTCACTTTCAGGATATGATGCATTAGTTTTAGATTATACCGTAACATTCCCATTATCACTTATTATTTCACGTAAAGCATTAACAAAATATCAACTTTTATTTCGATACATTTTGAATTTGAAACATGTTGAGGAACTATTATGTGGTTGTTGGATGGATCAAAAACATTTATTTTGGAAATCAAGATCATCTAGCTCAAAAATAGAGAAATGGAAGTTTAAGATCTTTTCACTTCGAAATCGAATGTTAACATTTGTTCAACAGATTGCTTATTATGTGACAAATGAAGTATTAGAACCTAATTGGCGACGTTTAGAAGCCAATTTATCAAATATAACAACTGTAGATCAAGTTTTACAATACCATTCTGATTTTTTAGATTCCTGTTTAAAAGAATGCATGCTAACCAATTCAAAACTACTTAGGGTAATGAAAAGAAAAAAAAAATGGGTCACTTTGTATATCTAATTTTTTTGGTAATGATAGATTTATAACAAATTAATTGGCTCATGTTTAACATTTACAGCACAAGCAGAAAAATATAGTCATTTATTGAAAATAATTGAAGGAGAAGCAAAAGATAGATATGGTGTACCTGTAGTAGGGCTCAATGATACCTCCCATAATTTATTTGAAAGTTCATATAAAACATTAACTAAAATTGAAGAATCCTTTTTGTATCATATGAAACTATTAATTGATGCTCTTAGTTTCTATTCAGCACAAGAAACAATTCAATTCTTATGCTTAGTGGTACAACTAGACTATAATCAATTTTACCATCATCATACTTCTATATCAAAAGAACAACAAAGTCGATCCTCTTCAAGACAAAGATAAACAGATTACACTGATTCTTTTCTTTTTCTTTTTTTTTAATAAAATATAAATATACAGGCAAAAATAAGAAGCATAAATACAAGATTTATAGAAAGCATATACATATGTGTGTGTGTGTAAATCAAATATGCATAGTTTGTTTCATCATAAATCCTCCATTCATGTTTCTTGAGCTTTTTCCTTTGATTCATGCAAGGCATTCATATTTACTGTCAAGAATCCTATAATAACTAATAAAGCACCTATTGTATAATGGACACCTGGTATAAAGCCTTTGAAGATCATATCTCCAATCAAAGCAAGTGGGATCTAATTATAGTCAAGATAGTTAGACATCTGTCATTTTATATACTCTTCTTATACATTCATATTACAGTCAAAGAGATGCCTAATGTCACAACAAGTGGAGATGTCATAAGCATTGCTAATAGCCATAGATAATCAGATCTATAGAGGAAGAGAAATCGTCATTAGAAGAACAATACTATACTATAATAAGACAAGACAAAAAAAAAAAAAAGGGGAGGGAAGGAAGGGAACCTACAAGAAAGTGCCAATAAATGCATTCAACAAAATAACGGTCCATAAAGTTGTATTCATGGGTATCATAAATGGTTCTAGACCAATAAAATGAATGATGGGTATAATAGGCCATAAGAATAAAACATTGAAAGCACCAACAAAGCCAAAGAAGAGAGGCATATCTATACGATCTTCATCACCAATTTTTAACTTTAAAAGTGTTGTATATCCTCCATAAAAGATAGCTCCTAATAATGCAAGAATATCACCTATTAAAGGTGCAGAAGAATAAGTCCTTTCTCTTAATAATGGATTTTGATTATTATCAGAATATGAAACAAGTATAACGCCTAATAAACTATATATAAACATGAATATGAATATGAATATATATAAAGACTCTCTATCTATCTATCTATATACCTTATTAATACTGCAATAAGTTTAACTTTATTCATAATTTCAACTTTAAAGAGTGCCCCTATACCAAGCGTAAAAAGACCTATTATATACATATATTCATATAAAAAATAGACCTATTTTAGATTATTCTTCACATTATATAAAATGTCATAAAGAAATATACCTGACATTGAAGATAAGATCGTACTACTGCCAACTGAAGTATAAGCAAGACTAGCGTTCGTTGTATAATTTGCAAAGAACCAAAGTATACAGAACTGTAAACTTAATTTAATAGTCTCGCAAGTAGTCAATTTGCTGTTTACTTTTATCATTTTATGATCATTTGATTCTTCTATTATTACAGCATAATTCTTGTATAAAATATTAAGTATTTTCTTTTTTTTTCTTTTGTAAAGTTATTATATTATACCTGTTGTATCATTGTTGAATCATGATTCTTATTATTTATTAGTAGCCTATTGTAGATATTATAGTTAACTTCTTGGTTGTTTCGCTTTATTAAAATTGCCCAACAATTATTATATACTTGGTAGTAGAGTCGTCGTCTTCTTCTTCTTCTTCTTCTTCTTCTTCTTCTTCTTCTTCTTCTTCTTCTTTTATGCTTTTATGCTTTATCTTTTTTTTTAATTGTTTAATTAAATTAGGGATAAGATAGAATGAAAATGTCGCTGTATTAAGGTAAGTCACTAGAAATGGCTTATTATAATCCATTTCACCGAATAAATTCTAATATTTTTTTTTTTAAACATTATTTATTTATTTGTATGATGCTGCATATATCTTCGATATTTACATTCATAGCAAATGATGAAGTCACCCATATAAATACGACACCACCTAATGCTAATATGCCTCCCCAATATCGTTTCTGTGATAATTGCTTTATTCCAGAAGACATAGTAGGCTGCGCATATATATATTAAAAAAAGAAAAAAAAAATGTAAAGAAATAAAAAAGAAATAGAAATAAATCTAGTGACCTCTCTTTTTTTTTTTTTTTTTTTTTTTTTTTTTTCTGGCTGCTAGTGGACAATTAAAAAAAAAAAATACAGCACTGTTTAGTTTGTCTTCCAATAAGAATTCTGAAAGACATTTTAGAATATAACAGCTATTATGAGTATGAAGGACTTATTTGATAGTAAGTAATTACAATGGAGTTAAAATACAATCACTCAATATGATACGCATTCAATATTACTCTGCAAGAAGAATTGTCGTATTATTTTCAATTAAGGTATAATTACACCTGATAAATTACTAATAGAAAATTGCTTCTATTTTTGTTAATTGCCTTGTATTTTCATGTCAAAGTTAACTCTCGTCTAGATGATGCTTTTTATACGAGAATGAAAGTTCATATTTTATGAGAATCAAATTCATAAGAAAAAAAAAGGTTTCTGTTATTCTGACTAACTCATCTTGCTCTGTTGAAAAGACGCTTCTTCTTGTAATTACGTATAAAGATTGAATTATAGTATTGCTGCATCGTAGATTCAATAATACTAAAATAGATTATAAATTAATCAAATGCTACAAGTCGATTCATTGATAGGAACTCAATTAACTTTTTTTTTTCCTTTTGAAACATTGCTTATAAAGCTCTTAGTATTCATGGCAGCAAATAGAATAGAACTTTACTCTACGCTGACTACTACAAGCAAAGAAGATCACTTGTTAGATGAGTAAAGGAATATAGACAAGTTTCCGATTTACATCCAATCGTCTAATTTGCTTGTCACACGTTGTACAAGTGTGTTGTCTATAATAATATGATACAGCAGTTATTAAGACGCTATTCTTGTTACATAATAAAAAATGGCTCTTAAAGTCAATATTGGTATTTCTACTATGACACAAAGTTAAAGAGATCATTTATTTTATTTTATTTTATTTTTTCGCTCTTATCAATAAAATGGACTTGGCAAAGTATTGGTATTTACCAGCCATCATTTATTAAAGGGGTGGGCTATTTTTTTTTTTTTTTTTGTTTGGTTTTCTTTTCAAATTCAGTAAAATTTTAAATTCATAAGAAATATAAATGTTCATTTTATTTTGATTATTACTTAATATTCCTTAATACAGATAAGTAAGTATGCCATCAATATACATTTATAAATTCATTCTATTTTATTTGTTTTTTTTTTAAGAAAAAAAATGCTTTTGTACTAATGTAAAACAAAGAAAATTGTCTTCTAAATAATAATTAAAAAAAAATATACAGTGATAGGTAAATTGAATAATGTCCACAAATCCTACACCAAATGATGAATGGGCAAAAAATAGAAAATATGGAGTAATTATTGATGCTGGCTCATCTGGATCAAGAGTGTATGTTTATTCTTGGAAAGATCATGAATTTGCAAAGGAATTATATACAGTTGAAGAATTAAAAGGAAAAATACCTATAGTTGAAAGAGCAGATAAAGATGGTTTAAAATGGACGAGCAGAGAAGAGCCAGGTAAAAATTGTCTTATTCTGCTTTATCAATTAGAAAGCAAAAAAAAAAAAAGAAATCGTTCTTATTTTTTATTTATTTTTTTAAAGGTATTTCAACTTATGGGACAAAGCCAGATAAAGTTGGAGAACATTTAGATATGTTACTTGACTTTTCGAAAGAAGTTGTTCCTATTGACAGCCATTCATCAACACCTATTTTCCTTATGGCAACTGCAGGCATGCGACTTTTACCAGAGGAACAACAAAGGGCTTTGTTGGATTCAACTTGTAATTATATACGAGAAAAGACGGGATTTTTTATGAGTGATTGTGATAGTCACATAAAGATCATCTCTGGAGAGTTGGAAGGCGTTTATGGTTGGGTAGCTGTCAATTATCTAATGGGAGGATTTGATAATAGCATTAAAGCTTATGTGGAGGAGAAAAAGGGTGAAAAGGAAGAGAAGATAGAGCAACATCATACATTTGGGTTTTTAGATATGGGGGGTGCCTCAGCTCAAATTGCTTTTGAACCTGAACATCATCAAAAGGAGGAGCATATGCATGACTTGACAAGAATTACACTTCATACGTTAGATGGAAGAACGGTAGATTATGATGTATTCGTTACAACTTTCTTGGGATATGGGAGTAATGAAGCCAGAAGGCGTTACCTTGAAGATCGCGTCAAAAAGTTATTTACTATCTCAAATGGGAAAAAGCTATTAGATGAGAATCATATGCTACCCATGGATGATCCTTGTCTTCCTCTTAATCTAAACATCACCGATACCTTTTCTACAAGTGTCGCCCTTGCTCTACATGGAACAGGCGATTTTAATCAATGTATAGAGAACACGATATCACTCTTAAACAAGGACGCTGATTGTCCATCCAAGCCTTGTCTTTTCAATGGTGTTCATACGCCTGATATAGATTGGTCTGTTAACAAATTTGTAGGCATCTCAGAATATTGGTACTCGTCACATGATATTCTCAACTTGGGGGGTGTCTATGATTTTACAGAATATGAAAAAAAGGCATCCGATTATTGCGCAAGAGATTGGTCTCTGATAACTGAAAAAAAGGATTTAAGCATTGCAGAATTGAATCGATATCAAATGCAATGCTTTAAATCAGCTTGGATTGTTAATATACTACATGAGGGCATTGGAATTCCAAGGATTAAAAATCCAAGTGGCCATTTCAATTTGACTGAAGACCAGGAGATTTTAGAGCAAACAATTGAGAGTGTAGAAGCCAAGAATTGGAATCCACCTTTCCAAAGCATTGATACCATTAATGATATTCAAGTTTCCTGGACACTTGGTGCCATGCTTTTACATGTAGCTAGCAAAATTCCTTTAATAGATCATCATGATGGTTTCCTTGGCCATAGTACAGATAATGAAGGCCCTCATGAAATTGCAGATGGTGTGCTACAGAACCCGAATCCTCCTGGCTTACATAATGAAGATATCAATAGTAATCACAGCATTGAAAGTAAATCAAACTCTATAATCCTGAATATCATGCTACTTTCTTTTATATGTATTTTGATCATGTGGATTCTACTTAAAAACATTCGAAAGAAACGAGGCTATAATAGATCTATGACCGGTGCGAACGGTGGTATTCTTGGTAACGAAACGATCATCAATAGTGGAAATTCACCTTGGAGATTCTTGAGTCCTATCATGTATTTCACTTTGATAGCAAACTCAATCTCTAACTCTACTATGATCATCCGACATTGGCTCTCTCGTCTATTGAGAGGTAATTATAATAGTAATCAATATCAGTATACGGCAGTTAGTGGTAACAATAATGATATACCTGTTGACATGGATGCCTTTGAAAGTGGAAATAATAACAATCATACAATGAATACAGCAAGCGAAAATGTCGTAATTAATATAGGAAATGATCGTTTACTGGGAGTATCTAATAAGACACCAAGTGTTATTTCAAAGCAATATTGGAGCAAAAAACGATATAGTGGTGATAGTCATAACGGTATCTTCCAAACGGCTGATGTAATGGAAGGTTCTAGTGTATTACCATTTAGAGCATCTTCTGTGGTAGGACTTGCAAACCGTAATGGAAGTATATCGAATTTAACAGCCCGTACAGGAAGTTCACCCAATTTGAATGGTCCTACAAATAACAACTTATCTACTGCTGTTGATCGCTCTTCATCACCTCTAGCAACAGAACTGAACTTAACACGTTCAAGATCTCGTGTTGGTTTTATAATTCATGAGCAATCTGATGAAGAAGAATATACTTTAGTTGATGGACCATTATTATCTGATGATAACCCAGCTGCAGCATGGCTTCAAAATGCGAATAGTCGATTAGCAAGTCCACGAAATAGTCCCAGGGGAAGTCTAGATGAACGAAGAAAGAAAAAAGAAGAAATCAACTAATGAAAAAAAAAAATCAAAATCAAAATCAAAGCATATTTACATTTTAGAACCATATATATACAACTTAATTATTTATAGCATTAAATATTATATTCCCCCCCCTTTTTTTTTTGTACACTTATAAATAAACTTTTTTAATCAGAAAAATATTGCGGCATGAAATTTCATACATAAAACAATACTATAAAATTCAGCTGGACTGTCATCGGACTGTTTATGTGGCTTTTTTTTTTTCCTAAAATCTATCTTTTAAATTGTTATTTTTTTTTTTTTTATTCTTCAGACTTTAATTATAAACAGAATAAATTAGTAACAATGTCTACTCTATACAAGACAGCTGAATCAGTAAAAAACAAATCCAATGAAAAGACAAAAGATAAGAGAATTAACAAGCAAAGAGTCATGATGCTGTCCTCTCGTGGTATTACCTTTCGGTAAAATATAAATACATGTATAATTTTTGATCTAATTATTATTAACATGACATTAATATAGCTATCGACATTTACTTACCGATCTTGAAGCTTTATTACCTCATTCTAAGAAAGATGCTAAACTCGACACAAAAAACAACCTTTACATTTTAAATGAATTAGCCGACCTCAACAATTGTAATAATGCTGTATTTTTCGAAGTTAGAAAGAAACAAGATTTGTATGTATGGATGGCTAAGACACCTAATGGTCCTTCAGTAAAATTCCATCTTCAAAATTTGCATACTTTAGACGAATTAAAAATGACTGGCAATTGTTTAAAGGGATCTAGACATATTTTATCTTTTGATAAAAACTTTGACTCTGCACCACATTGGAGTCTTTTAAAGGAATTATTAGGCCAAATTTTTAATGTTCCTAAGGGATCTAGACGCTCAAAACCTTTTATTGATCATGTTTTATCCTTTTCTATTGTTGATAACCGTATTTGGTTTAGAAATTATCAGGTATATATATATATATATATATATTTCTTGCTTTGATTGGAATTGTGCCCTTCTAATTATATATACATATTTATATCTTTTAGATTGTTGAAAAAAATGCACAAAATACACCTGGATATAATCCTTTAGATAAAGAAGATATTTCATTAATTGAAATTGGTCCTCGTTTCTGCCTTACTCCTATTCGTATCTTTGAAGGCTCCTTTGGTGGTCCTACAGTCTTTGAGAACCCAGAATTTATTCACCCTAACTTTGTTCGTGCTGCTATTCGTAAAGAAAAACTTCAAAAGTATAACATAAGACAAAAGAACTCTATGGAACGTGAAGAAAGAATTAAGATGGCCGAAGAAAGTAGAGAAACAGAAGCTAGTGATAAGCGTGTTTTCCAATAGATAATAAATTTTCTAATAGTCAAATGTATATTGTATTTTAAAGGATTTCAAATATACAGTTATTCTTAGTATTTTATTTTATATTTTTATTTTTATTTTTATTTTTATTTTTTAATGGGTTTTATTTTGGGAAGATGTCAAGTGTAAATATTAGTATTATTCAGAGCAGACATGGCCGTCTCTTTCTCTCATACAAAGCTGCCAGTATCTCCCCTCAATCGTTGTTAATTACAAAAATATTCATCATTGCTTAGATGAACAGAAACAAAACAAATCAAAAAAAAAAAAAAAAAAAAAAAAAAAAAAAATGTGTTTTCAGATAGAACTGGGTTTAGTTTGCATATAATTCAAAATAATGAATGGTCTGAAAAAAAAAAGGTACACCTGCAAATGTTGAAGTCTATACAGAATTTTGAACCTTTCATTGATAAAAACCAAGACAAAGACTTTTTTTTTTCTAGATCGATTGTTGGAATTAAAGATATCAAATGCAGAACCAATAAACAAAGCAATGTTTAAAGAAGAAGGTATGCTACAGATAATTAATTAGCGTATATATGATTCATCTTTTACATATATAAAATTCATTATTATCGAATGTCTTTCTTAATTTACAGACACATATTAAGGAGCAAATGTTACATTTGAATATGGAACAAAAAAAGTTCTTTTTTAAAGCGTATTGTCTATGTAGATGAGCTAAGCTTAACAAATTTTCAAACAATGGTAGCTTCATTACGGCAAGCCAGATTAGTAGCAGATAAGATACCAGAAGGTAATAACAACTTACATGTTCTTTTTTGTAGAATGAATTGTTCATCTCTATTATAGCTTTAATAATAATAAAAAAAACAAGCAGAAAAAGCTAAAAGTCAGGCTATTAAGATTTTCAAGTCCTTATCAGTTATTGAGGAATATATTGAGCCGAAAGATAGAATCCTCTTAAGAAAACAAGACAAAATAGCCAGAGTTAACTAAACTGCGAGAACAAGCTATAAATCAAACACAACAGCCCCCATTTGAAAGATATATTAGTAATACAAATGATGTGACAATATCAACCACTGCCATAACCACTTCCCCCTTTACTAGAGACCATGATAGCAAAAACTGGAGAAACAACAGTAATTTGGAACATACAGCTGCTGAAGAGAAAAATAAAAAACTTGATGTCAAAAAAAGTTAGATACAGCACCTTTCATTAGTATTAAATTATTTACGAGAATTATCATCAAGAACGTCTACTTTCAACATTGTTCAATAAAAAATATCTTATATGCATAGCCTCTATAGTTTTTTATACTTTGAGTTCAGACATTATTAGTTCTTTTTTTCTAAATGAATCAAAAATAGATATTATGTTTACCTTGTATTAGATGACGTGAATTGGCAATGTAGACATAGATGATAAAGTTTATTTACCAAGTTTTCTAATTAAACAAAATTTTATAGTCTTTTTTAAAAAAACTATATATCTCTACTGGTTACAATCAGCATTTATTCTACTGTTCCATTTCCCTTTATTTATTCAATGAATAAATTGTTTATGGAGAAAAGATAATCTGATATCACAGCTTACAGCAAATAATTTATAATTTGATAAGAGGCAGCTAATAATTATAATAACTTCAAGAGATAATAAATACTTTTTTACTTCAGACACTACTGTAGATAAAATAAAAGGTATACATTTATACATTTATACAAGATACTCTTAGATATTTCTATACAGTATTACTTGTTAATGCCCTTTTATATACTCAAAGAATAAAGTTAACTATACTAAAGTCTATAAATGGACAAAATTTATATAAGCAGCAACAGAGGGGGAAAAAGCTCCGTTTAAATAAATAAATAAATAAAAAAAGGGGGAGAAAGGAGCTTGGCATTCAATATGTATGATGATCTATATTTAAAGTGTAACAAAGGTAAACAGAGTCATATCGTTAAATTCTTCTAATAGAAAACAATAAGCCACAATAAATCACTGTGCCTATTAGAAGCCTTTTGTTTATGTGAAAAAAAAAATATAAATAGGGGAAGAAAAAATTTATTTTTGCTTTTCTTTTTCTTTTCTTTCTTTATGAAAGTGATATTCTGAGGATATTGGTCACTATAAACAATAAATCGTCAGTGATATTCTCCGGATAATGGTCACTCTAAATAATAAATCCCCCAGTGAAGTTATTTGGATGTATTGGTCACTTAAAATATTCAATCCCGAGAGTATCTTTCATTTGGAGTTTTCACGTCTCTCGTTAAATATGACTGTGAAAGGAAGCACATAATGATCAACCTCCACGATTGGTTGCTTCTGGAAACAGTAGTCTTTTTTATTATATAGAGAAGCTACTGGCTAATTGGATCATTACCCCTTTTTTATTATTAATTATAAATGAAAAAAAAAAAAAAAAAAAAAAAAAAAAAAAAAAACTTTTATGTAATAACGACTTGTAGAAGAAGATTCAATACTAACTAAATGAGCTTTGTAGTTGCTTATGTACTGTATTGATTATCATCTTTATAAGATGGTGTAAGGATTAGCAGAAAGGGTGCAAACAGGATTGTTAAATTAGTAATATCAATAAAAAACAGGTTTTGGCTGTAATATTCTAATTAAAAATAGCGATATAGACCATCATGATAATAGGCATTCTGCACTATGAAGTTGTTACTAAAACAAAAGAATCAAATCCAATGACTGAAGGTTATATCATATTACCAACAAAGCCTTTAAAAGGCATATTGGATAATTTTACCGTTAAAAAATAAATAAAGGGATTGATTAAAAAGAGTATATCATTCAGGGTGATATCCTTATTAAGATATCAGAAAATAGATAAACATAAAATTATATTAAAAGATTGTAAAAAATCAACGAGACTGAACAGTATATTTTTACAAGGCATATAGTTAAAAAAAAATATATATTTCGCTTCTGGCTCCTCCGTTTGGCGTATAATGCCGATTTATATGTCAACAAGCATCCCATAAACTAGCAATCAATATATAATGCTTGCTTGACATTATTCAAAGATAAACCCAATCCTTCAGTAAAGCTCCAGAGTACTTAGAACAGCTATCATATCTTTCACTCTATCATTTAATCCTGTAGTACATTTGACTGATAAATGTTATGTATACACACTTGTATCTTTTTCAGTACCATTTCCATTCTGTAAATGTGATGTGGGATAATATTGTATTCTTGGTGAACTATGACATTGTTATTTCTTAGCTATCTAATGGAATCGATTTGAGCAATCATACAAACAAGGAAAGAAGTAGAAAACATACGTATACATCAGTTTACTGATATATAAATATTATAATACAATCAGTTTAATTTTATGTTTATATCTGGTATACATGTTAACTGGGCACGTGTAGTATTTGTCACGCTCTGATATCTAACGGTCATCAAAATAAGGTAATCAAAGTTAATTGTTACCCTTTAATTTAATACCACTTAGGGAATAGTATTAAAAAAAGGGCTTTTAACTTGTTTATCTATTTACTCATGACTTGTGAATTATTTATTGTACACTTTACTAACAATATAAAATAATATAATGTTTTTCTCTCTGATTTCAAATATATATGTATACAGATATTTATTATATAAATACCTATCCCATATGAAATCTCCAATTCTTGGGTTATTGCTCAATTTCACTGATTTTATTAGTCCTTCTTGTATAAATATCCTGGTATCTTTTGTTAATAACTGTAAACTTGAAGGTCAGAGGACAAGTTTTTTTTTTTTTCGCTTCTGAAATGTACAACAATAAAAAATGCGTTGTAATATGCATTAGGTTACAAATATTACATATATCTTACAAATATACAACATTAGCTTTGTATACTATTGCGAACAATATACAAAACTAAAACTACTTTTAATTGCTACGTAAGAAGACTGTTTATGTTTGAAAAATATATTTTTTATTATTACATCGATTGTCAAGAAATAACTAATCGTAGATATGATACAGTATTTCTGGGTAACAAAGATAATAACTAGTGTTTTGTTTTTTTTCAAGAGTTTATTTTATTGAAGAACATGGCCATATGATATAGTACCACAAGATTAAATCTTTTAGACAATAGTGTGTTATACGCTTTTATTACTATAGGATACTACAGTTGTTTCACAGTCGATCGGAAAAAAAATAAAAGGTCAAAGAAGAACTTTCTACTGAAGTTTCAAGAAAAGAAGTGACACAGTTACAAAAGATAAAAAAAAAAGTTTTTTTTAACTAATAACTAAAATGGACGGTTAAAGAGTTGTAGATTAATCAAATTCCTTTATAAAATCATATCTAAACAGTATTTCCTGATATAGTTTGTTATATGCTAATTTATTAAAACACATACACACATTGGACAAAAGAAGCTGTAATTATAAATGTCATATAAAGAAACTGATAGTACTTTAAAGTCAACTGAGTGTACAATCAATGAAATGAGTTAGTGTTGTTTAGCAGCATCACGGACAATCTCTGTATGACGGAAAGTATTAAAAAAAAAAGAACTTATTTTATATCAACGTACTTTATAGTGAATCTTACTCTAAAGGAACCATCATTAAAGATATTTCTTAAAATATGTATATACATGTTGTACCATTTATTTATTTATATTTTCAAATAAATATATCAGCCTGGCCTTTTGTACTAATTGTAACTAATTGTATAGACATGATTTCTTTTCATCAAGACTTGATATAAAATAAGTTGTAGCTTTTTCTTTTAAATCAGTTATATATATTTTTGATTTAGCAGATAATATCCTGATAAGTACTTTTTTTAGTAACAAATAAAACCAAGCAACAATTAACAGGATGTGAACTAAAGTAAAAGCTAACTAGAACATTGCTGCACAAAGATAAACACTTGCTAAACTCTATTTGTTAGTAGTAGAGAAAATCCAGTAACACCCTATTTCAACTATTATTTTTTTTTTTTTTGCTGTTGTTGTTGTACAATGTTTATGCTTTTATTCTATGCTTTTTTTTTTTTTTTTTTTTTTTTTGAAAAAAATACACATATAAATACTCTAATTATTAGATCCTTTTTTTTTTCTTGTAAAAACACAGTCAAAGAAAAAAAAATGAATCTTCTTAAACACACACTTATGTTAAACTTATTTGTTATAACGTTACTTTTAAGTAATGTTTATGCTTCTAAAGTTTTCTGTGGAAAGACAAAAGATTGCAATTTACCTGGTGTAGGCCCAACCTATAGTTGTGGTCACGGTTTAAAGTGGTCTGGCTATGAAGCAGGAAGTAATGAGAAATATTGGAGTGGACCCTATACTAGAATGCAAGACTTTAGAAATTGCTGTGAACAATATTCTACTCCTAGAACCTATTGTGCTAAATAAATAAACATATATGTATGTATATTATATATACTATACATATTGACTGCTTATAAATAAATGCAAAAAAAAAAGACAGACAGACATAGTAAAGTTTGTTTAATAAATTCGATATTTAATAAGACGATTATTAAATACAATATTATTTATTAGACTATAGTTGATAAGAAGAAGAAAGGTGTATACATGTTATTAAATAAATTAAATAAAAAAAAAAGAATTAACAAATATATAATAAAATAAAGTAATTTTAACATGTTTCTAATATATACGCGCATTCGATAAACTATAATTCGTTATTATCATTATTCACTTCAAAATGTACTTGCTGTTGATTTTCTTCAACGCTTCTTAATCTTTGACGATGAGAATAATAGTTCAATTTTTTCATACATTTGTTACTTTCTCGATTAATTGCCCAAGCCTTTATAATAACTAAGAAGGTAACATAGGATAATGTCATAGCAGTAAGAGAAACAGTAACGTTCAGTAAGAACATTGAATCAACATGGTTACGTCTTAACCATAACATAGTACCATGATTGGATGCCATAAAAAGAATGGCGCCAGCTACTAATAAGAATGCACCTAGAGCTTCACTTGGAGGTCGAGTAGGTATATTATTCTTTGGAGGGTTTCTAAAGAGTGATAAATAAGTAATAAAACGACAGATAGAGGCGGCAGAAATTAGAAGACCCCAAAGATAATGGACTCGACTTGAATAAATTGTATCTTGATGATGATTCCCCATAGAAATGCCGGTCATGAAAACAGTCAAGGCAGGAATAGGATTGAAATGAGTTAGATTGGCCGGTGAATACTTTTTCTTCAAACTATATTTCTCATTGTCATCATCAGCATCAGCATCATAAGCCTTTTCGTCACTATTAGAAGATCGATTTCTACGACGATTTGAAACCTTGTAAGGTATTTCCGGCATCGCTTTTTCGAGCATTCTACGAATAGCACGACTTTCAATAAGCATACCAAGTAAACCTGCCCACCAAAACCTTTTAAATAATAAATATTATTAGAATATATACATATATATATATATATATATATGTTTATTTTTTCTTCTCTCTCTTTCTCTGCCAATATTAACTTACATAAATGCTAAACTAGCATGTTCAAGATCTTTATGAGTCCATGTGGAATCTTGACCAAAGTGTTCCATCCAAGTATTTGTAATACCATAAAAGAATATAAGGAAACATTCAATCATTTCAAAACTAAACTTATTTCCATTTTCAACATAATTCCAGGCCCATCCCTTTTCTGAGAATGCACCAAGATAACGAGCAAAAGTAATTATACCATAAAAATAAAAAACAGCGCCCTTGATTAAATGTGCAATACAGCCAAAAATGGTCCAGCCACTATATATGTATATAATTAATAAACATTACGTTCCTTTTTTTTTTAAAAAAAAAAATCAATAAAGTAAACTTACCGACAAACACCATGATATACTACTAAACCACTTATTGTTTGAGTGAAAATAAGTAAAACAAAAATACGACCCATAATTAAATGGAAGAAACGACAGATTGTATTTGTGAATGTGTTATCAGCTGCAATTTCAAAGCCTCTCTTGATAAAATTGGGAATATAGGGTAAAACCATATTTATCAAACGTTTTGAAATGGAGTCCACTCTTCTTTCTTCAGTAAATGAGTAACTCATTAATGGGTCCTCTTGATCAATCTCCAAGGTCTCCTCATTGAAAGAAGAAATTTGATCTTCATCATCGAAGGCTACATTATCATGATTATTCTGTAAAGTGGAGCCAGACATAAGACTATCACTTCTAATCGATCTTCCTTGTTCTTGACTTACAAGTCCAATTGCTTCATACTGATTACTTTCAGCCATAATATGATTCTTGACAGCATTTGCAATTTTACGTACAAAGCCAGCCACAAATTGTAAAATAAAAAGGATATAGAGAATCCAGCCAAAGGTATGATGAATATTACCTTGATATAAATGAGGAGTACTATGACCATATAATTTACCAAAAAAGAATCCAAACATGGCAAAAGTAAAAGTTAAGATTTGAATTGGCATATGTAAATTAGACCTTGCAATACCGAGCATAATACCTATTATAGTATATAATAGATGTATATAAATATATATATAGATAGAGAGAGAGAGAGAGAGAGAGAGAGAGAGAGAGTAGGTAGGTGAGTGAGTGAGTGAAAGAAAAGGGTTTATCGTATTGATGATATGATGAATATTTCTTTACCAATAGGCATTAAAATCCAAAAGGCAATCGACATAAATGTAACATGAATATAGAATAAACCTTTATTATCAGGAAGTAAAGCATAAGACATTGGTTCATCTCCGGTTGCATTAAATGCAGGAACTTCTTCATTCAGCATATCATGCTCTGCATGATTCATAGCCATCTCTTGAGCACTCGCCAATTGAAGACATGGTATGATTAATAGAACAAAAAAGAGTGAAGTAAATATAGAATGAACTTTTAAGTTCATTTTGATGGTTTGTATAAGAATAGATAATGACTCCAAAAAAAAAGAAAATAAAATAAAAAAGATAAGCTTTATATATGATAAACATGAACTGTCATTATTCTTTTATTTGGCGGTCCGCTAAACA
Source organism: Cokeromyces recurvatus (assembly GCF_025118155.1). NCBI lineage: Eukaryota > Fungi > Mucoromycota > Mucoromycetes > Mucorales > Mucoraceae > Cokeromyces > Cokeromyces recurvatus. Next base: position 882,481 of record NW_026251393.1, read on the forward strand.
ATAAAAAAAAAAAAAAAAAAAAAAAAAAAAAAAAAAAAAAGGAAAAAAGATAATTCCTTTTCCGATATATAGTTGCCCATTCATGACTATCTTATTCTGTCCAGACTGAATATCTATTTTATGTAAAAATAAAGTTGTTCTAAGATAACAAAAGAAAAAATAAAGAAAAATAAAAAAGAACAAGATAAAGAAAAATAAGATATATAAAGAAAAATAAAAAGTAAAAAGGTATCATAAAAACTAAACAATAGACGGTAAAAAGTTCTCATGACACAATAAAACGGAATATTTAAATACGCGTCCATGTATCAGGCACGCGCTTGATTGTAGATAATGAAAGTAATTGTTCTGGTAATAAAAAAAAATGTATTGGAGAGAAATTCTATATAAAATCACGTTGTTTAGTAAAACAAAAAAAAAGGGTTTGTGCTTGTTTTTTTTGATATTTGGTTAATTTATTTCTTCTTGTCTTTTAAACTAAAGAAGTATACGTTCAATCATAGTCAAACTACTTATGTAATTCAATACTATTAAAAAGAAGATTATTAGAAAAAAGGGGGTCGTCGTTTATTTATTATTGTTCCTTTTTTTTTTTTTTTTTCATCGGTATAAATTATAGTAAACAATATAAAAAATTCCCGAAATAAACCCTTGATATTATAAGATTGGCAAGTATTATTTACTACATGGAATATTATGTTTATCTATTAAACGATCACGTAAAAACTTAATTTCATATTCTAGTTTATGAATGTGGCTTTCAAGATTACTTGATTTTTCTGTCATATCTCGAATAAATCCTTTTAGCATTTGTTCTTTTTGTTTCTTTTTGACTCGAAATCTTGCGCTTGCGGCTGTATTCCTTTTTCTCTTATCTTCATCAGCTATTATCCTTTCTTTATCATAATATTCATCTTTAAATGCTGTACTATTTTTCGTAGGTAAGGTAAATGAGAATAATGGAGTCGTATCATAAGACTCTGGAAGTGTAAGTACCTGTGTAAGCTCTTCAATAGTTGTAGAAGGTAAAATCTTTGGTAATAATATTTTTTGTGCATGCAGTTTGTTATTACTTATTAATGTTGTTTGTTGCTGCGGCGGATAATAATGATTTTGTTGTTGTAATAAATCATGTTTCTGAGAGAGTTCATAATCTAAATAGTTTGCAAGGATTTCATAATTAACAGGACATAGTTCCTTTGTTGATGGTTCTTTTAAGGAAGGCTCTATATCAGATGTATTTACCTAAATACATAGTTTTTACTATTACTATTTATTCATAATAAAGAAAAGTGTTCATTAAATACCCAAGGATGATGATCAAGACTTGCTTCAGTTGTTACTAGTCTTTGTTCATTTATCGTATTATCAACTAAAGGTAATGTATTCATTCTAAAGGCCCAAGAAAGAAAGAGAATAAAAACGCAAATAAGCTTATACAATATTCATCTAACAATCAAAAAGAAGACTATGTTTTTATCAATGATTAGTAATTCTTCATGTGTATCACATGAACAGTCTTTATATATCTATATGTTATACAGATTGTCTTACATTGTGATTTATGTGACTAAAAAACCAACTGAAATTGAGGTTAGATAAAATAATGGATAATATAAGATAAAATAAATATACCAGTGAAAGTACTGATGGTTTGGATATTATATAATGAGTTTTAAAAGAGCAAAGAGAGTGTTATGATTGTAGTCGTCCTCACAACTAAGTTAATAGAAATAAACCATCATTTATTACATAATAAAGAGATTATTCAAATAAAACTAGTATATTGTACTTCACAGCATAATATTCATTCTACATTCAGTTTTAATAGCAGTCATTATTAGAGTAATCGAACTGTGATGGAACGTAATATAATAAAGAAAACTAGAAAGAGAAAGGGAATAAAAGGAAGTATAGTTTGAGATTGTTTTTATTCAACAAAAGAAAAATAAAAGAAAAATAAGAATTGAAGGTTAAAGATTATTTTGTGTCTACATAACTGCTTATATTTATACTAATGAACCTTGAATCAAAGGAATAAAAAATAACCGTCAAAGAACATAAGTCACAAAATAGTGTTAGTATTCAGATATACATCTTGTTGATTCAAGAGACTAATCTATGGATTATCTACTGGGTGTTATAATGATCTGATTAAGTTTTAAATAAAAAATTTATTGTTTAATCTGAGTGTATGTTCCTGATACTCCACTGTGGAAGGCCTGTCACCCCAAACTACACCCCTTAGATCACAAACGATTTAGGAAGTTACAACGACAATTTTTACAAGATAACTCAAACACACGTCGTAGTGCTCTAAATAACTCTACGCTCCTCTCTCTTTGCAGGTCTACTATATCTATAGATCCTATCCTTTGGTTACCGATGTCCTTTGTTGAACGCAGTCGATACATACGTTGGCGGCTTGGATGGCTCCCAAACGGTTACTCCACTCACCCATCTCATCGACTCACTCGACGACATGCAATCATATGTCTCCAAATGCACTGTCGGTTACAGATGTCTGAAACTATAGAAGATCCCCCGCCCTTCCTTTTAAATCAACTTCCCACCAAGAAACCTGCCTCATCTCATTCCGTCATCCCTTGGCACATTCGATGGTCCTCCATCTGCCTTATCCTTCATGAACTTGACCAGTTACAATATAATAAGCCGATTCTTCCTACCCCACCCAATCCTGGTCAACATCTCTTTGATTGGCTTCCACCGTCTCCTACACTACCTGTATAATTTTTACATTGCACCTATCACACTCTTCTTTTCCTTTACATTTTTCTTCTTGCACCTAAAGAGGTTTTTTTTGTTCCTTATTCCTTGAAACTAATCCGGTCCGGGTAAATTTGAAGTACTTAATAACATCTCATGCTCAAATGGGGTCATGTATTTTTAAATAAAAATTGCTGTTTAATCGTATATAATAGTAAAGCTAGGCTTTGTTAAACCTGAAAAAGGGGAAAAAAGGCTTTATTTTAGTAATAGGGTGCCTTGTAAAATTGCATTATAATAAGGGAGTTTTTTTTTTTTTTTTTTGTAGACATATTTATTAAGCATTCTTCTTTAGCTTAGATACATCTTTATTGCTATGATTATGGGTTATTTTCTTTACTTTATTGTAGATTAGCAAAATAGTAAATAATAAAGAACCCAATGCTTGAGCATCTTCTTGAAGTGTAAGTAACATTGTTAATAGAATATAAACAATAGTAGACCAAAAAGATATCTTTACATCCACAGAAAGCCTTGGCATTGTTAAACGCCATTGTAAACGATCAAGCCCAAGTATTTCTATTATGTAATATTTAAAAAATGAATAGGATAACTGTTTATGGTTTTTTTTTTTTTTTTTTTTTTACCATTCCATAATCCTCCTCCACAACCTGTTAATGTACCACATAGAACTCTAGCGATTATTTTCTTGTTTTCTGTCTTTATTGTTACACCATCTACACCATATTGAACAAGTGAGTATCCCCGATGAAGTCCACTGATAAAAATGAAGATCACTTTTAGCACAGGGAAATTAGTAAAGATAAAGGATATCCATTTAAATACAAATGAATTGGAAAACATCATAATACAATAAATGAGCCTAATAAATGTATATATATGTGTGTATGTATGTGTGTGTGTGTGTGTGTGTTCGATTTTAATTGAACTATTTGATGGTATTACTAATTTTTAGTTTACCCATAAATAAACCATATTTCATCTTTGTAGATTACACTAAAGGGTTCTCCTCTAAGTAACGCAACTGTACATGTACCGGCTGAAGATAAAATGATACATGATATAAATCCTTGTACCCAAGAAATATGTTTAACATTTCCTTCTCCTATTGATGTACGGTATGCATGTATGATGAGTATAGCCTTTACAATTTCTGCTAAAGGTAATTCACTAAAAAAAGGGGGAATAGCAACTTTCAAATTTCTAATGTACTGAATCCCATGTGTTAATTGTTGCAAATAAAAAATGGCATTCATTTTAATAAATATAAAATTAACTGCTAGTGTGTGTGTGGTTTTTATATTTATATAAATTGTAAAATTATTTCTAAAGTAGAAAGAAGCAGTCAATATTTAAAGACAACAACAATGATCGAATGCATCAATAGAATTACTCATGAGTATAATGAACTTTTCTTTTTTTTTTACATTCCATAATAAAAACAGAACATACTAGTAGATTTCGTTCAGATAAATCTTTATAATTTAAAATATGATCTCTATAGATTATTACCATTCAGGTAATTTGAAATTATATATCCTACTATTGAGGGACTGTCTTTTATAGCTTTGTTTGGGCATAGGTCTATTACATTTAAGATTTAAATTATCCTAAAGCACTATTCAAGCTCTTTTCAAACTCTTTAATAATAGACTTTTTAAAATGATATATATATAAGGATGCTGTATTTATTGTTTCTTGAATTATGAAGAAGAGGTACGATTTCTATTAAACTGCGAACTTAGCATATTAAAAATATTTTTAAGACTAAAAGAAGATAACCAGGAAGAAGATACTTGATCTTCTTCTTTAGTAGTAGTATCACTGTTTTCTGCTTCTTCTTTAATAGAAGCAGATTCATCAATTGTTGTTTCAGGAACATGTGTATTTTCAATCATTTCTTCTTCCTTTGAATTATCATCGTTAACCTGTTCTTCCTCTTTACTATCTGCAATTGTATTTTTGTTCTCATCTATCAAAACAGGTGATTCCACTGCTACTGCTACTGCATCTGTATTAACGTCAAGGGCAGAAGTCATAATGATATCTTCTTCTGATTTATCCTCATTCTTGTTAGCTTCTTGACATTGTTTACTTTTTTTTTAAAAAAAAAAGAAATAAAATAAAATAAATAAATATAACATTATAATGCATGTATAACTTACTAGTGATTTGTTAAAGCTTCAGAAGCGAGATTTATAGCTACTTTTTGTTCCTCAGGTGCTTTTCTTCCTGAAATATGACGCTATACTCTGAATATTAATAACAACACAATAATAAAGCAACTAAACTTCATTTACCACTTGCACTTCTTGATCTCTTTCTTTGATTAAATCACGGATTTTATCTACTAAACCTTCATAATTTAAGAAGCTACCTTTACCAGTAATAGCTTCATACAAATATAAATAATGTGCACTATTGTGATTATTACTATATATTATTACCTCTTGGTAAATCTCTACAAGATGTATTTACTATGAAAGGATATTCAATGGCTTTCACTATTTCAATAGCTTTTAATGTTCCCTATACAAACAGGTAAAGAAAATATTAAAATAAAATAAGAGAAAAAAAAAAATTACTATCACTTACCAATACATAAGCATAATCTAAATCTTGCTGGTTTCCCGCATCTTTCACATAAGTTTCACTATAATTGCGTTCGTCATTTTCACCAAAATAAATACCAAAAGCTCCATTTGTTTCATCCATAATGGCCCCAACCCAAATCTGATGAACATTTAGCTTCTAAATAACTAGAGTATTAAGGGAAAAAAAAGGAGGATATTTACCTGAGATGCGGTTGACTTATTTTTTGTAACTATTAACGTTATAAATCAGGATTGTTAATTACAAAAATAAATATATAAAAATATAGCAGATATAAATATATACATATAAATATAAATATATGTATATGTATACCGTATGTCGTATATGTATATGTATATTTATGTATTTACTTTTATCTCCAGTCTTTTTCTTCGTTACTACTTTCTTGTTGGGTTTATTTTCAGCTTTTGTTTCTCTTTTTCTTTTTACTACTTTCTTATTAACAGGATCACTGTCATAAGGAATGAAACTAGGAACGCGATTGTCTTTTAATTCAAGATTAGAGCTCATTTATGCTTAAATTTTTATTTTATAAGTTATAAAAAAAAAAAAAAAAAAAAAAAAATGATAAAAAAAAATTTTTTTTAATTTATTAAACAATAATAAGGAGCAGTAGCATCAGTGTCAGTACTAGGAAATTAAAATTGTAAATGATGTTGCATATACATGTATTATACAAATCATGCTGTAAAATACATTTGTACAAAATCTCGAATCATTATTTATAATTTTAACTTTTTTTTTTTTTTTTTATAAATAGATGTTGCACAATCTTCAAGTTGCTATGGTTGTGTCTTAATAATAAATTGATCTTATTATTTTACTCCACTGTATTATTAATTTTCTTATGTAAAACCCCTGTTAAACATATTTGACTATTATATATATAACCGAGAAAATTTTCAGTTTAATTTTTTTTTTTCTTGGACCATTGTTTGTTTGTTTTTTTTTTAACTTTAATTTTTTTTTATTATTTGTATTAGTCATTAGATTGTAATGGCTTCTTCATTACGTCCATTGCGTTCTTTAGCAACCTGTATGGGGACGCATCAATTCATGCGTCCTGCTGCTATTATCCCCAAGACTCGCGTATCTCCATTCCAATATAGCAATAGATTCTATACCACTACTCCACCTGTCAAAAATGGTGGCAAATTTAGCCCTCTTTTGTGGATTGGTAAATTATCATTTTATTCTCGTCTTTTTTTTTTTTCTTTTTTCTTTTTTTTTTTTTTTTATAAAATAATATTTATATTTAACTATCTGTATTATAGGTCTTGCTTCACTCGGTGGTGCATATTCATATTATCAAAATCAAAGAGCTATCAACATTGATGCTAGTCTTGATCAAGATAAAAAGCCTACTGAACCTAAAAAGGAATTAAATACAAACGGACCTTCAACCCCAGCACCTACTAATAAACCTGACAATACAAAGAAAACTGCTGCTGAGAAAAATATTGATTACCAACAAGTATATAATGATATTGCTGAATTATTAGATTCAAATCCTGAGTAAAGTTTTAGAGTTATTATTATTATTATACATGTGTATGTATTCATATGTTTCTTCTTTTTTTTTTTCTGATTTTTAATAGATACGATGATGGTTCATATGGTCCTGTTCTCTTACGTCTTGCTTGGCATTCATCCGGTACTTATAATGTTAAAGATGGCTCAGGTGGTAGTAATGGTGGCACTATGCGTTTCAAGGCTGAATCCTCTCATTCTGCTAATAATGGATTGGAAGTTGCACGTGATTTACTTGAAAAACATATTAAACCAAAATATCCTGAATTAAGTTATGGTGATATGTATACTCTCGGTGGTGTAGTAGCAGTTCAAGAACTTGTAAGTTGCGAATTAAAGAGATATAGAATATATATAGAGAAAAAAGGCCCATTCGATTAATTCTCCTTTTATTTTTTATTATTATTATTATATTTATATACATATATATATGTATATAATAGGGTGGACCTGATATCAAATGGAGACCTGGTCGTAGAGATCAAGGTGAAAATATGTGTACACCTGATGGTCGTCTTCCTGATGGATCTAAAAAGGCTGACCATGTTCGTGATATCTTTTATCGTATGGTATGTAATGATGAATAAGTTTATATATTATTATTATATATGCTAAACTAGGGTTTTATTTTTATATATATTAGGGCTTTAATGATCGTGAAATTGTTGCTTTGACTGGTGGACATGCTTTGGGTAGATGTCATCTTGATCGTAGTGGTTATGAAGGACCATGGCAAGAAGCACCTACTTTCTTTACAAATGAATACTATAGAGCTATTACTACTCGAGAATGGGTTAAGAAGGATCTTCCTAATGGTAACTGGCAATGGAGTGATAAGAATAATCCTGATATTATGATGTTACCTATTGAAATTGCTATGCTTGAAGATGAAAAACTTAGACCTTATTTCGAACTTTACGCTAAAGATGCAGAACAATTCTTTGAAGATTTTGCTAAAGCATTCAAGAAATTGATTGAACTCGGTGTCCCTTTTACTGGTGAAGAGAAAGAATATGTCTTTAAGAGGGTTAATGTTTAAACCGTTTCTATTAAGGAGATCAAGTGATATAATAATATAATAAATGCATTCAATAATTTATGATAAGGGGTAAAATGAAAATCTAACTTTTAATTGGCTGTAACTCTCAATACAAGATATTATGCAAAGTATAACAATAACTTATATTTCTTTATACTGTCAAAGAGAATAATGAATCTTTAATAAATAGTGCAAAACTATTAGAAAGTAACGTGTATATATAAATAAGATATATAAACTTGAAAAAATAAACAAAAAAAAATAAACAAAAAAAAAATTAAAATTAAATCCTATTACTTAATCTTATAAAAAAAAATGAAGAATATAATTCTACTTATTTTGCTTTCTATCCTTGGAACAAATGCATTTTGTATATACAATAACATTGAAAAGGGCGCAGATGGTACAGTTACAAAATATTGGTTAAGACAACAGCCTTATAATGCTGGTCCCAATTATTTCTCGTAAGTTTATTAGTTAAAAAAAAGTTCTAATATTATAGTATTTACTTTCCCCCCCCTTTATTAGGCGTTTTGCAAATTACAATTTAGCCAATGGCGAGAAAACATGTTGTGCTTACACAAACACGGATTGCTGTAGATCTGGAAAAATTGATGATGAACTCTACATGGTTGTAAGTATTTAATTATTATTATTTTCCTTATTCTTCCTCCTAATCTATGAAATCTATAATATTACAGGCTGCAAGAACTACCGGCACTATGACCTTCCCTCCTCTCGTTATCAGTTTTCCCTCGGGTGGTTCGATTGTGTTTAATGGTGACGCAAATCCAGCAACCGAGAAGATCAAGGTCTACAACCCTGATGGTTCACCTTATGGCTTTAAATTCAGAGTCGACGATCAAGCTGGATATACATAGGGATTATATCTGATTAGAAGAGAAAAAAGACTCTATTCTTTAATACTTAACTTATTCTATTTACTGTTATATTAAACTATGAATTATACATAGATGATTATTTATTTACTTGATGTAAAATATAAAAATAAACCATATTTAAAAAAAAGAAAAAAGGTTACCAATAGGTTTTAGAGATTAGTCAGTGTTATCCAATAAAAAACATTGATATAGGAGATCACGATTATTACATAATTAATGCATTTATATTAATAATAAAATTAAGCTAGATATTTATTCTACCATAGCTATACTTAGTAGTAAATAGTTTATTTATATAATAGTGTTTATTTTCTACAGAATAAATAATACACGTACATATATACTAGTAGAATGAGCAGGTTTTATTATACTATGTGAAAAAAAGGAAACATATATAGATCACGCTTAGTCAATTAAGCAGGTATATTTATTTATATGTTATATAATAATAATAAGAATAATAGGAAAACATTCAGAAATTACCCGCCTGCGATTACTCGTTCTTTATTACTAATAGCAGGGCTACCCTAGCATTTTTCTCCTTTTAGTTATTTTGTTTGACCTGCGAGTCTAATCTAAAAAAAAAAAAAAAAAAAAAAAAAAAAAAAAAAAAGAGAGAGAGAGAGAAAGAGAAAGAGAAAGAGAGAGATGATTTAAAGCAATATTTCTTTTTTAGTGCGAAAGAAAAAAGCAATAGTGCTGTTAAAAACACGAAATTTAGAATATCATTTCATCTATTATTTTGATAACAGTAATTTTCATTTTTTTTTTTTAAAGAATAATGCAAAATATTCACATGATTGTTAAAAAAAACAGTTCGATCCGGAATACATCATGTGTTTGTTATGCATTAATTCTATAGATGGATATGAAAAAAAATCTTCTATCAGTGCCAATAATACAGCTGTTCCAAGTATAGAAAGCCTTTTATTATATGTACCACCCAAGGCCTAACAAAAGAAGGTTCAGGTTAAATATTTCTCCAGTGAAGCGATCCAAATAAAATTATTGTACGATAATTCCTTTTTTTTTTCATTTTATCAAATGCTTATATTTAATTTTGTCACCTTATTCATATTACTCCTTTTCAAATATCGTCAGTTATTAATTATTACTTTATCTATGATATATTACCAAAATTATTCTTCATAATTTACTTCACTTTATTATTAACTATAATAATTTCGTATTGAAAACATATAGATATCACATTGAAAGAAATGTTATTGAAATCATCATCTCATCTTTTTTTTAATTAATTTTGTATTTTGGTATTTAAACTTATTTACATCTGATAAAGAAGTATATTTTATGTATTCCAGCTATGGTACTAGCTTTAATTACAACAATCTATATTATAAATACATTTATGTAATTTAACCCTCATATTCAATATATTATACAGACATAGACACCAATAAATGTATGTATCTTTCTTTAAATAATATTAAGATCTATCATCACTAGTTGCACGAGTGTTCCCGAATTAAGATATATAAGAGCAATAACTATGGAAATAGTATATTTAGCTGGATCAAGCTATATATTTAAACATCTTTAATCAGCAAGAATAACTGTCATAGTTGTAAGACTTGTAACTTAATTCAATAAGATAAATAGTCATAATAAAGCATATAGTGCACTTGTATAATAATTTTGTGTATATTTACTGTTGTATAAATAATTAATAAAAGTCCTACATCTAAAAATATATTTTCTTCTATTATTGTTCTGCTGAATATAGATTTATAAAGATAACTTTATATAAGTTAAACTAGGGTAAACTAAGAATAATAAAATACACGTAATAATTGATTCCACTCAGAATAAACATGTTAGTTATAAAAATAAATATATACAAAAGACATGGATCTACATCTATAATAACTCTTAGTAATCATCCTATAATTATATTATCAAATACAATTTGTTATATTTTTATCTTCTTATTACTCATCATCTTTATCCACAAAATATATAAATGCTTTTACACTATTAACCCTTATTATATATACTTGAATTGAATTATACTTAGAATTGAATTAATTCATTTTTTATCTTAATAAACTTATTGACAAGTCTCAACATACTTTTTCTGTCCGTTTTCTTTTATTTCTCTTTTATTTCCTTTATTTATATTTTTATTATTTAACTTGCCTAAACCACAACATTTGAATCTTTAAGTATTTTTGTAAATAAAGTAACCCGTGAAAAAAAAATTGAGCTTCCTAGGGTACTTATTTAAAAATTGAATAATAATATAATTTATAGTGATCACGGCTACCATAAAATAACTTATTTTTTTTAAAAAAAAAAAAAAAAAAAAAAAAAAAAAAAAAAAAAAAAGTGTAACTGTAATGAGAAAGCGTAAGAAAATTCGATGCCAACAAATTGGTGAAATAATGGGTGGATTTAGGAATTTCCATTAATTTTATTGGTCAGTCGGAGCTTAAATATATCAATATCGAATATAATTGATATAATGAAAAAAAAACCAACAAGAGCTTCTATGGCGCAATTGGCTAGCGCGTCTGACTGTTAATCAGGAGGTTGGTGGTTCGAGCCCACCTAGGAGCGTTTCATTTTTTTTCAATTTTCATCCCTTTCCTGCCTGCAATTTTTTTTTTTTTTTTTTTTTTTTTTTTTTTTTTTTTTTTTTTTTTTTTTTTGTTGAAAATAACTATTCTTTTGCAATAATAATAATAAAAAGGTAATAATTTTTTTAAAAGGAAGGATAAAGTAGCTTCTTTTTTTTATAAATGTTTAGTAATAGGTAGTAGTGATATTGTTATTGTCTAATTAGTGTTGATAACAAAAATATTTCTTTATTTTACTAAACTATATTTATTACTTTTTATATCTTTTGCATTGTTATAACAAAGTAAATTATAATAGTTATACTAAGCTGGTTATAATAAAAAAAATATATGAGATAATGTAAAGCTGTTTATTGTTGAAGAAAGTATAATAATACGGAAATAGTTTAAGTATAACGCGTCTTTAAATTTAAAACTAATAATAATAATAATAAATCTCACAATAATAAATTTATTAAATAATTACTTTATATTATTATCACAACTAATACGATAAAACTGTCAATTACATATATATTGAATGAGGAAAGAAAATTAATTTATTTTAGGTATGAAAAATGACAGATATTTTATTTATCTAATATAAAAGTTCAAGTTGAGCTGGCCTTGCCTTTAAAGAGGATGTATTTCTTATAAGAACAACCATCTTTACAGAACGATTTTGCCTATTTTATCAATAAGAAAAAAAAAGTTTATTAAATTGATTGATTACTATAGAATGACAATGATAATAATAATAAAAAAAAAACTTACGATTTATCTATGGATTTAAGCTTTTTTAATCCACTCATTGTACAAGCACCTATGCCAAAACCATAACCAAGACTTAAAGAAAAATTACCGTTTGTTATATAACCTATCTGTTGTTGCTTTGAAGGTAATTCAAATGACTTATATATATATGGATCAGTTGTAAATTGTTAAGACCTTTGTAATCTTATATGTCTAAAACATACCTTATCTACATCAGTATCTAATTCTAAAAATTCCTTCATCTTTCTTTTACTTTTTTTTAAAGGTGATGATTTTTGACGAATACGATATGTATAATATTGATATTCCTCAGGGTCTTCTAACAAATAAATCATAGCATTAACTAAAGGCTTTCCACGGTCAATATATTTTACACGAATTTTAATGAGTAGGTCATCCATATAAAAATCCGACAAATGCAATGACGGATCTAGTCCTCGTTGGCGTATTAATGCTTCTAATGTTGATTGGTAGTTTTGTGTTGTTGAAGAATCTAAAAGAGATAACACTAAACGTTCTCCATTTATCAATGAATATCTAGGACGTGCTGACAAATGTTCCTGATTTTCTTTTCCTTCTTCAATAACATCCATACGATCTACTGTAGATAAACTTTCAAATGCGCATTCAAATGGATGGTCAACTCCACGTTTAGCATAGTTAACACGTTTTGCAGGAGGGCGCCTCTGCCAAACGTTTTCTGCTGCCTTTTGAACCATCTTACGATGAGCTTCAAAGGCTCGTGTACCTGGATAATCTTGTGGAAAACAAGGATAACCACTTTCAAAATGCATAGCATGCACATCTTCATATCCAGCTACACGGGCTCCTGCAAATACAAATGATTTCCAAAATGCAAGCCCAAATCCACGGGGAATAATTAATGTCCATCCTTCTACAAACTCATGTGAAGATAGAGGTTGGGGTGATTGATTATTATAGATTGGTCCTCCTCGCTGAATTAATAAAAGGGGAATTTGACTATCTTCTGGTGTAGCTTCTAGTTTAGTACCTGGTATTAAGTTCTTTTCACGACGTATATTCAATCCATAATCAGATATTTTATTATCAAACAAGGATTGACGCAATTCTTTATTCCAAATAGTTGTTTCCGCTGCATCTGATGGCCATTGATCCAAAATATGCTGAATATTTTTTTGATTCTCATTAGAAATTGTGTTAGTCCTTGGTGGTACTTTTTGAGGGAATCTAAATGTTATTCAACTATTAGTTTTTTTTTTCTTTTTCCTTTTTTTTTTCTTTTTTACTTTAATCGAGGATCTTGAACAACAAGACCAATAACAGTTCCAGGAGACATTGAACAAGAAGAACGGAGCTCTTTTAATCTATTCCATACATTGTTGCCCTTGATGGATTCATCGGGAATAGGATCAAGAATAGTCTGTAATAAAGCTGTTGATCGTGGACCAGTCAATTCAAATCGTAAAATGTCATCACGCAAGTCGTTTAACTGAATATTGGTTGTTTTTGTTTCTTTAATTGCCATTTTTAAATATATATTGGCCTCATGAACTGCAGAAGGATGAATCCATAGCCAGATTGTATCAGTCGTCTTTGGTTTCCATAAAAATGAAATTGGACAAATAAGTTTCAATGGGTATCCTAAATACTCATATAAATGAGTATATCCAATCCTTTTACCGCTAATATACCTAACCAAAACCAAAATATAAATATTATACATTTGGCAAACAAAAAGTATGTGGTGTATAGATATACCTTTCACTTCCAACAGAAGATAGTCCAGCATCTGTCATTGTATTTAACACTTTAATGATATCGTTTTTATCACCCTTTAACTCAATACAAGCCATATAAGATGCATCATGTATAATTGAAAGACGAGTAAATGATCGATATGTAACACGGATTGATTTTGTGTTTGGACGTGCTGCAATTCGATGACCCCATATATCATTCATTTTCATTCTTTTTGTATGCCACATGTGAGTTTCTAACCATTTTTTTGATTCTATAAGAGAGTATATGAGTAACTACATACATACATACATACATATATATATATATATATATTAAAATGATTGCATCATATTTTGTTTATTTACTTTGACGTCTAAGAAATTCTTCTACTGTATTTCTAGGCGTTTTGATCTTTTTAATCTTTTTACGTATCAATGGAGCATTAGGTGCTGAACAGTAAGCCTAACAAAAAAAAGTGTTTAATATATATGTACCATTTAATCAATAATATGCATAATATTACTTCTTTTGCTGCCTTTGCTCTTAATCTAGCAGGGAGCCTATTTATATTATGGCTTGCTGCACGACGACGAAGGCCTCGAGGAAGTGATTGAAAAGCAAGTTCGTTAAGTGCATAACTATTTTTTTTTAAAAAAAAATAAAGTATTAAATTACTGTAATATTAGCCATTCTTTATATAATTACCTAGCTCTTTTAATGGCTGTTTGCATTTCATTAATCTCCGTTATACGCGCCAACGCATATCTATCAGCTTCAATTGGCCCAGTTACTCTTGGTATGTTCTCAGCTATAAAGAGTATGTATTTTGACGATTAACTTTTCAATTTTTCTTTTAAAAAAAGAAAAAAACTTGTTTATACTAAACATTACTGAGGCTATTGTCTGTTTTATTATGTGTTCCAATTTGTCGAATTGACTTATTTCTTTCTACATGTAAAATCCAAATGTTAACATGAAGTTGAATCGATCGATTTCAAAAAAAAAAAAAGAAAAAATACCTCTTCTTTTTTGTTTTCCAGAGAGATTGTTATCATTTGTTGATTTTGAAGTAGCTGAACTTACATTACTCAATACTTCTGAACCTTCTCTACTGTTAGGCTTGGATGACATTACAATGAATGATTAATGTAAATTAAAAAAAAAAAGAGCACATTACAGTCACGAAGATCAGAAATAATAATAATAATAAAAAAAAAAAAAAATTCTTGAAAAAGTCAAATTGTTGTGCCTTAATTTTTATTGGTTAAAGCATTTACTTGCTTTTTTGTGTGCAGATACTTTATTGGCTGCTAAAACTAAAAATTAATTTATAAATAAACGCTTTACTTTTCCCTTTTTCTTCTTGACAAACCAAAAAAAATATAAAAGAGGAGAGAAGATAAATAGCAACAGCAACAATAGAAGGAAACCGAGTCTTTCATTATGGTGTTTTTATATTTTATATCTATTATTTTTATTACAGTGATAGCTTTAGTATGTAACAAGCATATAATTGCCTTTTAAGCAGACAATTTATAGTTCCTTATTGTCCTTTTTTTTTTTTTTTTTTTTTTTTTTTTTTTTTTTCAAATAGCTATTTGGGTTTTTATTATTTTGTTCGCCCAAGCCAAGAAGTAGAACAGAAAATGAAAAATATTTTAGAAATGCAAAGTCCTCTAAACAGTTGCTGCTACCAAGTCTATTTGATAAAGCTAGTGTGAGTTTATCGTGTATTGTACCTGCATTTGATGAAAGTAAGCGATTACCGAAAATGCTAGAAGAGACAGTCGATTATTTAGAAACAGTTAAAAATAAAGATACCACGTTTAGTTATGAAATTATTATTGTTGATGATGGTAGCAGAGATAATACTTGTGAAGTAGCCATGGCTTTTGCCAAGAAAATGCCTCATGTTGATATTCGACTTCTTGTTCTGGATAAAAATAGAGGAAAAGGGGGTGCTGTCACTCAGGTAATATTAAAAGGGATAATAATAATAAAAAGGCAATGTTAAGTGGACAAAGCTTTGTTAATATCAAGTAATAATAAAGGGAATGTTATCAGCTCGAGGCGAACTATGCTTAATGGTAGATGCTGATGGAGCAACTAAATTCTCAGATCTTGGTAAACTTTTAAAAGAAATGGATCGAATCAAAAAAGATGATAAGGGAGTTGTTATTGGTTCTCGTTCACATTTAGTTACCACCGAAGCTGTTGTTAAGGTAAATACATATGTCACTTGATGTATGCATACACACACAAAAAAAAAAAACTAAATTAGGGATGATTAGCGATCTTTTATTAGGAATTTTTTAATGCGTGGTTTTCACACATTAGTCTACATTTTTGGTATTCGTGGTATTGAAGATACTCAGTGTGGATTTAAGTTATTTACTCGTAAATCAGCTCAAATTATATTCCCTAATATGCATGTAGAAAGATGGATTTTTGATATCGAATGTCTCATGATTGCTCAAATTCAAAAAATGCCCATTTCTGAAATTCAAGTTACTTGGCATGAGATTGATGGATCTAAAGTTAATTTAATGGTTGATTCAATGAAAATGGCTGTTGATTTATTACTTATTAGACTTAATTATGTTTTCGGCTTTTGGTCTGTAAATACTAAGAAATTCAAATAATAAATGTGTATGATTATATAATTGCGCTTAACTGAAAAATAAACGTTTTTTTTTTTATTTCTTTTATTTTTTATTTTTATTTTTATTTTTTATTTTTATTTTTTATTTAAATAAATAAATAAAAATATGTCTATCACGATTAACGCTATTGATAAAGAATCTATTCATAAAATTTGTTCAGGGCAAGTAGTACTTGACTTGGCTACTGCAGTAAAAGAATTAGTAGAAAATAGTATTGATGCTGGCGCTACCTCAATTGGTACAAGATAGAATTAATATGCCACTTTAGTAGACTGAATCTAACATGATTACTTTCACATGTAGATGTCAATTTCAAAGAAAGTGGTATCGAGCGAATTGAAGTAATTGATGATGGATCTGGTATTGATCCAGCTAATTATGAAACTCTAGGTAAAATGTTACAACAACAACAACAAAAAAAAAAAAAAAACTATGGTAATAATAATTTATAACTTTTTTTTTTTATAATGGTAGCTCTCAAGCATTATACTTCCAAATTGAATAGTTTCGAAGATTTAGAAAAAGTACTTACGTTTGGTTTCCGAGGGGAAGCACTTAGTTCATTATGTGCACTATCTCAACTGACTGTTATTACAGCTACAAAAGATCAAGCACCAATGGGTATCAAGCTAGAATACGATAGAAATGGTATTTTGATCTCTAAAACACCTGTTTCACGAACTGTAAACACCAAATCATAAAAAAATATACGTATATAATCTAATATATTTGTTTATCTAGAACGGTACAACTATTCAATTATCTAATATATTTCATTCTTTACCTGTGCGATTACAAGAATTCAAAAGAAATATTAAGCGAGAATATAGCAAGGCATTGACTTTTTTACAAGCATATTCAATCATATCAGTAAATACACGTATATCTGTATCGAATCAAACAGGAAAGAGGTAGATTTTATTACAACTTCCTTCTATAAACGTATATAAATAAATATTTTCATCTTTTTATATAGACCAAGTATGAAAATCATGTCAACGACAAAAAATAAGGAAATCAGTGCAAATATTTCAAATATATTTGGAGCAAAGTTAGCATCACAGATTATACCATTTAAAGTAGATTTAGAGCCAGTTCTTGGGAAAGAAGGATCTTTAGAGGGTTATATCTCAAAGCCAGAATGGGGGCTTGGAAGAAATAGTTCTGATCGACAATATTTCTATATTAATGGTAGACCATGTATACTTTCCAAGGTGAGAGCATTTTTTTTTTAAATCAATAACTCTTTGGTTAACTTTTTCTTTTTCTTTTCTTTTTAATTATTAGATGGCGAAAACATTTAACGAAATATATCGTATTTTTATTTCTAATCAATATCCTGTTGTTATTGCTAATTTTAAAATACCTACAGATGCGTATGATGTTAATGTAAGCCCAGACAAAAGAACAATTTTTATCCATCAAGAAGCTAAGATTGTGGATGCCATCATGAATCAGCTAAAGGAACAGTTAGAACCGAGTCGATCTACATTCCAAATTAACGCACTTATGTCTTTAGCTACATCTAATGAAACGCCTATATCAGAAACTAAAAATCATAACAATGCAGATGATGAACAGTCAAATATAATATCGCCATTAAGAAACACAGTTAATAACCTATCATTGTTATCATCTTCACCAGCTCCAGCACTACGCTCTTTGCCGTCACTAAAAAGTTTTACTAATTCAGGCTCAATCACTAGGAAAAACAATAATGAAAGCATTTCAAAATATAACAAGCCAATAAGTATAAAACGATCATACGGTACTAGTACAGCAACAATAAATCCTTATATAAGCAAAAAGTCCAAAATAGATTCAGTTATAGATATAGATAATGCAGAAGAAGACAAAATGGAAGATGTTGAAACATCTGATACTAGTTTACTCAAGATGCAAACAACGAAAGCACCTGAAGTAGACACTAAAATAGAGGAAATGGAATTTGACACACGAGAATATGTGGAAACTGTTACTGGTATTAAATCATATAGTGGATTATGGAAAACAGTAGGACGTATTTTGACCATTAAATCTAATACGTGCTTTGACTATTTGAAGGAAAATAGCAATACGATTGAAGAAAACTCTAGCTTTATTTCAACATCAGAAACTATTGAAAATGCAGGAATAACAAATACAGCTGATAACGAGAAAGCAACTAGAGCATTAAGCCGTGTAATTCATAAACCTGATTTTGCTAGAATGAAAGTAATTGGGCAATTTAACCTTGGTTTTATAATAACGATATTGGATAATCAAGATCTTTACATTATAGATCAACATGCTTCAGATGAAAAATATAATTTTGAAATATTACAGCGAACTACACAAATTAAGGGTCAAAAATTAATTAGGTAAATTTTTTATTTATCCTTAAAACCCTCCTCCTTTTTATTAAATATGCCATTTAGTTCGCATGTTTTAGATTTAACAGCAGCTGAAGAACATATCGTCATGGATAATCTTGATATTTTTAAAGCAAATGGCTTTGATGTACAAGTATTGCCTGATAATGAACCTACAAAACGTATTTGTGTCATTTCTCAGCCCGTTAGTAAAAATACAATGTTTGATAAAAAGGATTTTAGTGAAATTATATTTTTAATTAATGAACATCCTGGTGAAATGGTTCGTTGTAGTCGTAACAGAGCTATGTTTGCATCTCGAGCATGTCATAAGGCAGCTCGTATTGGTGATAGTTTAAACAAAAGTCAAATGATAAAGGTAACGAAAACGAAAAGTAAATAAATTTTTATTTTAACCTTTTTTCTTTTTTTTTTTAAGATTGTTCAACATATGGGCGAAATTGATCAACCTTGGGTAACTAAAAAAAAAAAAAAAAAAAAAAAAAAAGACCTGCATTAACTTATCTATTTTAGAATTGTCCCCATGGCCGCCCCACCATGCGTCATTTATTAAGTCTTTCGCATCATAAACAATTACATACAAAACAAAAGCATACTTTATCGTTCACAGGAACAATTCCTCTATTTAAAGAATAAAAATAGGTTTATTTTTTCCAGAAAACTGACTTTTGTATTAAATTATTGTAAGCAGACATAGGCAGATTTAAAGCGCTGTTTAATGGCTGAATTCCTGGTTCTTGTAAAAGTGAAAGGACTGCAACACCCATATAAGAATGCAATAAATCTAAACAAAGGAAAAATATAACTACCTAATCTTTTTTTCATATATCTCTGTTTTACCTGGATATGAGTCTGGATCTTTACCAAATCCACCTAATTTAAACTGACAGTCGATTAAAAAATCCTTTAATTTTTCATGTTGAACCATATTAAACGAGTTCAGCATATCTAAAGAAGCACCAATCCAAAAACCATAACAAACATCTTGTAATTTATTAGGTCTACCCTGAAATCCTCCACCTGATGTTTGACGGAAAAGACACCACTCTATTAATTTTTGCTTATTTACAATTCCATCTTCCAATTTATTCATTAAAGCTAAAGCTGCCACGCCACAAAAAGTTGATCCACCATGAGCTTCTTGTTCAGGACATTGTGCCATAGCATATTCATAGGACTAAAAAAAAAAGTTAAGGGAAGGGGTCATAAATTAAATATATATTTTCTGATCTACCTGTAGCTGCTTAATATGTTCAACTGTTTTATCTATATTTATACCGGACCAATCATTAAGAATGTAAGAGATCGAGCAGGCACAATATATAAATCTAACATCCCTTTCTAAACTTTGAAAACTAGGGGCAATACTATAAAGGAGAATTAGTTGTTTTAAATATAGATTTTTTTTTTTAAAGTTATATTACCTTCCATCTTCTTGTTGTAACAAACTCAGAGTTTTTATGATGGCATCCTTATTTACACCTGAAAGGTCATCACCTAACAACAACAAATTCGATAAGGCAGTATATGTGTTTGCTATATGACTAGAATCATAGTATTGAAATGGGCATGTTGTCTGATATACCACATATAAATATATTTATTCCTTTTTTTTTTTTTTTTTTTTTTTTTTTTCGAACGAAACCACTTACTGCATTTGGTTCAAATTTTCTTCCTGACCAAGATGAACCTCTAAATCCACAATAAGCTTCGTTAGCATCAGGAATTTCCCCTGTTGGTAATACTTGTTGAGCATATATCCAATCAATCCAATCCTTCTTATTTTCTGCTGACACATTGGAATCAAGCTCGCCTAATAGACTTAAAGCACCTAAACAAAAAAGGCAAGTGTCATTCTTATTTTAACATTAGAAGTAAATTCAACAATAAGTTCTTCTTATTATAATCTACCTGTTGGTCTCGGTTTGTGTATAGTGAGTAGGTAACATAGTAAGATTGGTTTTGAAATATTTTACAAGATCCTTCTTAGAAATGGATCTTACATTACTTTTTTCAGATCCCATTATTTGCAAAGACGCTGTTAAACTCGTGTTTTGATGAAGAAAAGAAAGTTAAATTATTTTTAATTTTGCTCCGAAAAAAAAAAATACAGTAATTTTTCTTTCGATTAATATTTCGCATAAAATACAATCAAGCAATTCATCAGAATTACTCAAGTGTGCTATATTCCTTTATACATTAAAAAACGATTATAATTAAATGGAAAAAAGACTTATTTTTACTTAATTGTAGTCCAATGTCCATTACGATTAAAAATAACATTTTGGCTGTATTTATAGTTCAATTTGATGTTCATAAAGGAAATGTTATTGAATGGCAATATCCAAATGGTAAATAAATTGTACATACATACATACATACATATATATATGTATATAATATAACTAATTAAGTTGTAAATATGAAAATATAGATGTCGATTTAGAAGGTGTAGAGTATCAAGCTATTTGTAGTGGTTTGCATAGAGTAGAGTCAGATATTATGTAAGAGGCAAAATAACATTCTATACTGGTAAATATCTCAGTTTTTTTTTTATATAGTTATTTTTACCGTCAAGATAAATATGGAATTAGTGTCTTTAGAAATATAGCAACAAATTCTATTGAAGAGAGAGGTGCTTGTATGAAGGCTATCGGGCTTCTTGTAAAACCAACGGAACATACCGATTTATGCGGCGAAGTTTGGAGTCATGCCCCTTTTCTAAAAGAGGAATTGATGTATGTAATAATTGTATTCTATAATAACACTACTGAATATTTTCTATTAGTAAACATATGGATTCCTCTTCAGAAGCTACTATTGATCCTAGACGATATGACTGTTTAATAGAATATTATACTCGTCATCAAATGAAAAGGGAATTCATAAATAAGGCAAACAATAGAACATATAGTGCTCCGAGTATATCAAGCTCAATTGACAATAGTAGCGTCAACTATAGTCTTCGAAAGATATCAATACAAAATGAAGAAAGACAAGAAAACCATAATATTTTATTTAGTATGGATTCTTCTTTTCCTGATTTTGTTCAGCAATTAGGCCCGAATATATTTGTCTTATGGAAAGCAGCATTATTAAGGAAAAGAATTGTATTATTAAATATGCCGCCAATGGAAGCTACTTGCAAATATGGTATTTGCAAATAATTATTATTCATTATTATTAAGTGTAGCTTATTCTGTCTCTTTTTCTGTCTAGTATATAATATTCATCAACTAGGACAGATACCAGTTCAATTTCAAAATAATAATAATATTCGCCCTTTATTTACTATAGGCGTTAATGATATACCTCAACTTGAAGAAATGAATCATCAAAGCTACATTGCATGTAAAATTGCATATATATATATATACATATAACTTGATTTATATATATACATATATGCTTATATAGCTAATACGTACTCATTCATAGGTACATCTGATTCTATATTCCAATCAAAAACAAATTTATATGATTTATTAGTTAGGTTACCACAACAAACAGCCTCTTTTGCTCACTATCAACCGCAAATCAAATCTATTTCTATGGCAACTGAACATAATTCAGCCGATTTAACAAGATTTAAAATCTTATGGTCATTATTATCACCCAATATTCCCTGGTCTCAAGTGATAGATAAAGAACCTAAAGGTAGTTTCAACATGGTTTCTACTTTATTCACAGGCATATGTTACTGGCTTTATGAAGAAAATAGATTAGATCATTATTCTTTCATGCCTACCCTTGCAGGTTGTAATTGGCAAAATTTGTTTGTTGGATCGAATATTAGAAGAGGCCGTTTATATATATCCGAGGAAGAAAACAGATTATTATTAATGCATAATAATGAAGAAGATACAACTGAAATTAATCACAACGAAATATACCATGCCGTGAATAAAGATATAGCTACAAAAGAAATTATTTTAAGGTACAAAAAAAGAAAAAGATATATGTATTGTTATATTAAATTTACATGTATTTCTATTTAGATTCTTCCATGACTTAAATTATTTCTTACTTGTCAAGTTACAACACATTTTATCAATGCGTGAAGAAAATGGAACTCACAATCACTTAATTATGCTTTATCCAAAAGATATGGTACAATTAGGACTAGACCCTCAACATGATGCTTCATTTATCATAGAGCTTGCTCAGCTCTATTTTAACAAAAGAGTTCAAGTATTTAGTTGGAGACATCTGTGTTATATCAGATCATGTTGCTGTTAAATAAATAACTTTATGTTATAAGTATTTGCTTACAACGCCATAAATCAATAGCCAGTCGTACTGTTTCTAAACATTTAGGTACACCTAACATAGTAGTTGAAGGTGGCAGTTTAGCTCTAATAGTTTCAATCTGCTCTTTGGACCAGAATTGCTGCATATAGTAATATGGTACTTGTTGTTGGCCTTCTAACTTTATATGAACATCATTTATATTTGAATCTAGTATTAAAACACATTGGTAATTTGTGAGTGATGTTCTCTGTTGCTGTAAAGCATTCATTGAAAACGTATCATAAATATGAATAGGATGTTTTGTAAATTCCAAAAAAGTCTGCTTCTTTAACATATTTTCTGTATGCTCTATCATATCTTTTCTAAAAGCAATTGAATTACTTCTAAAAAGACTCTTGTAAGCTGTAGGACATAAATTAAGTGAATTGAAAATTATTCAGCTATATGTGTACATTTATTACCTCCTTTTTCTAGCTCATTCAAAATTTTTCTATCAAGCTTTACATAATATCCAAATCCTTGCTTTGATGCTCCTATTGTTGGGAAGGCCCAATAAAGCTTTGTTTGCGGATGCCAGGCAGTACTGAATCGAAGTAGTAATTCTAATTTGCTAAGGTTAACAATATAATTAAAATAATTTATATTTTGCTCATCCTTACCTGAAGGAAGCATACGACCAGAAAAAGAACAATATCTTAATGGCGATGATAATATAGCCGCTAAATATAAAGCATGTTAATATATTTTATATAAATGCTAATATAATACTAATGAATACCGTGAGGGCTTGTTACTAATTTCGCTTCTATTGAATTAGGCGATTGTTTTATAGTTTGACATAATTTGGATTTACTCGGCTTTTCATCTCTATAATTAACTTTTGTTTTCAAATCTTTAATTATAGCTGCAATGGTTCTTTTTGACATTTTTAAGTGAAGAGTAAGGGGAGGAGGGCTTAATTATGGCAATATTATATTTTTTAAAACTCCTTATTTTTTTATTTTTATTTTTATTCATATTTGTATTGATATTTTTTTTTTTTTTTTTTTTTTTTTTTTTTTTTTTTTTCTAACATTTAAACCATGCTGGATACAGAAGAGGAGAAAAGAAGATTTCAGATTGAACTTGAATTCATCCAATGTTTATCTAATCCTTGGTATTTAAATAGTAAATCAAACATTTCATTAAACATTTATGAAATTAAATGAACTGAATTTACAATTTATTCGTATAAATGTACATTCATAGATCTTGCACAACAGCAGTATTTTAAAGATCCAGCATTCCTTAATTATTTAAAATATTTGCAGTACTGGAAAAAACCAGAATATGTAAAGTTTGTCGTGTAAAGTATACAAGGATGTAATAATGGAATAAGCCTGTTAATAGTAGATATATATATACATATAGCTATCCACATGCTTTATATTTTTTAGATTTGTTACAAAATGCTCAGTTTAGAGATTATATAAGCACCTCAGAAAATACCCAAGAAATGCATCGCATGCAATATTATCACTGGCAGTACTTACGTAACCCACCAAAAGTAAATACAACAACTGTTGATGAAGTCAAAGAAGAAATAAACAAATAAAATACATTCATGTATTTTATTAAAAAGAGAAAAACATAAAAAACATAGAAGAAAAAAAAATAAAAAAAAAATAAAAAAAAGAAAAGAAAATAAAGTAAAAGAAAAAAAAAAAAAGAAAAAAGCAAAATAAGGCTGTGGACTCCTTGTTAATTAGTGGTAGTTAGAGGAGTTGAAGGTAAACATGAAGAAGTAGAAGTAGATGAAGATAAACCTTTTGCTGTAATTCTAGTATTACTACGCTTTAAAGCCATAGCAGTCTTCCTTGCTTGTTTTTTTTCTTCCCTTAAGGCTAAACGTGCTTTAGCTCTTCTTTCTTGTCGTGACAACGGCTTACTATTAGTATTTATTTTATTACTATCATGATTTATGGTACTGTCAATCGTAGTAATAGGTAGCACTTTACTAGTAATAATAGGCTGTTCTTCCAACTTTTCTGTAGAGGACGAAATTATTTCTACCCAATCTCCTTCAACAGTTGTAGTTGTTTCCTCATATCTCTGCTGTTGTTCATAACTATTAATAAATGCTTGTTGTTGGACGTTATTACCATTATACCAAGAAGACAACCAAGCAGAAAACATTTATTATTTGTTTAAAAAAAAAAGAGATATTTATTTAACTTCACAACCACAGCTTTAAGAAAATAAAAATAAAAAAGATAATATGTATACTTTTATATAAATGTACATTATTGTAACTTTATTAATAACGTGATGAGATCATGCTTCGCTACTTTATATAAACACGGCATTATCAAGTAAAAATTATGATAATTTCAAATGACTCATAAAAAATGTATTGAGTCTCTTTAATGTAACTCTTGAGGGTGAAGCCTATAGTTATATGTTTGAATATAATAAACACGATAAATATAATATTATAAATATACCTTTTCCCAATGTGATATAATCTTGACTAGTTGGTGTTGGACCAATTTTTTATCCACTACTATATATAAGGTTATTTCATTATGTAATTTATATATATTCGTAAATACTACCTCGTGCACTTTTGTCTTTTAATAATTGCCCATCAAGATCAAAATAGTAAATTAAGATGGCTAATAAAATACCTACTGAGTGATCTTTACCTAATTGTATATGTGCGTTAATATTGCATACAGTATATATATAAATATACAAACACACATATACATATATATACATATTTACCTGTAGAACACTGAACAAGTATTTTTTTATTTTTTAAAATTGGATCACGTACAAAATCAATTGCTTTTTGTATACTTGATCCAAATATAATTTGCCCTTTTTTACCTTCTGGTATAGGTAAATATAAATAGTGGTCATTTTCTATCGGTACCTCTTCTTCGCTATTACTGCAATTAATGACATAATCAAATACTTCCCAGCAATGAGGTGGTTTATTACATTTAGCAGAGTTACCAATAGCTAATGTAGTTGGTTTAATAAATGCATAATTCTTTTCATTCGTCTCTTCTTCTAGTTTTTTCGATTTGTATAACAAGACTATATTTTTTACATTTCCTTCACATTCTCCTGAACTTGTCAATATTTCATCTCGATGCTTCCACAACATATTTGGTGTTAATCCCTATATATATACATACATTTGTAAATATTATAGAATTATCTATTAGTAGATATTTTTTACCATAGCCCAAGCTTCTTGGTCATCTCCTGAACCTTGTACATACAAGTACCCAGCCCTTAATTGATATCCAGCTTCTACTGCTTCAGAAGCACTTAGGCAAATCACAGGACAAAAATCTATGTCATCAGCATCAAAATCAGGAGGGGAGCTGATCAATGTGTCATAAGATTTAGGTGTATACCAAATGGGTCTTAGGGGTTTTTTTAACTCTTTGGAAACAGTTTCCATGTCAACACCCGAATCTAATAATTTTTCAACAAATCCATCAATTTTAGCTTCAATCTGTGCATGCTCTGAACGAGAGACAGTGGAAGGTAAAGAATGAAATTCTACATCCCAACACTCATTATTATTACTATAACCTCGATACCTAGCAACAGCACGATTCACTGTGCAACACCAAATAGGTATTGTTTTCGATAAGGCATCTGGAATACGTTTTCCTTTTCGAGTTGAATCAACAATAATGCCGCCGTTATGTTTCATAAGAATGGGAATAAGGTGAAGATTATTGCGTCGAATGTTGAAATCCCAAATATGCATGTGTCCATCGGTTGATTTAAAATAAGCTGAATATGCTTTTTTCTAAAAAATAAAAAATAAGTAAAAATAAATCATATATATACACACATAAATATATACATGCACAGTTATTTTTATTACCTTTGTACAATCAATATACCAAGAACCACAGCGTTCATTTGCTTTATTATCATTTCATTTATTAACACAATATTTATTTTTAATATGAAATTCTTTTATCTTTACCAATAAGTGCTAGATTAGGTAACAGATCTGTAATTTCCATAACAAACGATGCATCATCAACAATCGATCGAAGACGATTATATCTAAGCTCAGAACAAAATATGATCTTAGTCTTTGTATACTTTAAATAACGGACTAAAATGAAAACTTTACATGTTTTTATCGTCATTTCTAATTAATTTTGACTCGAAATTAAACTCATTTCTCTCAGAAAATAGATCCTCATCCATGTTACAATCTAAATTACATTTTTTTTAAAAGAAAAAAGTAAAAAAATAAGTACTTATTCAACTTTTTCCTTTTCAAAATGATATGCCTAATACAGTACTTCAATAATGTGTTGCTAAATAGCTATTACTGCCGCTCTTATAATTACAAGTTATACATTTGTAAAAAATGAGCGGTCACAAAGTACAGTCTGATCGACAAAAAAAAAAAAAAAATAGTTCTACTGTAATCCAGAAGACTAATTTATGATATTATCAGGATCTGCTTTAACTTTTGCTTTTTTGTACAAAAGGAAAAAGCATTGACTCAGTTATAATCAAATAACATTAGTATTCTTAAATCAACACAATGTGTATCTGAATACTAACATTGTTTCATGATTCATGTTCTTGAACAGCTATTTTTATTTCTTTGATTTCAGGATTTATTAATATAAATACAAGCAGTTGTTTAAACACAAAATAATCTTTAACCTTTAATTCTTCTATCTCATTTTTATTTTATTTTTCTTTCATTGAATAAAAACAGTCTCAAACTATACTTCCTTTTGTTCTTCTTCTCTTTTTATTTTTCTTTTCTCTTTATTTTTTTCTCTATTATATTACGTTCCATCACACCTTTATCAAGGTTATAAAAATAAATATTTAGAAATGATACGATATCTTATTTAGTTGACACATTTAGATGATTGGATGTCATTAAGTTTTATATTATTTATAAGATGTTATATACAGTAAGGTATGATGTCTTTTATTATATGTTCAGACTTATAGTTTGTCCTGTAATATGTAATTCATCTTTTCTAATATTGCTTATGCTTATATCCAGAGCCTGCTCTATAATAAATATCATAAAAAGGTTCATATCTACTATAACTCAACCGATATAACAAAGTATATCATTTGATGTTACAATATAGCTTATTTATAATAATAATAGTAAATGTTAATAATAAAAGTAATTTTTTTTTTCTGTTCATACATATACATTATAGACTGTTCCATAATCCAACGATAAGGATTACAAAAAAAAAAACGAGAGCAAATCAATGTAGTAGTACTAGTAGTAGTGGTAGTAGTAATAGATAATACTGGTATTGTGTAGTGATTATTAATATTAGTAAAGATGTGTTGGTAGTAGTATTGTAGTTGTAGGTATAAATGGCGGTGGTGGTATAAGTGGGGTGTTTATAGTAAATATAGCCCTATGTGTATCCTCTATTTCTGATGAAAGTAACACGGGTGTTTGGAGAGTGACTAGAATTCGCAGCATATTTAGCCCAAGCCTAGGCTGTGGAATCGAATCACTTCAAGGGTTCCCCACCAAATCAAATGAACCCTTAATTTTTTTAATTATTCTTATTTTTGTACTACACCAGCAACTCCTTTTTTTTTTTTTTTTTTTTTTTTTTTTTTTTTTTTTTTTAAAGCAGCAGCATGAATAATGACGATGATGAAAAAGGATGATGTGTTATGGTTATATTCTACCAAGCAACGGTAGTATATACAGAAGGAACAGTAGTGATCACAACTTTGCTATTATTACCTGATACTATTATAGTTAGATCATATATCAGAAACAAATTCTTTAAACGCTCCCCTCCTTTTTATATAAATGTATACACATATCATATGAATGTATATTATGTACTTTGGTACCATTATGGTCCTCAAGCCATAGAAAGATAATAGAGTGTCCAAAAAGCCTTATTTTAAGCATATACAGATACAAATCTATAGTTGCTATGTTTGATCATAATCAACCTCTCAGGATATAATCACAAGTAAACGTAATGTACAGATTCATTTAATTGATTAGCAAGCTTCTCCAGCTAATAATAAATTATGTTATGGCTTACTTAGGAACAAAGACTATAAAAAAAAGCTCTACCAAGAATATTGTAATAACAATTAATATCTCTCTATAAACTAGTATAAAGAAGAATGTTCTCGATTACTTCAAAAAAAGAAGATATTGATAAATATAACAATTCTGTCACTGTAACAGTAATAAATGCAAGACATTCCTTTTCCAGAAATATTCAACATTTTTTTTTCTTTTATTTTACTGAAACGTTATCTAGATATTGTATAAACAAAATAAACAATCTTAGCTCTTCCTTAATCCAATTTTATATATTTAAAGTTCATATTTTGCCTCACAAAATATATATTTGTATATATATGATTATCATGTTATTAGAAATAGGTTGCGAAATTTATGTTATTTACTAATTTTTTCATGACTTGTTCGTTCGTTAAATATATTTTCTTTATTATCAGATTTATATAAATACAAAATATATTATCATAAAAGCATACTATTTACTCTATATTTTATTTTAATTGAAGATTTTTAGCACAATATTCAAAATTTAACAAAAGTTGATGCTGGCCAAATCTTGATGAGTGA
Organism: Cokeromyces recurvatus; assembly: GCF_025118155.1. Taxonomy (NCBI): domain Eukaryota; kingdom Fungi; phylum Mucoromycota; class Mucoromycetes; order Mucorales; family Mucoraceae; genus Cokeromyces; species Cokeromyces recurvatus. The sequence continues at coordinate 912,311 of NW_026251393.1, forward strand.
TTATGATAGCCGCATATACATCAAGGTCAATAGCCATGCATCAACGAAACAAAATCTGATTTCGATGGTAAAGCAGTATCTTGTTCCTGAGAAAAAATATATTCTAATCCATAGAACGGATTAGAAAATTTTGCTGAACGTAGGTATAGCAATTTTTTTTTTTTTTTTTTTTTTTTTTTTTTTTTTTTTTTTTTTTTTTAGGAAAAATAGGCATCATCAAACCTAATTATTCTAATAAATATTTTCGTCACAAAAAGAGATATTTATATTGTTCCTGAGCTAAAATGTAGCAACAGTAGAGATTTGAAAAAAAAAGAAAGAAAATTTTGTTTGTTATAAAAATACATTTCCTCCTTTATATTTGGTATATCATTCTTCTTATCTCCCTTTTAGCCTTTATAAGGTTTCTTTACAGCCATTGTAATAACTGGAATAGAACCGATTCATTTTAATGTACGTTAAATAAAATAAATAATAATAATTATATTGCAGCAAATCTAAAGTTTCTTGATCATGATATAATCTGTATCTTCTTGTGAACCTAATTTGAATATATGGCTTCCCACTTTATAGAAACCTTGACATGTATAAAAGTTAATAGCTGAAGGATTATGCTCCCAAACACCTAACCACACCGCATTGTTTGTTTGCCTAATTGACGGGCTTTTTCAAGACTTGATGTCATGAACTGACTTATAATGCCATGTTTCATGATTAAACATGCAGATCATAAATTTATTTAAGAAATTCTATCTTGAATCTCTCTTGATCCGCTCCATCTAATAATATTAAAATCACTAACACTTTATTATCTATAACATATCTTATTCGGTTGTAACCAACACTTTTTTGATTCGCATCTTATCTTAGACTTCTTTAACAATCCTTATAAATACTCTATCAATTTAAGTTCATAAATAAAAATGATTGACTTTAGAACTATTGTTCCGTCTCATTGACTTTTTTTTTTTATCTTTTTGTTATTTTCATTTTATAATATTTTTTATTTGATATTTTACAAGTAATATCACAGTTTTACCTATGATTTTAACAGTTAGGTATTCATATAAGAATATCTAAGATCAGGGAGGCATTAGAAAAATATTAGTTACGACAGAATAATCCTACTTAGTATTGTCAGTAGAGTGTACCAACTTCTTTAAGTTTATAAAACATGAAGAAGTATAATACATAAATAAGTTGAAGTCGCTTTCCTTTATATTATTTGCTCAGATACTTTAAGTCTAGAATTTAATAACTCTGACTATACCTATTTATTTCGATGGTCGTTGAATTCTTATTAAAAAAAAATTGTTTGATGATATAAGATTATAGCATATGCATGCATAAAAGGGAAATATTTTTTTATTTTATTTTTTTTTGAATACCACAACTCAGCAACTACAGCTAAAAGTTTGGGTTTATAAACAAAAAAATTGTGGTAAATAAAATAACTTGATCGGAAAGGGTAGCGCCTTTCTGTTGGCCAAGCGGCGATCATGGAGAGATGAACTTTGTTAGCTGTAGATGGGAGTGATTAAATAATAAAATCGGGGTTAGTTCTGAGCTTTAATGATAACATGCTACCTTCCAGGATCCAATGTTCAACACCAGGCCTTCAAATGGAGGTCGATAAAAAGATGTTGTTAAATCGCGGGGTAATTTCCTACCATGCAAGAGAGGAAAGCCCGCAGCATTGAGGGCATTCCTGGGAGTAACACGGCTGTAGTAGAAGCAAACAAGAACAGAATCTAATCCACCTCTACACTATAAAGGACTTCCTCTTCAATAATTTTTTTTTCTCATATAAAATAAAAAAAAATGAAAAAAAAAAGAAGGATGGGCTCTAAAGTTAATACGTATTGTGTAGTACAATTGCTATAAAAAGTTACACGTTATTTATTTAGAACTACTGTCATACTTGTTGCGGTTACAGAATACTTGTAAATTATAATATGTAACAGTAAGGAAATAGTATAAACTACTTGTGTGGTTATACTCAAAGACTTGAAATAGAAGAAATATTATGTAAAGAATTGACAAACGAAGAAGATATTATTAAATTTAACAAATTAAAAAACAACAACAATATAAAATAAATAGCAAATTCTTAATAATGAGGACACAACGAAGGACTGATAGCGCAAAAAATAGTATGAAACTGATGGCAGACTTGTTATAGCTGATACATCACATAAGCTATCCAACATTAAAAATAATTACTCTAATAAGGAAGGATATTAAGGATATTGACTTAGTGGCCAAAGCTGATAAAAATGATAGAAGATATATGAATCATTTTAACATTGGTAGTTGGGTAAGAAATGTAGAGAGCTAAAAAACCTTTAGAAGTTGTGACAATGATCAAATAGGTAAATTTGTTATTACCTTAGTGAATTCTACAATAAATATTTAATACCAAAACTTGGTTATATAAGACAAAGAACCTATGGATCGAGGCTATAAATCGTTAAAATGAAAGTTATGGGCGTATTTTAAGTTACAAAAAAAAATGCAATTTTGATTTTTGATTTTTTCAGAACGAATTCTAACGTTAGAGTAAATATCATTCATTTCTGATTGATGTACACATAAGTCTCTAAGAATTAAAATTGGGTATCTCTAATATGATGGATGCTGAAGCTTTTGATAAGTTCTTAATTGCTAGTCTCCAATCAGCACGAAACTAAAATCCGTATAATGAATGTAATTGATATGGATAATCCTATATTGGGTAAAGTTATTAAAGTCGCTTATCACACATATGAGGATAATTAACAAAAATTATAACAGTAATGTGAGTTCAAATAATGTGCGTGGTAAATGTGATGGTATGACTTAAAGAAGAAAAGAAAGAGAAAGAGAACAGAAGGAAGTATAGTTTGAGACTTGTTTATTCAATGCAAAAAGAATGATATAAAGACTATTTCGTGTCTACACAACTACATGTATTTATACTAATGAATCCTAAATCAAAGAAATAAAATAACTAGAAAAGAACAAGAGTCATGGAACAATATTAGTATTCATATATACACGTCTTGTTGATTCAAGAGACTGATCTGATTAAGTTTTAAATAAAAAATTTATTATTCAATCTGAGTATATGTTCCTGATATTTTTTATATTTTATTTTATTAGATCAAAGACGACCTGAATCCTTTGTCGAGGTTATAAAAATAAATATGTAGAAATGATACGATATCTTATTTAGTTGATACATCTAGACGATTGGATGTCGATAAGTTTTATATTATTTACAAGATGTTATATACAGAGTTTTATTTCATATTCAGGCTTATAGTTTATCCTTTATTATGTAATTCATCTATTATAATATTACTTATGCTTATATACAGAGTTTGTTCTATAACAACTATAAGTACGTGTATCTTCCTCCATATTCGCCAGAGCTTAATCCCATCAAGCAATTTTGGGCGTTAATTAAACGTAAAGTTAGACGTGAAAAGCTTAAAGATACCGAAACCCTGCAAGAAAGAATTGTCGGTGCTGCGAATGAAGTTCCTATTCAACATTTTGAAAATATAATTCAACACTCAAAGAACCAGTTTGATAACTGTTTGAATCATATTCCAATTTAATACCTAATATTTTTATTTAAAATAAAGTATGAAATGACCCTCTCACAATCCATGAATTGAACTTCAAACAACCAGTGTTTTTTTTTTTTTTTTTTTTTTTTTTTTTTTTTTTTTTTTTTTTTTTTTTGCTAATTTCTTGTGTTTCCTCTTCTCCCCCCCCATTTTTTTTAAATCTGCGTGAGGAAACACAAGAAATTAGCAAAAAAAAAAAATATGTATACTTTTCATATCCTCAGTATTTACATTGCTGCATATAGTAAATCATAATAATTTACTATATGACCTATACGTATCATAAATTAAATAAATAATGAGGCTTATATGTTTAGATTGTTCATATACGTCTTTATCTTGTTTCTTCTTACTAAATTAGGGTCTATGAAAATATTTAAATTGATTTCCTTGTATATAAAATGATAATATTATGATAAAGTAATTATATATATACTATACTATACTATACTATACTGTACTGTACTATGTAGTAATAAAGATAAGATAACATTAGCTTATGTACGCTCTAGATTTTGCTTATTGTTGTTTGTTACACGCTACTTTCTATATAGTATAGTAATATTATTTACATATTGTATACATGTTTCCTCTTTTGAATTCCTACTTTCTCCTTTGTTTATCCTTTTTAATTAGTACATGTTAATCCTTACCTTCTCCTTTTTGAAAAGGTATATTTTATGTTTTGCTTATAATAATGTATACATGACCAAGAATATAAAAAGATATAAAATGTTCAATGCTTTGTTTTATTACAGAAGAGTAGTTAGTTAATTGTATAGAATACAAATTATTATTAATATTTATTTACTTTTTTTGATGAAACATATTCCTTCTTTAGACTGCAGTAGTACACATAATAATTTTAGCTTTTTTTTTTTTTTTAAAAAAATTTATACAATGCATAATTTTCATAATTAATCACACGTATATTTTAATACACTTACTCTACTTTTTCTCTCCTTAAAAAAAGTAAGCTAAAAAAAAAAAGAAAAATAAAAAAAAAGGATATAAACACGCCTTATTTTTTAAACAAAATTCCTCTTTCTTCCCTATTATCCTTCTTCTTCTTTATTATCTTTTTTTACTATTATCCTTCTTCTTCTCTGTTTATTATCTTTTCTTATTATCCTTCTTCTTCTCTATTTATTCTCTTATCTTATTCTCTATTTATTATCCTTCTTCTTCTCTATTTATTCTCTTATCTTATCCTCTTTCTTCTTCTTCTTCTTCTTCTTTAAAAACCATAGACTTGAACATAATGATGACGATATACATATAAATATATCTCTATCTATGCGGGACACATTGACAGGTAGATGTGAAGGTGGGCAACTAGTATATCATTCTACCCTTTACTGATGGGTAATAGGTAGAGGGTAGGCGTCTCTATATCCCCACCGGGCTGGGTGCAACAAATGGGTCTCTTCAGCAACTTGGTCTCAACAATCGTCATTCTAGTACTATCTCTCCATAATGTTATATTTTAGACCCACCACCCCATATTTTAGACCTGAATGTTCAATTGGCTTTTTATTGACTTTTTATTTTATTTTTTATAAAATAATGTTCTTACTAACTTTTACTTTTTAGCTCTTTTTTATATATAAAATATGTATTATTGCTTATAAACTGTATAATTGTAATAAAATCTATTATTTTCTAAATATTATTTAAAAGTGTGAATTTTCTTTAATGTATTTCTTGAATATGTGCTCAACATAATAATAATAATTAAGATGTGTAGTGTATAGCTGGATAGACAGCTTCTTCTTTATTAATGTATATGTATACACATGGAAAAAATGTGTATGGATCACTAAATTCATTATGAATCAAATATACACTTCTTTATTACCAATGATGAATAGCTTGTAAGTGGAAAAAAATATTTAAATAAAGTATTAATACACTTTTGTTCATGTTACTGGTTTCTATCTTTACATGTAAAAAGAAAGAAAAAGAAAAAAAAAAGATATCTTTCTTATTCAATACAAACTAGTCAAGTTTAAAGTTACTCATTTAGCCCATGTTGATGCAAATTAACTTTTAAAATCATGACTTTTTTAAATGGCACACACTCAATTAATCTACGCATCTGAGAGAATAATTCCTTTTATCATTTACAAGATATCAAAGTATACATAAGGAAGTTTTTTTTTCTTTTATATTTTGGTCTTTAACAAATAACTGAATTAGTTCACAAGTTAATTAAACTTTATGCTGCTAAAGAAGGATAATTATCAATAAACTTGAAATGTGTTCAATGTTACAAAGGCAAAGTCACGTACTATCATAGCCCCTAGTGTAATAAATGTACAGTTAAAGATTCCAAAAGCTCACAGCACCATCGAAAAAAAAAAAAGGCTTTAGGTGGGGTTGTCAAGAAGCCAGAGACAGGAAAAGGTGGGTACGGTAACTGGCGATTACTTTAATTTTATCGCTAGCACGATAGACAAATTCAAAGAGTTTAAGGAGCATTATCTGATAATGAACAACTGTCCTATTCATAAACACGTTGATATTCAAAAGTATATTGAAGCTCATGGTTACTGTTATGTTTATCTTCCTCCCTTACTTACCTGAACTAAATCCAATTGAACAGTTTTGGTCTGTTTGCAAGAGTGAAGTCAAGAGGGAAATACTACTTGAAGAAGAAATGTTGTCTGAGAATATCAGAGAAGCTTGCAACAGTGTGCTCGTAAGCGACCTCCAAGGATTTTGCAGGCATTCAGTGTCAAGATTTGAAGACTGTTTAAATAAAAATCCGATTTAATAAAGATATGTCAATGCATCAATTTTTATTCCGTTAGTGCTCGATTTTTTTTTTTTTTTTTTTTTTTTTTTAATCATACTTGAAATTTATTTTGGTTAGTGCGTGAAAATATTTTTAAAAAGTGCGCGAATAATTTCGAAAAAATACTGTATTTCTTTGTATTTCATTACTCGATTTTTTTTTTTTTTTTTTTTTTTTTTCTGAGATATCATTTTGATAAAAGGCATATGCATCCTAGAAGCGTATTTAATTCTGAACCTGATTTTAAGCAATTAGCTGAAGAATTTGAAAGTTTTAAGAAATAGTAAGTAAAACGGTTACTATTTTTTCCCCTAAGAAATTAATGATATACAAGTGTTAAAATAGGTACTAATAATAGAGGTTATATCGACTTTAAAGATCCACAAGCTGTTAAGTAAATAAACCCTCCCTTTTTTTTTGAGTCGATATATAATTTAATATTTGTTAAACTAGAGAGTTATGTATATGTTTATTAAAAAAGAACTTCAATCTTGAGGTGGATTTTCCTATCGACACTTTATGTCCAGCAGTACCTAATAGATTGAATTATATTCTATGGTTAGAGGATCTATTAGATGACACATTATCGAAGGAAGAAAAAAAATGTATTAAAGGCATTGACATGTAAAGAAGATAAGAGCAAACTTATTACCTTTTTTTTCATAATTTATGTAACGATTTATTAGTGGCGTTGGTGCATCGTGCATTTACCCATTACTAGGATGCATTACAAACCCATCTTGGTCTTTTTTGGGTACTGAGATCAATGAAAGATCGATTCAATATGCAAATGAAAACATAAAAAGGAACAATTTGGAAACTCGAATCACAATTAAACATAATCCGAACGCAAATAAAATATTTTTACCTTCATTATTAGAAGATGATGTTAAGAATTATGCGTTTTGTATGTGTAATCCTCCTTTCTACAGTAGCCAAGAAGAAATTGAATTAGGCTTACTTAATAAAGAAATAGAACCGTCTTCAGTAAAAAAAAAAAAAAAAAAAAAAAAAAATCTTTGATATTATTTTATATAATTGAACTAATCAATATTTGATTCTCTTTATACATAAGATTTGTACGGGATCTAACAACGAAATGATCACAGAGGGTGGAGAATTTGGCTTCGTTAAATCAATGATTTTGGAAAGTGTAATATTAAAAAAGAAAATAAGATGGTATACAAGTATGATTGGACTAAAACGAACAATTCGACCTCTAATACGAGTACTTGAAGATCAGCAAATTTATAATTATGCAGTAACAAGCTTTACACAGGGTAAAACAGTACGATGGGCTATTGCTTGGTCTTTTTATTTAGAGCGTCCAATATCGGCCTATACAATTGAATCATGGAATCCTGTTTATCAATTTCAAATCAAGCTACCCAAGGATATTAATCATATATTTGAAGGCATCAAACATATCCTTGATGATTTAGAAATAAAATATGATAAAATAGAACAAGATAGCACAAAGACTATCATTCTTCATTGCAATGCAGAGAAGAATACTTGGTCAAGGGCAGCTAGGAGACAAAAAGCGAAAAAACAAAAACTGTCACATTATCAAGAAGAAGAAAAAGAAAAAGCAACCAATAGCCCTTTTTTCATATTTAAATTAATTATCTCTGCTTCCAGTCAACAAACGGAAAGTAATTTTCAAATTGTTTGGATTGAAGGAGGTCATAAAGCTCAATTTGAAGGGTTTTGGTCACATTTAAAAAAGAGAATCGAGGAACATTGTGGTATACATAAAGGAACTAGTTTTTCATCAAAATAAAAAATATATAAACATGTATATTATTGAAGCTTTATGCAATCAGGTTGAAAGGAATCTCCGGCCCAACGAGCTACTTGTTTCATTACTTGTATTTTCTTTTCTGTTGCATCTTCATATCTAAGTTCATATAATGTACACATGTTCATAATAGCTGTTTCACATGTGCCCGCTGATGTAGGATTATTTAATGTTAATGCCTCTAACAATTCAATAGCCTAAGTATATATACATTATTAGTATCCATATATTTTATTCATGATATACTTGCCTTTACTAAATTGCCTAAATAAACTTCACAGACTGCTAAATTGTTTATAGCTAAAAGATTATCTTGATTGACTTCATAAAGTTGCTGCAGAATATCTCGAGCTTGTAACCATTCACCTTGTGACATGGCTACAAATGCTTTATTCATCTCTATCGCTTCCTTTATAGCAATCATATCCTTTTTTTCACTGCATAATTCTTCTATACGTTGAAACATTTCGTGCGCTGATACCAAGTCACCCATTTGAAGATATAATCTACCAAGACTTGATAAAATATCCACATTATCTTTATTATCATATCTAAGAATATGTTGCATTGTGGTTGCAGCAGCTGTATAATCTTTAAGATGAATCCAATGAGTAACTAATACAAGATAAGTTTGCAATTCACGATGTTTCCAAAGGTCTTTGTTGGCCATTACTTTGCTTTTTTTGCTATTTTTTTGACAATAAATAATGAGAAGAGTTAAACGCTCCAAAGTTACAGTAGGATATTTTAGATGTGAGGGTAACGTAGCATGTAAAATACGTAATTCAAAAGGTACAAGAGATTCTTCTGCATCAAAAAATTCAGGTCTGTCCAAATCGCCTAGCTTTTCTAATTCAGCTGAAGCGAGTTGACAAAGGCCTAGTTTGATGAGAGCAAGTAGACGAAGATACCAAAGCTAAACTTAGTAAAGATTAATATTTACATCAAAGAATGGTCATCTTTTTTTTTTTTCCTTTTTTAATTTCTACCTTAAGAATTTCTTTAATTTGTTGAGGATCAGATTGAACAATCTGTTGTCGTGCATATTTAGCTATTGATCTCCACATGTTATTCATCTAGTAGATAAGCTTTCATGTTTAATGTATATATAATACAATTTCATATGTTTAAATAAACTAATTACCACCATTGTTTCTAAACTTTTTGCTGATTTATTATTATCAGAAGTAATTATATCTCGCTGTGGTCTGTCTTTAATAGGGATATAACGCTCAATCAAGTCATTAAAGGCATCACTCTATCAAATTATAAACTGTTTATATAAATCCTTTTAAAATTTTCATCGACTTTATCCATATTTACCACGGGAATGTCATAAAAATTAGCATTACTATTTATTGAATAACCAAAGGATAATCCTGTTTGTCTTTCCTTACTAGACATGAGGTTTCTAATTGGTTTCGATGGAGGTTCTTCGGTAACAGACTGCAAAGTATCATTATTCATTTTGAAATATTATGTAAGAAAAAAAAATAAAATAAAAAAAAAGAAAAACTTCAATAAAAACCATTCAAGCTTTATACTGTTTTCAAAGTCAGTATCTCAAAAAAAAAAAAAAAAGCTGAAAAGCGTGTATAAATGTGGGGAAGTATGTACATTTTTTTTTAAACATATCTTACAAAGCGTTTATTCATATATATTATGGAGTCTTTTGTTAATGAGCAAGTAAAACGCTTAAATATAACACTAACACAGCAGTTTGAGAAAAATTTAGAAGAAAACAATATCAAAGATTTTACTTCATTAAATGAAAAAAATCAATTTTTATTTCAAACAATACAATCACTAGATTTAACAAGCTCAACCTTACCTACAATTGAAAAAATAGAGGAACACCTTGAAAAGTATCTTTCAGGTTTTTCAAACATAAACAGTTCTGTAGATCCTACTCTTGAATGGTTATTTGTAGCTAAATGTACAATCGCGGTTTATGGACAAGTGTTTTCAAATTTACTTAATTTTACATTACCAATTTCAGAATCTATTGAATACTGGAATAGTATTCATGGAAACACTTTTCAAGAGCTATATTATATTTTACAAAGTATGTGTAATAGAATTTTTTTTTTTTTTTTTTTACTCGCTAAACTGACCCAAATATGCTGTTATAGTTGCACCTTTACGGATTTTTTCTTTATTAAAAAATACAGTTAAGCAAATTAAAAATACTTCTTCAGCAGTATATCAAATCAAGTCATTATTTACCTCAACTGACTATTTATTGTCCCAATTGTTTCCTATTCATACTCATAGGGATAGTACTTCGACATATTTAAATAACAGACCATCAATTCAATCTTTCGATATACTTCGGTTCTTTACGTTATCTTCTTTCCATCGTCGTCCCGTTATTCTTGAAATTATTAGTGACGAAATACAACTCAAAAAGAAAAAATTACAGCAGTTTCGATCAGAACAAGCCGCTAGCTTGGGTATCCTCTTATTAAGTCTTCCTCAGTTCAGTAGCAGCAATCAATTATCATCCTCTCATATGGAGTTTACGGAGAATATAGCGAAAGAGGCCAAAGAATGTATTGAAATGATTAAATATGTCTTGCAACCTTCTTCTACTATTAAAGACAAAAATAAAATAGAAAAAAATAGACATCATTTTGAACAGAGGTTATCTTCAATGAATTTAAAAAATGATACGTTAACAGCACAAGATTTGACATTTGAATTATACAAAATTACGAATAATTGGACAGCGACTTATAATCAAGAATTGCAATGTGTTCAATCACTTTATGGCGCACCTTCTCCAATCATACGTTATTGGATTCCTGCTGTCTTTTCTTACTTTATTAGTAGTTGGGTAATTCGTTATGGGTTTAGGCGTAAAGAAGATATTACTCATTGGGTAGAAGAGGCGGGAAAGACAGCTTATGACTTTGTATTAAACTGGATTTGGGAGCCTGTCCTCAAAGTATATAACACAGTTCGATTAAAAGATCAACGACTCAGTCTTTTAAGTAAAGAAGGACTTCAAAGTGATTTAGATGTAAATAGATTATGTAGACAGATATTCCTTATTTTCATTATATAACTTTTTTTTTTTTTTTTTTTTTTTTTTTTTTTTTTAATATTATTATTTATTTAACAGTCTCTTGAACGTATGGTAGTTGGCTTTGCTAAAGATAAATTACATATGCAAGAAAGCGAATTAACGCATTTAGCCTCAAATGTTCGAGAAGGTGATCTGTCAGTATTACTAAAAGAATATGAAAAAGAAATTAAAGTGAGTATATACATCTACATAAATATGGGTAGAATACTAGAATAGTTTTTCTTTTAGAATCCTTTGAAGAATGCACTTGTCGGCGATTTACTTCAGACTATCCTTATTCAGGTCCAAAAGACGAAAGTAGATGTAGATTTAGCAATGTCTGCTTTAGATAAGCTTCTGAAATCAAATGAACTAAATTTTGCTTTTCTGGGTAAACTATTTAATACAGGAAAAAATATATATATGTTTATATTTTAAATGTAAATGTTAATTTGATTTTTTATTTTTATATGTATAGCGGTTGCACCTTCTATGCTTCTAACTTGGGCGTCTGCTAGTTGGTTTAAAAACATGCTCCAAGGAAGATCTCAACAAAAGGTTAAAAAGATAGGTTTACCAATGAGAGAAACACTTCGGTATACACACACACATATATATATATATATATAAAAGAGAATAAGATGTTTAAGTATTAATTAAATGTTATTTATAATAGACGCATTGAAAGACAACTTATTGTTCATGAACCTATCCAGAATGAAGAATTTACAGAATGGAAGATAAATGAAAAAGATGAGCATCAAGTTGAATGTGAAACACAAGGTATTTTGCTATGTGAAATTCATTTATTACGTGCATATGCTCGTTCATTACCCCTTCAAAATTCTACTCAAGCACGTTTTCTTGAAGACATCAGAGACTTGGAAAATCCCATTCTAACAAAAGAACAAAAAATACAAACGGTGGCTCGTATGTTTAGGTTCTGGAAATTTTTGAGAAATTAGAACATTTGATATTAGCCTCCTTTTTTTTTCTTGGAAGGAAAGGATTAATACTATTTGTTATCTGTATCCTTTAAATCGGTTTTTTCCTTATAATCAGAATAAAGTAATAGCCCCCCTTTTTTTTTATGAATAAAGAAAAATGTTGAAAGAACGCGCTGATTCGCTAATTATCTATATTTTATTTGACAAAAGGATAAAGAAAGAGAATATATAACGAATATTAAGTCAATGGAAACTTTCTCTAGGTCTATTAAAGCTTAAATAATACAAAAATTGTACAGTAAAAAACGAAGAGGTTTATTTAAATGCTTTTACAAGGTAAGTACTATTAATAGAAATATGTTCTTTGACAAGTAAAGACGGATGTAATAAAGAATCACGTTACTCTGCATTCATATAATATGCTTTTCTCCTTGATGATCTTTGGCTTTTACTAAAAATAAAACAAGTTACTATTCCAGGAGTAACTAGAAACATGTCAATATTAATACATTGTGAACAATCTATCTACTATTCAAATAAAACTATTATCATCATAATATAATATATTATTATGTAATACTATTCATCATCATAATATGCGTGTCCATAAACAATTATGTAATTGAATATAATAGTAATAATCCTATTGAATCATTATTATTAATGCTTGAATACTCTTATAATGATTATATACATAAAACTGAGTGCAGAATAAATACTATGTTGTAAAGTACAATAAATCCATTTTATTTAAACAACCTCTTTATTTTTATGAACTTAGTTATAAAGATAACTATAATTATAACAAAGTTAAATGCAACGATATCCTATTTTCAAGACTAATTTCTCTATTTATTTAGCGGTTTAGATGGAGGGGGTATCGTCCATTACTATGTAATGGCCCTTCGATTTAGGGAAGCAGTAGTCTATCTCATCTACAGGTTGTTTTTTTTTAAGAAGGTTTAGTTACAGTACCTTTTTTAATGGTCTTTTTTTTTGTCTTATCTACAGTCTTTTATTTGCGATTACTAAAATCAAACTTGATTATTTTGGACTTGTCTTTCTGAAATTTCTTCAATTCCATAAATATTACAAAGTTTGATGAAGTAATGCCTAAAATTGTATACAATACTGTCCTCATAGAAAGTGTCTTTACAATAACGGGGGTTTCATGTTGATATTAAACGCAGACTCATAAACACTTCTTAGAAAAATTCATATCTGTTGTAGTCCATTTCGTAACTCACTCTAAACGATCAGCAATTTTTAAAGAATCATTTCTCACTGATGGATGGGTAGTAATCTTTGTAAAAGAAAGATTACATTCTCCTTTCAAAAAAAAAAAAAAAATGAACACTGCACTTCTTTAATGTGAGGTCTGCAAATTATTCTATAGGTGAACTTACAAAGCTGTCTATGTAAGCTTGCAGATTATCATTGTAAAAATTGAGAAGGTAAACTTAATACTTTTCTTCAAATTGAAGTTTTAGTATGTTAACCAAACTAGGTTATTTTTTTGAAAGTATTTTAGTCTTTATCTTCCTTAAGCATGTTAACTCCTTTTTGCGCTGTACCGTGCATTCAACTATCCCACCAGCTAAGCGATCAGATTTGGCCAGCATCGAAAAGCTCAACTCTATTATAATAAATAAAGAGGAGTTTTTGTTCCTTTGAGTACTGGTTATAATTTTTAAGCTGCCTTTGAACAATTTCATTAAATTTTCTTCATAATAGTAGTGTCAAGCTCAATATTCTCCTTAATCTGTTGTTTTTTTTTCTTGTGTCTTGCAATGAAGTCTGATGTGAATCAGAATCTTTAGAAGAAAAGGTCGGGGATCAGTATCCAAATATATGGTATCATTACCTTCCTCATCAACAATTCCTTGTACACTTTCACAAAAAAAAAGTTTATTTCTTTCTAAAAGCACTTGTTAATAAATAGTAGTAATAAAAGCGCCTTAATATAACCAATCTGCCTTTTGAAATAAATAAAAAAAGAGAGCCACTCATTAACGTTAAAACTTATGGTATTGCTTCCCTATCCAAGACTATATTTTGATCGTTCATCTCGATCTAAACAAGTCTCATAGGATCAACTACCTGTCCTCTTTTTCGTTGTAAATAGCTCAATAAAAAAAAAAAGAAAATAATATTATTTTTTTTTTTAGATAAATAATATATAATTCTCTTATAAAATATATATGGATAAACTTCTTTATGTATTATTCTCCTTTTATTTTCTTTGTTTGTTTTGCTCCTTTTATGAATATGTATATTTATAACTTCCTTCTAATTTCATTATGAATCATAAATGTATATATATTACTAGGTAAAAAAAAACATTAACTTAGTTTTAGATATATTCTTTTTTTTTTTCCTGATATACACCAAAAATGAAATTTTTATCTTTTAATCCTTTTTACTTTTTCCTTACTTCAAGTATTTTCGTATTATTGTTTAGTACTATAATAGCAATAGCAGAGGCGTCTCCTATTACAATTACTCAAGATACTAATTCTCTAACTAACAAAGTTATTGGTTCCGGAGGCAGCGCAAATACATACACTAAATCCACAGAGGAAGTTATTACAACCGATGGTCAAATAATAGTAAGTTAATAAGAAAATTTCTTTATATACAAAGAGATTATATTCTATTCTTGCTGATATAGTTATACAACGCTAACTGATTATTATTATTATTATTCTTTCCTTAAAAACTATGTTAAAACTATAAAGAAGACTAGCTTCTCAAGAAATCATAAAGTAATTACAGATAAAGAGTTTAAGAAAAATGAGATTTTCGAAGAATTTATATTTGATGATTAAAAAAAAAAAAAAAAAAAAAAAAAAAAAACGTAAATAATACGGCTACAAGATTATATAACACTTATATCCTATATGTATTTTTTTTTGTATTACATAACAAATAAGCACGATATATTAGGGCAACTTGATGAAGTATAGTTTAAAATTAGAGCCTTCGTTAAAATAAAGATACCTTATTTATTTCACTTACTGCATATACACTTTATTTTGAGTTCCCTATTGTCCTAATATCTTTTGTAATATACTTGTTTTTCTATTTTATTATATTTACATAATTAAAGAAAGTATCTTCATAAACGATGGTATTTATTATTAAAAAGTAAAACATAGTTTCTATCTGTACATTAATTTTGTGAAATGGGGCTATTTTGATGTTCCTCATCAGACTTGTTAGATATCTCTTCAAGCAGGGCTAAACATATAACAAAAGAGAATAATGTAAATTAGAGTTTTTGTTTTTGTTTTTTTTATTAAAAAAAAAAAAATCCAACTACTTCCTTACCAGTCCATTGACTAAGTTCAAATTTATGGATGATTTTTTTTGCATCTGAGTTCGTCATATCATTCATAGTAGAATCAATTGCATAGTATTGTGTAAATACATCTTCAAAATTAGTATTGTTAATATCATTTCTTGTTGAATCTTTTTGTTTAGAAGTGGAGGATTTATTTTTGATAAATGAAGATGAAAAAGTTGATATATTATGCCCATCAGCTATTAAGGGGAGTAGTTTAAAAGATAGAGTTGTATCTTGTCCTTTTGGTAGTAGTTGAGGAGATGACATTGCTGATTTACTATATGATGGAATAGATGTTGTAGGTGAACCAGGCTGACTTACACTACCTTTTCTTCGTATTACTCGTGGTGTTCCTAACGTAGTTGGTGTAATAACAGAAGCAGAGTTCCTTCTATAAAGCATATTTGCTCCAATACTGTTATGTTCGGCGAATCTATCAGGTAAAAATAATGTATGTTGTTGATTTTGAAAAATGTTATCTTCTTTTAAATTAGCTGAATTCATAACAATATTGTCTAAATCTTGCTGATGAGCTTGAACAACAACAATCCTTGGAACTGTATATATTTATATTTATGTATGTATTTGTATTTTAATTTAATCAAAATTAAATGTATTAAAATAAATACCTCCACTGCTATCATTGCTTCTCAGAGATCCTCTTCGAGCAGTTATATTTCGATTAGAGTCTCCACGCGTTTTACTTAAAGAAGCACCAAGTTGCAAGTAAGGAATAGAAGATAGCTCTCTCGTGGGAGAAGGTAATTTATAATTACCCTTTTTATTCGGTATCAACCAATCCCCTACAAGACTTACATTATTGTTATTATAACTGTTTGCTAAAGCTTGATTGTTTTTGACAAATTGAAGAGTTTTCAAATATTTTCTTCTTAAAATTAGCATAGATACTAATCCTTTTGCACGTTCTTTAGCCAAGTCTTTTGCAACTTTATCTTGTATTCTAGCACGATCTACAAGTTCGCTAAATCTGAAGTATATATATATAAGATTAATTATCTCAACAAACGTCTAAAATAGATTTAAGGAATTACGTCAAGGACTTTGAGACATCTACTAAACGAATAGCTAAAATTTCTAGCATACTATGAAAAGAGACTCCACGGTAAGAAGCAGAATTTAAGATTTCCTATATAAAAAAATTATATATAGAGATAATTATATATTGAGCCAAGAAATAATCATGTTCTTTTTATTTTACCTGATAAACCTCAGTATACTGTCTTTGTTTTTGTTTAATAATTTGTGGATCAATACTAGCTAATCTTTGATTAAGCTCATAAAGATTAAAAGGCTTCTCTCCTTTCATGTTATTATTAAAGTATTTTACAGGTTTTCTTGTGTTTGATAAAGACATAGAAACTAGATGACTTGTATCTGCATCAACTTGGTTACTAGCCTCCAAAAGTGAGCGTATACTATGTTCTTTTTCATATATCTTCACAGAAAGTACACCTTCCAAGAGCTATTTACAAGATATAAATAAGTAACATTATAAACATATCAAAGATCACAATTTTAGCTTACACTTAAAAACTTGGGGACTTGACTAACACTTATATATCCAGTAGCTTTTGGATCTACTGTAGCCCAAGCGAACCTAAAGCTATATTGATATATATATGTATATATAAACATGAATTTGAATGAATAATTTTTTTTTTTTTTTTTTTTTTTACTTTCTTAAGTCTGTACGAGTGATCAATGTAAACTGGTTCCGCTTATCAAAGGTAAATGAGAAATTATCAATTACAATCTATATAATAAAGAAGAAGAATAGTCATTCATCTTATAGGTTTTTTATGCTATATGTTTTTTTTCCTTGATGTCTTACCACAGTAAAAAGATTTACAAAGATAAATGTACAAACTACATAGAAGCTAATAAATAAGGTAATAGCGTACTTTGGTTTTCCACAATCATATTTGCCCAGACATTCAGGATAAAGAATAGTAAAATCATGCATCAAAAAATCCTTTTGAATGTAAACATTATTAAAAAGAAATGTTTAAAAAGTTTTCTCTCTCTCTTTTTTTTTTTTTACCCAATTTTCACCAGTTGTAATGCGGAATAATGTCAATAAGGTGTTAAATAATGACCTAAAGTTAGCATGCTCATTACCATACGGCCCATAACGAGTATATAAAAACTGTTCTTGAAATATTACACCAAAACATACTATAAATATACCAAAAACAAAGGAAACATAGAAAATAGAATGGGATGCTCGCCTTATATAGCAAAAACAATAAATTATCATTTTGTTACCTCTTATTTTATTTTTTTGTATAAATTACTTACTTGACAGATCTGAATAATGTATCCAATGATTCATTACGTTGTGCAAGACGGAAAGCAATACCTACTAAAAACAATTTTCTTGTAGCATCCCAACCAAAAGGTAACTTCATAAAGATGCTTAGTATATCCACAAGTATTGTCAACCCAACTAAAACAAAATCATATATGTTCCATCTAATCGATGCCCATTTATAAAATCCTAAACCTGCTATTTTTGCTGCTGTTTCAAAAACATATAAACTTAAACATATACCATTTAAGATATTCTGTAGACGACTAAGCCATATAGGCTGATGTAAATGTTCTGTAGTAAATACTAGAATATTAGCCATAAGAACTGCCGCCATAAACCGAGCAAATTTGCCACGTTTATCAATAACTAAATCATAAAACATTGCTCGCCATGTTCCTTCAGCCGGCCTTTTCGCTTTTAATGATGGCTTAATTAGTGATAACTGTCTTTGAAGATCTTTGAACTGACGTTGCGTGTTTGTTAGTGATGAAATGCCATTTCTCTTTTTGAAAATTTCCAAAAATACCTAAAAAAAAAAGGGTAACAAATTATACGAGTTAAATAACAACAACAACAACTCATAAAATCATAAAAAATAATTTAAACATCATACACCAATGAATAATTGAATAGTACAAAGGGAGGCAACAAACATAAATACAACATAGAAAATTGAATGAAGGATAGATGACGATGACCAACTAAATTTTGGCTGAGCATCACGATTTTCTGGAATAATGCTCATAGCTGAGAATAAAGATAAAATCTATATTTATGCATAAATTTAGTTTTTTTTTTTTTTTTTTTTTTTTTTTTTTTTTTTTTTTTCTTTGGCATATATGTATGTGTATGTGTGCGTTTTTTCTTTACCCAACCTTCACCTGAAGCACATTCAAAAAGATGCAAAAGAGATTTTCCAAAAGTATCAAACGAATAGTCGTATGGATTTTTCCAAACCCTTGGTAGTAGGATACCACTATTGTTTTCTTCATTTCCGGATTGAAATTCGCCAAGACACGCTAATCGGGAAAAAGTGGTATCATCATTACAAAGAGAGAATCGACCATTAAATAAGAAACAGCCATAGATTGCAAAGGGTATAAAGACTAAGAAGTTCAATGCGACGGCATCAATCACTTTAGGAAACCCATAGATCAAATCCAAGAAAATAACTTGCATACCATGTACATAATTTATAATACGCAATGACCTTAATATACTCAAAATACGTATATAACTTGCAAGTTTCGTTAATTCGTCTTTAGAATAGCCCGCAAAGATGCTTATGAATGTCAATACTGTTTGGCATAGTAAATTAATATAATCTAATAAGTTTAATGTATTCCTCAAATATGATTTGGGTAGCATAAAAACGCCATCCGCTATCATATGAATGCCAATATCCAGCCAATAAATTAATAATGTTAAAATATGAAAAGGTTCAAAGATATAAGTAATCAATATAGGATGCTTCTGTCGATTAAAATTATCAGCCCACATGGTAATAAATGTCGTAATACAGATCATTCCCATCATCATCCACTTGTAGCTTGCCATTCTAGAAATTCGAAGACACATTTTACGAAGGATATGATCATTTCTTAAAACAAAAAAGGATCGAAAAACGTTTAGATCCTCAACAATCACTGCCTTATTTTCACGTGCTACGTTAAGCTCATATTCATCACCATACTTTACTGATGGGCCTTCTTCATAGTAGTAAGGATTGTAACTGTATTTTTGCGATAAGCCGTTATCGATATAAAGACTGCTATTGCTATATTGTGAAATATTTGAGTTTCTTCGGCTACTAAGTATTGTATTAGGTAGTATAGTAGAAGATGGACGTCTTGAAGTGGGAAAAGTTGAATATTCGTTATCTACAGAAAAATGAGCCTTATTCTGATTTAACATCGGTATTATATGTGTTGGCGATTGTTCCTTTTCAGTGTATAGTATATCGCTTAAAAACTCTTTAAATCTACTTGTAGTAACG
The DNA here is from genome assembly GCF_025118155.1 of Cokeromyces recurvatus. Lineage (NCBI taxonomy): Eukaryota > Fungi > Mucoromycota > Mucoromycetes > Mucorales > Mucoraceae > Cokeromyces > Cokeromyces recurvatus. The sequence goes on from NW_026251393.1 coordinate 932,211, forward strand.
TGTGCCACCAGATTCTGAGGTAAATTTTTATAATCAAGTTTCTTTTCATCCTGAGCAGTAAACAAAGGTAATAAAAATCTATTTTTTTTTTTTTAAAAAAAAAAACGAATTGTAAGTATTTATTCTCATTTTGCATGTTTAAATGTATGTAATGACTACCTGCCAATTATATCCATTTCAAGATAGTCAGACTTCCATCGATGCTCTCGAATATACTTCTTAATTTGAATTTGCTTAATCTCTTCTTCATCCAAGTCAAAGTTTTCCATAATAACAGCAATAAAGAGATTTAATACCATATCTATAAAAAATACGAATAAAAGTCAGAAAAACAAAAAGCTTTTCTCTTGTTTAAATTAAAGTACTTTACAATGAACAGAAAAATAGAGAAACACCATGAAAATGGCAGCATATGAGATAGAAGAATCCTTTTGACTATACATTGCATTATATAAAATGTCTGTCCAATTCTCACCCGTCATAATCTAAAAAAAAAAAAGAAATGACAAAATTAAATAAAACTGTTATGTGTATCAATCTATTTCTTCTTTTACTTGAAATAATGCCAAAAAGGCCTGATATGAATTATCAAACCTCATTGAAGGTTCATTATCGCCAACAAATGTAAAGTCACCACCAAATAATTGAACAGACATGGGTGCTAATAAGAATAGTACCAGAAAGGTAAAAAATGTCAGGTTCAGTATCCCTTGCCCATCACCGATTGCATCAGACTATATGTTTAAATTAAAAAAAAAAGGAAAGTTAAGTATAATGAGTTAAAGACATGATAATAAACTTTACAAGTAACTGGAGAACACCTGGAAATAAATAAGCAACGCGATAAGACCGTAATACATCGAAAATAAGCAAATAGGTATAGTAATGGCTTTTTTTAATATATGGTATTTCGTTTATCAAAGTAACTATAACAATTACAAAATCAACACGATTTCGAAATCTATCCCAAAACTGGTTCCAGGAGAGGCTTCCATAGATACGCATTAATATTTCAAATGCAAAAATAAACGTAAAAATTCTACCAATGGATTCTTGAAGAAAAAAAAATATTGATACATGTACATATAAGAATCATTTTTTTGGCATATACATACATACATACATATACATATACATATATATAAGGATGACTATACATACCTAGTTTTTCTTTCTCACTTGTTAACAGCTTGGATTGATAAAATGACATAAATACTAAATTGGATACAACTAACATGCTTCCCATATGATGAAACCATGTCTGATGGATAATATATTGAACCCAACCTTGTATGATGGATCTTGCTTGAAACAAAGAATTATTATTTTCTAACCCTGTACCTTCATGAATCCATTCTGTATGATTGCTCTCCTTGCTCTTTTTATTTGACTGTTTCTTCGGTGATACAAACAATGACTTTACTTTCTGCTGTGATGAAAATGCACTTTTGCGCATATCTCCTCTAGCATGCGAAAATGAGGTTGTGATGACAGCAATAAACATTGGAACCATAATAAATGTCATGAGATATATACAAAATGTATAAAAAATGGCAGCTCCGACATTCGATACGCTATCTTGAGTGATATAGAGTACATCTGTCCAATTCTCTGTAGAGATGACTGTTAATATATTTAACATGGTATAAAAAATATTTCGATAGCTCATGTAGCCGTATTGGGGTTGATTTTGAACATCCTGGATACAGATTTGACCTATTGGACATAACTGACCATCCCCCCTGGATCACTATACTGAACACCCGTATTGATATCAAGGGGTCCCATACGTTCTACCGCATTCTTCATATAACCACTACAAGATAGACGTGGTTCAACATATACTAATGTAGATATATCATTCTCCTCCTTCAACACTGCACATCGTCTACTAAATGTATTGGTAAAGATAAATAACGCAATTAAAGAAAAGAGTAACCAAAAGAAAATAAAAAAGCCCATCACATTCTTGAGCATATCGTAACTGCTCTTCAATGATTCAATAATCACAGCTGTGCCCTCCGTGATAACCAGTAGACGGAAAAGACGTGCAGCTGCTAAACTTTGAAAGACAGGCCAAGGACGTTGACCAAGACAGAAGACACTTATGAGACTGACCCAATAAGATATGACAGAAATAAGATCAATTATATTACCTAAATTGGACAAGAAGCTTTGATGGGTAATTTTTAGAAAATCAATATCACTATCATCATTTCCTCTGCTAGTCATGTTATCCTTTTGAGATGTTAAAGTAGCGAGAACTTGCTGTTCAACAGTAGCTACTATCGATTTTGAATCCTCATTTTCCATTTCTTCAGTATGATTATGGTAATACTTCGAACGCAAATAAAGATTGTCTCTACCTGACACTAAGGAAGATGATGGAGATGCATTAACAAACCATGCTGTTCCTGAATTCATACTATTGTTGTGTTCGCCATTTAATGAAACTATAGCAGAATTTGCATCATCGGATAAGACACTACTTCCACTTATACTGTTGTGACGATAAGATTTGTATCGATCCTTATGATGAGAAATAGAGCTATAACGGCTTGAACCTCTTGAGGACATGGAATAAGAATATGACTCTCTCTGAGCAAAAGCAGGTAATTTTTGATGACGATTTATTTGGATATAGTTAGAATCGTTATTCATATCATTTCGCTGTGATGATACTACTGATTCTATGTCATGAGACAATATTGAAGGTTGATACGAATGTCTTCGTGGAGAAGAGACTCCTTGAATACGATTGAACCATGTTTTTAAGTTTGGTCTAGTTGTTGAATGTGTATTTAAAAGTAAACCGTATATGATTATTTTAGAAATCAATTCAAGGCTATCATTATTTAACATTTAGTATACTCTTTTTTTTTTCTTATTAGTAAAGAAAACTTACGTATATACAACATTAATAAAACAAAGAAAATAATCTGCAACACGAGTTAAATCTTTCTCTGTTGATTTGAATAAGTCTGGTATAAATGATAGCAATATCCATTGAGAAATTAATAAACAAAAAATAAAAATTTCAAACCATCTTTTTAAAGAAAATAAAATAAAATGAAACGAAATAAATAATGTTCATTAACATAAAATAGCTTTTTTTTTTTTTTTTTTTTTTTTTTTTTTTTTTTTTTTTTTTTTACCTTGATCCAATAATCTTCCATAAACGAAAACGTATCCAACTTGTTGGCGAGAAAATAAATAAAGACCAACCTTCAAATTGAACCTGGGTATTATTGTTATTATGCTGCTGCTGCCAACCTCCTTCTTCAATATATCGTTTAATGTATTTATAGAATTTGTGAAAATAACGTTTTATAGATTGGTTTTTTTTAATCTTATATTTTTGTTGTCTTATAGATGGCAATAATGGATCTCTCTCGGTAGGTTCCTTATTATCGTCTCTATATCTATTTGTCTCCGAAGCGTTTGGAAGTTGATTTATTGAAGTAGAAGAAAGCATATTTTCAAAGCTATTGATATGTCTTTTATTATTGGATGTATCATTTAGTAATAACGCTGTTGTATCAGAATGTGTACCATAAGACGCTTCTAGTAATCTTGAAGGCGTATAAATAATTGCATTTCCATTTTCCATAATAATAGGGTCATCATGATTTAACTTGATATCTTTACTACTATTTGATCCCTGATATTCATTATTGACTGTCATATTTTCTTCTTCAGAATTAGTATCCTGCTTTTGTTCTCGATGATATCCTAATCGTAAAACATCAAGGTATTGAGAAAGTGAAGCAATTTCATCAATCGACAAGCGTGTCTCAACAGGTTCTGTAGCACGACTGTTTACAACGCGTGCTGCCATCTCCGATAATTGGTGAATGATAGCATAGAATGATGAATTATAATAATGCTGCCTTGTGTTGTTTAGCTTTCTTGTTCGAATACGTGCAATATGAGCTGCTGATAATTGAGCGATACCAGAGAAACCTCTACGTACGCTATGTTCACACTCATGTTGATGGTGCTTAAAACTCCAGCAAGCAAAACTCGTTGAAGATGCATTCACAGATCGACTGTGAGTAGATCTTAGTTTATGTGAGATAGATTCATGGTTATTTGTACTTAAAAGAGACGAATCGCGTTGATAATATTGGGATTGACTTTGTTCAAAAAGAGAATTAGGCGATTGAATAGAAGCGTCTGAGTTCTCTGATCCTCTTTTTCGGAAAGGAGTATTTATAGATAACATTTGCGAATTATCTTCATTATATAGATGACGCGCTATATTCCCATTGGATATACTTCGACGTCTTTCTAGCTTTTTAAGTTTATCAAGAAGGGGAACATTCTGAAAGAGTAAGAGTTCATCTAATTGTTCCTTTTTCACTAGTGTATCTTTTGTTAATGGCTTTGTTGATTGTTTATTATAATAATAATAGGGTGACAAAGTAAGTGACACAAAGTCGAGTTGGCTGGAAGTTTCACTCATTTCCTCTTCATTATTATGCGATTGATACACGTTTAATGATGGCGAATTCATATCATCTCCCTCTTTTTTCAAAGCTAAAAATTATGCGTGTCTATTTATAAGAAAAATAAAATAAATAATAAAGAAAAAAAAAAAAAAAAAGAAATCGAACTTTTATTACAGGGAGCCTCTTTTTTTTTTTTTTTACCATTCGTATATTATTGTTTCCTAAATTCTGAAACCATAAAAATAGTTTTTTTTTTTTTTTTTTTTTTTTTTTTTTTTTTTTTTTTTAATTTGTTAATAATCATGAATTTTTCATGTGGTTGCATATTTGATAGGAAAGTGAAAGAACCTCATTTTAAAAAATCAAAATACTTTGAAGACTTGAGCGCAAGTTTTGCTATTAACGCAAAAAATGAACAACTAGGAGCACAGTAATAATCCCTCCTTTTTTTTTTTTTGTTCTATTATATTATTGACTAATTCCTTTACTTGTTAGTTATTCTTGGTTAGTTCAAATGCATAAAGTACCAGCTAATGTACAACATCCTTATATTGAGGCAACATTTGAAAATCCAACTGATCCTAAAGATCCTATCATTGTTCCTGCTGTTCAACTTAAATCAGAACAAGACCATTTCCAATACCCCCGTTATTATTTTATTTCTCCTGCACTAGGTGCCCTGGACTGTAAATTATACAACATTAAATTAACGGCTTATTCTGACAAGTCAAAAACAAAATTAATAGCAGAACATGAAAATCAAATACTATCACGTATTAATTCTGAATCGTGTGTCAAATCTGAATTTATGGAAAAAATGCGTGCAGCAACAAAACAGGCTGAATGGGAAACCAGACAATAATAAAACTTTGTTTTAGTTTATTTTTATTTTATTTTTTTTTCTGTACATTTATTATTTTAAAACATGACTGTATCTCTTAATTGCAAACGTGGTACTTTTCTGTAGTCTCCAACTTTACCCAATCTCCATAAATATACATCCAAACCACCTGTTGTCATGTTATGAGTAGATCCAACCCCTGAACGAGCCATTCTCACAATCTCATCACAAGCAACAATAGCAGCAGCACGTAAAGTAGTTGCTGTTTGAACGTCTAACTCGAGATGATTCACAATGTCTTGTTGCCATGTTTCAGGCATCTCAATAATTCCTAAATGAGCTAACATAGTAGGGATTACATTATCAGAGAAAATAGTAAGTGTGTCAATGTCCTTGAAGTCAAATAATTCTGGTAACTGTTCTTTAAATGTAAACCAAAGATGGTAAACAATGATTTGTGCTTTCTTATAAATATAAACCAAATCATCGGATTCTTCTGAAAATTGATAACAATCGGCAAGACCGGGAAAGGCTCTAACAAAATGTTCAACAAGACTTACAGCATTTTGAGGGTTTTCTTTGACGTGAGTCAAGATGAAATGAGCTAAATCCTTATAATTATTAGCTAATAAATATTCGCCTGTTGTATTTAGAACTGTTGTTAATCCAGCTGCAAAAGGTTTTAAAGGAGTAGGTTCTGTCATTGTCACAAAATCTAATTTTTCATGTCGAACTTCGCGATCAATAGGGATTTGAAACATTTCGGCTACATCAAAGATGGTAGTATTTTTAAATGTCTCGGCTGTCATAGGCTTTCCACCAATATGAAAATACATGGCACCGAATCGAATAGTATCAAAAGCACTAATGGTTTTGTTATGTTAAGTTTTTTTTTTCTTCTCATTCTTTCAAAGAAAAAAAAATACTTTTTAATTACCCTCTACCAGTTAATTCATGAAGAGGAACTCGATATCCACTACCAAAGTTTAACAAATCAATTAAAGTAATAAAGTTTAATTCATCTTCTACTGTCTCAAATCTAAGTGGCATTTTAATAGTTGAATCATAAGCCAATTCTTCATATTCCAACTTGTCCAATTTTGTTAAAAAGTCTTCAATACCTTTTTGTGAAATTTTGATAGGACTTTTTTCAACAAAGGCATGACAGGACGAGCGTACTGCTTCAATAATATTTCCTTTGGGTACTTCTTTAGTAGCAAAAGGATTCATCTCGTTTGTGCTTGAAGCCATTTTTTTTTATAATCAATATGGATTAAAAGTAAATAAAATAAGAAAATAAAATTTTATATTCATGCCACTGTGTCATTTATAAAAAAAGAAAAAAAAAAAAGCACTCCGGTAGTAAATAATTGATTGGCTAATACGTGATACCTAAAATGAATCTTCTGTCATCAAAAATCACAAAGAGGATGGATCAAAGGTAAAGAAAAGAAAACACTCATTATCTTTTAGAAAGAAACAGTGTCAGAGTATAAAAGTTGTTTAGCTTCCATTTTATTAATAACTAAAGGGAGTATTCTAATATGCCTTACAAAAACCTATAATGTGGGTCATTTCCCTTTTTTTTTAATAATAATATAAAATGTATTGCTAGTTATATGGTACATGTCCAATATGTATAGGCTTCTTCCTAAATACATTAGATGATTAAAAAAGATCATTAATGGTTTACATGTTTAGTATTGTTACATTTAACTGATCAAAACAACTATTTATTAAAAAAAAGGGGATATATTTTAAAAGTTCTGTCAACCAATTATCCAATCCGCTTTTTTTTTTTTTTTTTTTTTTTTTTTTTTTTTTGACTTCGTTTTTAATTTTTCTTTTTTTTTTTTTTTTTTCTTTTTTTTTTAGTAATCTACAATCAAAAATGGCTTCAGATCCGGTTGACAATGTACAAGAAGTAGCAACAACAACTCCAAAATCTACACAAAAAGTAGTGATTGAACGAGTTCCAGGCACAACCATGTTACCCATAGCCAGAGTCAAACGCGTTATCAAAGAAGATAAAGACATTGCACTGATCAATGCTGAAGCAACCTTTTGTATTGCTTATGCAACAGTACGTTTTACTTTTAGTTTGATTTTTTTTTTAAGAAAAATAAATTAACAAAAGCATTACTTTATTATTTACTTTACGCATAGGAACTATTTTTAGAGTACCTTGTAACAGAAGCTTTTTCAAAGGCTAAAAAAGAAAAAAGAAAGACTATATATTATAGAGATTTATGTAAGGAATTATGCAAGATTGATGTTGAATATGGTCATGATCTAATTATATATATGTGTATATATATATATATATATTGTTTGTGTGCGTGTGTGTGTGTGCAATAGCTAGTTCAGTCAAAGAAATAGAACATTTTGAATTTTTAGAAGATGTCATACCACCTACTATGACACTCAAATCAGCTATTGAAAAGCGTAAGGCAGCACTTAATGAAGATACACCTTCAATTGCTTCACCAACTAAGAAACAAAAGTCTTCGGTAACAAAAACAGATCATGCAAGTGATGAAGAAGAAACAGGAGGAAAAGCAGAAGCAGAAACAGAAGCAGAAGCAGAAGCAGAAACAGAAGTAGAGGAAGAAGAAGATATTACCACTGCTACAGCCACTGCAGATGAAGATAATGATGAAGAAGACGATGATACAATGATGGAGGATGCAAAATAAGGAAAAGCTTTTTTTTTTTATGTCATGTGTATAGGGTAAACGGAGATTTGATTGTCTTTGTACAACAAGAAAATAGATACTTAATCTGAATTTTATATAAAATACTCTTTTCTTTTCTTTCCTTTTCTTTTAATAAAATATCATATCAATGCTTCGTTATAATAGATTTACTATTACTAAAATATCAAAGAGTACATCCTCTGTATGGTCTCGTCCCTTTTCTGTCACTACTTCTTCTAAGAATGATACTACTGGAAGTAATAACAGTAATGGGTTTCTAAAATCTGTTCTTTATGGCAAAGAATTAGATGGAGCAGGGAATGTATTAGCACCACTTGAAAGTAATACAACACATTCAAAGACCTTAGCTAGAGGCAAATATGTTCATGAGATGCAAAGTAAATAAACATATATAATCTATACACATATACCTTTTATTTATTTACTTATTTATATACTATGATTAGTTCATAGAGTGAAGCCAGAAAAAGTAGAGGAATACATTCGTCTTACGTAAGTGAATATATATATGTATTTATATAAACGAATTCTAATGTCTTCACATTGTTTGTATGTATAGATCTATTCATTATCCTCGTATTGCAAATGATCTCGAAAATAATGTTCATTTATGCGGTAGTTGGGAAACAGTGATTGGTGAACAAGATACATTTGGTACATACATAAAAGTAATAAACACATATTTATACCTAACCTATTCTAAATGTAGTTCATATTTGGGAATATAAAGGATATCCCGGTCATCAACAAACTTTAGAGAGATTATCTCAAGATAAGGCTTATGAACAATTTATTAAAGATCTCAGACCTTTATTAGTTTCACGAGAAAATAACATTATGCTTGAATTTTCTTTCTGGAAGACATTGCCACCGCAAGTAACAAATGGTATTTATGAGTTACGTAAATATAACTTGAAGGTAAATAATACGAATGTATGTGAATATTAGACACGATGCTTATTTTATTTTATTATTTTAGCCAGGCAATTTACTTGAATGGGAATATTATTGGTAGGATTGATTTTTTTTTTTTTTTTTTTTTTTTTTTTTTTTTTTATGTAATAATCCAAGTAATACTAAAATGTCTATCTATTTGTATACTTTTATAGGCGAAAAGGTCTTGAATGTCGCAGTCAATTTTGTAAGCCAGTTGGAGCATGGTTTAGCCAATTAGGAAATTTGCATACTGTTCAACATATGTGGACTTATCCGTAAGTATTTTATATATTTATATCTGGGCAATTTTAAAGTAATATCTATTACACGATGTAGTGATCTTCAAACAAGAAAGATGACTAGAGAAGAGGCTTGGAAAGTTGAAGGGTGGTCTGATACAGTTTATAAGACAGGTAATAATCTATACACACACACATACACACACATGTATATATATATATATATATATATAAGCCTATAGTAATACGTGATATTTACATTTATTTATAGTACGCTTGGTTGATAGTATGCATTCTTATATTTTGAAGCCTTTAGATTATAGCCCATTAAAATAAGATTATGTTTATTATGTAATAAAAAAAAAAGAGGAAGGGATGCTTTATGATATTCACAAATATTATCAAGTATTATGTAAAAATATATATATATATGTATAAATATATATTATTTATATGTGTATGTATAGAAGAAAAATATACAAACTAATGAGCCATCATATTATTTCGATGTATATTTGTATTTCCATTTGATTCACGATGACTACGCGTGATACGTCCTTCATCATATAACATATTTGATCTAGGACCAAAACGTCTTTGAAATTTAATTAGTTTCCGTGTAAGCATATCCATAATTTCAAAGGATGATTGATTTTCTTTATCCACTGCTTCTTCATCAGATTCTAATGGAATTGTACTTGCACTACTTAAAGAATCATTATCATCATCATCATTATTATCATTATCAAAAGGAGTATTGTTATTTATGACAGTTGATATTAAACCATGGCCTGCACGGTTTATCGATACATGATCCTCTTTTGTAGCCATCTCTACTTGAATTGAACTAATGTATTCCAATATTTGATTTGCACGTCTATTCATTTCTGATAAACTCATACGCACATGAGGTTGTCGTGTTTTCGCTGGCGGTGAAGCAGCACGCGCCTCTGGTGAAAAATGTTCAAATAAAAGAGTTGCAATACTACTACTACTATGACTATCATCTGAATGATTATTAGTGTCATAGAAAGATATATCTGGTGATGCCATAGGTGATGATTCTCTTGTAGGCGTTGATGTTCTTGATCTCGGTTTACCTCTTCTATTATTTCGATTAGAATAAGTTCGTTTTTTTTCCTCACTTTTAACTGTTTGTTTCTTTAACATTGGCTGTGAAGGTGTCTTTTCAATATCTGATCCTATTTTCAAAGTAATAACATGTTAATATCATTCTATATATATATGTAAAACTCCCTTTTTAATATTCATATCTTACCATCATGTTCCTTTATTTCAGTAGGTGTAGCAGTAGCAGTCATAGTGACTTCATCTTGACTTGCTACTGTAGAAGAAGCTGGTTCTGATTTTTCATCAATTGTATCTGGCACTTGAATTTCTAATCCTCTTTTTCTTTTGTTTATTTGCTCTTCATTATTTGCTGATATATCATCTTTATGAGCTTCATACATTTCTAATGCATCTCTTGCTGCTAATACATCTTCTAAAGACATACTTGCTTCTCGACTATTTAAAGTGGTTCGTTTCTTGGGTGTTCTTTCTAAAGAAATATATTGACGTTTCACTCTATATACATACATTAGTTTGAATAATGTTAAATTACATATAGTCTATTTACCTTCCATTATAACTGCTAACTATTTTATGGTTTTCAGGTTTACATAATTCACAATAATAATGATCTGGAATGTTAGGCTGATCAAGGCCCATGCATTCACAATGCTGCCAAACTTCGCATTTATCACATTGAACCATTAAACCCATATTATCTAAGATGAAATAACATGTGTTTAAGTATCCACATAGTATATCGATATATACATCAACTTACGAGTCTCACCGCATACACATCGAGTTGTTGAACTGCTATCTGTACTATTATCTTCAGAAACATATTGTAATGATCTTCTTCTTCTTCTTCTTCTACGTTTTTTTGTTGTTTGTTGTTGTTGTTGTTGCTGTTGTTGAGTCTTTCTTCTTCTTCCTACATTACTGTTTAAAGCTTTACCAATACTACCACCTCTTCTATGTAAGACTTGTGATAAATAAGTTATAAGCACTCTTTTTTTTTTTTTTTTTTTAATTCTAATAATTAATTTATTTATTTTTACCCATTTACTGTTCTCGTCTTTTATAGTATATGTGTATTTGGTATGAGAAGAAAAAAAAAAAGCGATAAATAAATACTTCTGTATATGTGTATTTTTTTTTTTTTTTTTTTTTTTTTTTTTTTTAATAGAATTGTTATGGGACTGCTTTTTCTTGATTTGGACAATGGGGTTTGAATTTACAAAAACAAATGAAATATAAGAAATCAACCAATGGTAAGCAGCACATAATTTGAAGAATTACTGAAAACCTGCCATATTATGTAATATGAGGAGAATTTGGAAAACAGCCAGTTGATGAAATATAGAATGTGTAGGTAGCCAATGTACAAAGAATGGAGAAGTTGATATTATAATAGAAGGTTTCCCTTTCTTTCTTTTTTTCTGCATAATAGGATGTGACATCACTTTTATAACACACATATAGAATAAGATAGGATGGAAGCAGCTACTATCGCAGTTTTAAAGATAATTTTATGATTCTGCAAATTAAATACGACCTTAACTAACAAAACTAGACTCGAGCAGAGCTGTAAGCAGACAGTGAATGCATAGAAATAAGAAACAATTAGCTTGTCAATATTTCGACTTGTTGACACTGGATCAAAGTCATTTTAGTTTATGATTATTAATAGAAGAGCTGCTTGAAATTAATATCATATCTTCGGTCAACAGTCTGTTGAAATAATAATCATAAATACAAACATACATACCTCTTTAATACTTTGCATTCATCTCTTTTCTTCTTGAATGAGGTTCTTCTTCTTTTTATATTCTAACTTTAGATAGGCACTACTCTTCAATCGAATTTAGAAAGAGTAGGTATAAAAGCATAAACAACAATCCTCATATCTGAACTATGGTTTATCCATCACTATAAAGTATTCTTTCAGTTTTTTTTTTTTTTTTTTTTTTTTTTTTTTTTTTTTTTTTTTTGTTCTATCAACTCATACTTGAAGCTCTCATATCCAAGTCACATCTCTTTCTATAGTATAATAATTGCTTGTCATTTTTCAATAGCAGAACACTATGTTCATGAATATTAAACGTACATAAGAGCCTCATTGGAATATGATAACTAGTTTTAATTTCATTCTATTCGTTAAATTCCAGACATTCGGATTATTATTTATTCTTTTTTTATGACGTTTGCATTTGCACTTTGCTTTCATCTATGTTCATTATAGAAGGGAATATAAACAGTTACTATGAAAATAGATAAACAATATAGTGTTTCCCAGCAACTCGTATTTTGTGTGCGTGTGTGAGGGGGAATTCCTACAGTTCATACTGAAATAAACTCTTTACGTGATTATCCCCACTTGAGGTAGTCTTCTATGTCTTGTTATGTGTACAACTATCTAAATGAACGCGTCTGATGATTCTATTTCTCATTATTTATGGACACACATGTTATTTACAGAATTAGTATTTTCTAGAACATTTCACCTTATTTTCATGTACTAATAAAGCGTATTATAATATCAAATACAATTAACTATTACAGAGTGAATAATTAATGATTTATCATTCCCAACCTTTATATCACACACACACACTATATTTATATACATTTTTATACATATTTAGAAATGAATAAATTACATGAAATAAATAAAACTAGACTGTAGTCTCTAATATTTGTATAAGAAATTCTGGTTTTGTTAGTAACATTTTTTTTTGTTTATTATTATTATAATTGCCTTCACTACTACTTTATGGATTGATAAAAGCTTCATTTGGAAAATAAATATTATTATGACTTGATCTCCTTTCAAATTTGGAAATCCACATTCTCTGAACTTTTTTTTTTTTTAAAACTCATTTTTTTTCATATATTTTTTCATTAAAAAAAATATTTTTTTTTATTGTTTTTTAATATTTAAGAGGAAAAAAAAAAACCATGTCTTTTTCTTCAAATCCTTACCATCATCAACAACAACAACAACAACAACAGCAGCAACAACAGCAGCAACATCAACAACAACAACCACTGCCGCCTCGTCTACCACAACACCATCAACTTCAACCAACACAGCAGCATTATTCACAAACACATGTGCAGCTTCCAGCTTATAATAATCCTAATGGTTATATGAATAACACTAATTTACCTAGATTACATCAACAACCACTTTATAGTTCATCTCCTCATCAACATCACTATACAACTGTAAATAGACCTAATGTGAATACTGCTACTAATCTACCTCCATTACCACCACAGAATACAACTATTATGAATAATAGTAATAACAATAATACAGATCATCATTATCCTCACCATCTACCTTCTACATATGAATCTCGTAAATTATATTCTTGTAATGAACCAGGTTGTTCAGAGTATTTTGATCATCCAAATGGTCTACGAATACATCAAAGGTATATAAACAAACAAACAACAATAAAATAAAATAACGCTTGATTTAACTTTAAAATAAATGTAGAACTGCTCATAGTAATAGACATGGTGAAAATGGAAATGATGATCAAGCAAGATCAACACAAAATAGACCTTATGTAATTATTTACTTTTATAAGAAAGGCATTGATACTTATTTTATATTTTTAGGTTTGCCCTTATGCGGAATGTGGAAAATCATTTACACAATATGGCAATTTGAAGGTAAGGAATAGAAATAGCTTATGTACAATAAATAAATAAACTGATTCTTTTTTTTTTTTTTTTTTTTTTTTTTATATATATCTATTCAGACACATTCAAGAAAACATACAGGAGAAAGGCCTTATCATGTAAAAGATGACGTTTTTTTAAATTTTTTTTTTCTTTCTTTCTTTTTACTTATTTTCTTTTTACTAGTGTACTTATGAAGGTTGTGATAAAGCATTTACTCAACTTGGAAATTTAAAAACACACGAAAAGATTCATTGGCCAGTTAAACCATTCATGTGTGCATTTCCTAATTGCGGTAAAGGGTTTACTCAAAGAGGAAATTTAAAGGTAAAATACATAGAGTGTCTAGATTATGCTTTACTGATAAGCTTGTTATCATGTATACACACTCTATTTTTAATAGACGCATCAAGTTAAAGTACACCAAATAATGCCCCAATAATTTAATAATAATATTCTTTTGTCATTAAAAAATCTTGTTCTGTGGTTGTAGTTGTAGTTGTAGTAGTTTGTTTCTTTTTGTTATAATAATAATCAATAGGGACTTTTGTATGGAGATATTCGTCCATCACAGATCGATTTAAAAATAATAGATTTGTTGTAGTCTCATTATCCTTGGGTGTAACTGGTGATGTTATAGGATGATTACTTTGTTGTTTTCGTGTACTATTAGATAAAAACTTTGTATGAACAGGAGGTGGTTTTGGCTTATTTTCTTCATCATTAAAGTTCCAAATGGATTCAATAAAATGAAGTTCATCCCATGTATTCTTTGTTTCATCATCGTCATCGTCATCATCATCATCATCATCATCATCATCGTCATCTTCTTCATTATCATCATTACTATTATTATTATTCTTCTTTGATGTCACTGCCCTACTCATTAAATAAGGGCGTTTATTTAATTCAGGTCGACGTGCAAGGTATTTTTGTAAATAAGAAGGACCTGCTGCCTTTTTTAAGAATGGATGATTTAATGCCTCAGTGATAGATAAACGAGATGCAGGGTTTTTATCAAGACATTTAGCTATAAAATCTTCAACAGAATGACTAGGACTATAACGACATTGATTACTGTATAACGTTGGTGCTGGATCATCAATAATCATGGAGAATATCTATTTATACATACATACATACATAAAAGTAAGATGTCAAATTGTATTAACAAAGATAGGTCTATATATATAAATATACGCTAATTCACTTTACAGTCATAGGATCATATTCTGAAAAGGGAGGTTTGCCACAAGAGAGTTCAATTGAAGTAATCCCAAGGGACCATATATCTACTTTCGTATCATAGTCTTGGTTTAATAAAATTTCAGGAGCCATCCAACATGGCGTACCTACAAAGGATCTACGCACTTTTTTTATCGTGTTAGCTGCTGGCAGTGGTAGCGGTAAGGATGATGGATTAGGTCGATAACAAGTAAATTGATCAGCGGACATAAGTGAGATCATAGACTCTGTTAATAATTCCATGGTAGGATCGTTATTAAAATGAGATTGAGTTGATGTTGTGCTATTATTATGATTAGGTACATGATGATGATGATTCTCTGTTAAATCACTCAAGAGTTGACTACTAACACCAAAATCTGCTAGTTTAACGATACCCGTCTCAAAATCGACCAACATATTAGCAGACTTAATATCACGATGGACTAGTTCATTACTATGAAGATATTCTATTCCTTTTGCGACTTGTTTAATAATACATGCCACTATACTTTCTTCAAATCCAACTTTATGACATCTTAAAAGTAAATCATGACAAGAACCTAATTACAAATTTATATAATATATATATATATATACATATTTTTAATAGAATGAACACAATGGTGTAAAATAGTTGACCAACTATTTACCTGCTGACATGATGGGGGTAACAATATAAAGTTTGGAAAAATGAACAAAGCTTTGATAGACTTCAAGAAGATGACGATGACGACACAAGGTCATGATTTGAATTTCTTTACGTAAGGCTTCAAGTCTAGAATTATCTAGACCTACCATTTCATCTAAATTCACCGTCTTGATAGCTATCACGGACTGAGTAGGTTTATAGATAGCAGAATAGACAGAGGCAGTCGCACCTGCGCCAATCGTTCTCAATATATCATAATCCTCCATTTTCACTGAATAGGAAATAATACCGGCTTGATGATGTTTATTATTAGTAGCTGCTGTTGTTGCATGATGATTTCCTACACTATTGGATCTATGAATAAAAGAGGATTTGACTCGACTGACTAAATCTGAAATAGATCTTTGTCTAGATAAAGGTTTTCTTCTGGTATTCATGCTATTATTATTAGAAGGTGTCATGGTAACGGGTTGGATCATCATCGTATCTGTTCCCTCTGTTGCTGTCACCGTTTTGGATCTACCGCGACGTTTACTTTTACTAGGAAACAATTGATTTTTTAAAGAAGACGTACGAGCCACTGAAATAGAGTTAGAAAGAGGATCCATGTATTCAATTTATATATGTATATGTATATATATCCAAAATGAGACTATTAAAGAAAGGAAGGAGAAAGAGAAAGAGGTTGTAAATACAAGATTATAAGTAAAATAAAAAAAAAAAAAAAGATACACAATTTTTATATTATTTATATATAGATTCATTTATGTTAATTATAAATTTTGCTTCTTGCGCAGATAAAGTTAATTAACCCAAGTTCCGAATTTGTATTAAAAAGGAGAGAAATAGATGCATACAAAGAAGGAGTAAAAAAAAGAAAAACACACACACACGCACTAAGAAAATAAGCTTTGTTTTTTTTATTTATTTCATTTCATTTCATTTCATTTTATTTTTAAATAACAAGTTACATGGACAAGATAAGGAGTAAAGAGAAGTTATCATGATAGCACAAAAATAACTGTATGAGTTTTAAATCATTATAACAAAAAAGGCAAATTATAATATACAAGACTCGCTTCTCGACTCTATTCCTAGTTGATCATATTAATAGCTAAATAATCTTGTTGTACTCAACAATAATAGCCCGGATCCTTTTTTTTAAAAAAAAAAAATATTTGTGTATATGCTGGGCTTCTAGAACTTTATAATAATAATTTGAAGAATTTTTTTTTTTTTTTTTTTTTTTTTTTTTTTTTTTTTTTTTTTTTTTTTTTGGTTCCTGAAAATGTTCGGTTTTAATATCAAAAAAAGTATAAACACTTTTATTTTTTTTTGATATGAATAGTATAAAATATCAACTAATTACACACTAATCATCTTTACAAAACCAGTTTATATCATGAATAAAAGAGTTTATGATTGTTGTTCACATAAATAAGTGATTGTAAGTAATAGTCAAGTGGTATACATTTTTTTTTTTGTTTCCTTTCTTCTTTTTCAACCTATTCATGCATCTGCTTCAAGTAGTGGAATACATATCATTAGTGACTTGTATGCTAAAAATGATATATACACCAAGTAGCATACAATGTAATTCGAAAAAGAAAAAAAAAAAACGGCTCTGACAGAGCGAAACAGATTTAAAGTATACATTGGATTCTAATCGCTTGATAAAATATTATATATGGAGTCGTAATAGAAATTTTTAAATAAAGCCTTCAAAAATATCTTTATGATGTTAATATTAACTTTTATTTAATAATACAATAAAATATTCTATTTAAGAATATAATTAGATGCATTTATGTCTAATAGGAAAAAAAATGCATAATATCATTCTAATATATGAAATAAGCTTATGAATTGGATACGAGAAAAATGAGCTTTCGAACAATATAGAAGAAAAGGTATTCTTTTTTTTTTTTATGCAGTGGTCTTCTTAGGTTCTTCATCAAGGAAT